>NW_027192732.1:17500-322666 GCF_949987515.2 Delphinus delphis | reverse complement strand
GGGTTCGGGCTAGGGTTAGGGTTAGGGGACGGGGACGGTTTAGGGTCCAGGTGAGGGTACGGAAACGCTTTAGGGGGAGCGTGCGTGTGAGGGCGCGGGTTAGTGTTAGCGTACGGGTTAGGATTAGGGGACGGGTGAGGGTCAGGATTCGGGGAAGGGTTAGGGTTAGGGTTCGGGCTAGGGTTAGGGTTAGGGGAAGGGGACGGTTTAGGGTCCAGGTGAGGGTACGGCAACGCTTTAGGGGGAGCGTGCGTGTGAGGGCGCGGGTTAGTGTTAGCGTACGGGTTAGGATTAGGGCAAGGGTGAGGGTCAGGCTTCGGGGAAGGGTTAGGGTTAGGGTTCGGGCTAGGGTTAGGGTTAGGGGACGGGGACGGTTTAGGGTCCAGGTGAGGGTACGGCAACGCTTTAGGGGGAGCGTGCGTGTGAGGGCGCGGGTTAGTGTTAGCGTACGGGTTAGGATTAGGGCACGGGTGAGGGTCAGGCTTCGGGGAAGGGTTAGGGTTAGGGTTCGGGCTAGGGTTAGGGTTAGGGGACGGGGACGGTTTAGGGTCCAGGTGAGGGTACGGCAACGCTTTAGGGGAAGCGTGCGTGTGAGGGCGCGGGTTAGTGTTAGCGTACGGGTTAGGATTAGGGGACGGGTGAGGGTCAGGCTTCGGGGAAGGGTTAGGGTTAGGGTTCGGGCTAGGTTTAGGGTTAGGGGACGGGGACGGTTTAGGGTCCAGGTGAGGGTACGGCAACGCTTTAGGGGGAGCGTGCGTGTGAGGGCGCGGGTTAGTGTTAGCGTACGGGTTAGGATTAGGGCACGGGTGAGGGTCAGGCTTCGGGCAAGGGTGAGGGTTAGGGTTCGGGCTAGGGTTAGGGTTAGGGGACGGGGACGGTTTAGGGTCCAGGTGAGGGTACGGAAACGCTTTAGGGGGAGCGTGCGTGTGAGGGCGCGGGTTAGTGTTAGCGTACGGGTTAGGATTAGGGGACGGGTGAGGGTCAGGATTCGGGGAAGGGTTAGGGTTAGGGTTCGGGCTAGGGTTAGGGTTAGGGGAAGGGGACGGTTTAGGGTCCAGGTGAGGGTACGGCAACGCTTTAGGGGGAGCGTGCGTGTGAGGGCGCGGGTTAGTGTTAGCGTACGGGTTAGGATTAGGGCAAGGGTGAGGGTCAGGCTTCGGGGAAGGGTTAGGGTTAGGGTTCGGGCTAGGGTTAGGGTTAGGGGACGGGGACGGTTTAGGGTCCAGGTGAGGGTACGGCAACGCTTTAGGGGGAGCGTGCGTGTGAGGGCGCGGGTTAGTGTTAGCGTACGGGTTAGGATTAGGGCACGGGTGAGGGTCAGGCTTCGGGGAAGGGTTAGGGTTAGGGTTCGGGCTAGGGTTAGGGTTAGGGGACGGGGACGGTTTAGGGTCCAGGTGAGGGTACGGCAACGCTTTAGGGGAAGCGTGCGTGTGAGGGCGCGGGTTAGTGTTAGCGTACGGGTTAGGATTAGGGGACGGGTGAGGGTCAGGCTTCGGCGAAGGGTTAGGGTTAGGGTTCGGGCTAGGGTTAGGGTTAGGGGACGGGGACGGTTTAGGGTCCAGGTGAGGGTGCGGCAACGCTTTAGGGGGAGCGTGCGTGTGAGGGCGCGGGTTAGTGTTAGCGTACGGGTTAGGATTAGGGCACGGGTTAGTGTCAGGCTTCGGGCAAGGGTGAGGGTTAGGGTTCGGGCTAGGGTTAGGGTTAGGGGACGGGGACGGTTTAGGGTTCAGGTGAGGGTACGGCAACGCTTTAGGGGGAGCGTGCGTGTGAGGGCGCGGGTTAGTGTTAGCGTACGGGTTAGGATTAGGGCACGGTTGAGGGTCAGGCTTCGGGGAAGGGTTAGGGTTAGGGTTCGGGCTAGGGTTAGGGTTAGGGGACGGGGACGGTTTAGGGTCCAGGTGAGGGTACGGCAACGCTTTAGGGGGAGCGTGCGTGTGAGGGCGTGGGTTAGTGTTAGCGTACGCGTTAGGATTAGGGCACGGGTGAGGGTCAGGCTTCGGGGAAGGGTTAGGGTTAGGGTTCGGGCTAGGGTTAGGGTTAGGGGACGGGGACGGTTTAGGGTCCAGGTGAGGGTACGGCAACGCTTTAGGGGGAGCGTGCGTGTGAGGGCGCGGGTTAGTGTTAGCGTACGGGTTAGGATTAGGGCACGGTTGAGGGTCAGGCTTCGGGGAAGGGTTAGGGTTAGGGTTCGGGCTAGGGTTAGGGTTACGGGACGGGGACGGTTTAGGGTCTAGGTGAGGGTACGGCAACGCTCTAGGGGGAGCGTGCGTGTGAGGACGCGGGTTAGTGTTAGCGTACGTGTTAGGATTAGGGCACGGGTGAGGGTCAGGCTTCGGGGAAGGGTTAGGGTTAGGGTTCGGGCTAGGGTTAGGGTTAGGGGACGGGGACGGTTTAGGGTCCAGGTGAGGGTACGGCAACGCTTTAGGGGAAGCGTGCGTGTGAGGGCGCGGGTTAGTGTTAGCGTACGGGTTAGGATTAGGGGACGGGTGAGGGTCAGGCTTCGGGGAAGGGTTAGGGTTAGGGTTCGGGCTAGGGTTAGGGTTAGGGGACGGGGACGGTTTAGGGTCCAGGTGAGGGTGCGGCAACGCTTTAGGGGGAGCGTGCGTGTGAGGGCGCGGGTTAGTGTTAGCGTACGGGTTAGGATTAGGGCACGGGTTAGGGTCAGGCTTCGGGCAAGGGTTAGGGTTAGGGTTCGGGCTAGGGTTAGGGTTAGGGGACGGGGACGGTTTAGGGTCCAGGTGAGGGTACGGCAACGCTTTAGGGGGAGCGTGCGTGTGAGGGCGCGGGTTAGTGTTAGCGTACGGGTTAGGATTAGGGGACGGGTGAGGGTCAGGCTTCGGGTAAGGGTTAGGGTTAGGGTTCGGGCTAGGGTTAGGGTTAGGGGACGGGGACGGTTTAGGGTCCAGGTGAGGGTACGGCAGCGCTTTAGGGGGAGCGTGCGTGTGAGGGCGTGGGTTAGTTTTAGCGTACGAGTTAGGATTAGGGGACGGGTGAGGGTCAGGCTTCGGGGAAGGGTTAGGGTTAGGGTTCGGGCTAGGGTTAGGGTTAGGGGACGGGGACGGTTTAGGGTCCAGGTGAGGGTACGGCAACGCTTTAGGGGGAGCGTGCGTGTGAGGGCGCGGGTTAGTGTTAGCGTACGTGTTAGGATTAGGGTACGGGTGAGGGTCAGGCTTCGGGGAAGGGTTAGGGTTAGGGTTCGGGCTAGGGTTAGGGTTAGGGGACGGGGACGGTTTAGGGTCCAGGTGAGGGTACGGCAATGCTTTAGGGGAAGCGTGCGTGTGAGGACGCGGGTTAGTGTTAGCGTACGGGTTAGGATTAGGGGACGGGTGAGGGTCAGGCTTCGGGGAAGGGTTAGGGTTAGGGTTCGGGCTAGGGTTAGGGTTAGGGGACGGGGACGGTTTAGGGTCCAGGTGAGGGTGCGGCAACGCTTTAGGGGGAGCGTGCGTGTGAGGGCGCGGGTTAGTGTTAGCGTACGGGTTAGGATTAGGGCACGGGTTAGGGTCAGGCTTCGGGCAAGGGTTAGGGTTAGGGTTCGGGCTAGGGTTAGGGTTAGGGGACGGGGACGGTTTAGGGTCCAGGTGAGGGTACGGCAACGCTTTAGGGGGAGCGTGCGTGTGAGGGCGCGGGTTAGTGTTAGCGTACGGGTTAGGATTAGGGGACGGGTGAGGGTCAGGCTTCGGGGAAGGGTTAGGGTTAGGGTTCGGGCTAGGGTTAGGGTTAGGGGACGGGGACGGTTTAGGGTCCAGGTGAGGGTACGGCAGCGCTTTAGGGGGAGCGTGCGTGTGAGGGCGTGGGTTAGTTTTAGCGTACGAGTTAGGATTAGGGGACGGGTGAGGGTCAGGCTTCGGGGAAGGGTTAGGGTTAGGGTTCGGGCTAGGGTTAGGGTTAGGGGACGGGGACGGTTTAGGGTCCAGGTGAGGGTACGGCAACGCTTTAGGGGGAGCGTGCGTGTGAGGGCGCGGGTTAGTGTTAGCGTACGGGTTAGGATTAGGGGACGGGTGAGGGTCAGGCTTCGGGGAAGGGTTAGGGTTAGGGTTCGGGCTAGTGTTAGGGTTAGGGGACGGGGACGGTTTAGGGTCCAGGTGAGGGTACGGCAACGCTTTAGGGGGAGCGTGCGTGTGAGGGCGCGGGTTAGTGTTAGCGTACGTGTTAGGATTAGGGGACGGGTGAGGGTCAGGCTTCGGGGAAGGGTTAGGGTTAGGGTTCGGGCTAGGGTTAGGGTTAGGGGACGGGGACGGTTTAGGGTCCAGGTGAGGGTACGGCAACGCTTTAGGGGGAGCGTGCGTGTGAGGGCGCGGGTTAGTGTTAGCGTACGGGTTAGGATTAGGGGACGGGTGAGGGTCACGCTTCGGGGAAGGGTTAGGGTTAGGGTTCGGGCTAGGGTTAGGGTTAGGGGACGGGGACGGTTTAGGGTCCAGGTGAGGGTACGGCAACGCTTTAGGGGGAGCTTGCGTGTGAGGGCGCGGGTTAGTGTTAGCGTACGTGTTAGGATTAGGGCACGGGTGAGGGTCAGGCTTCGGGGAAGGGTTAGGGTTAGGGTTCGGGCTAGGGTTAGGGTTAGGGGACGGGGACAGTTTAGGGTCCAGGTGAGGGTACGGCAACGCTTTAGGGGAAGCGTGCGTGTGAGGGCGCGGGTTAGTGTTAGCGTACGGGTTAGGATTAGGGGACGGGTGAGGGTCAGGCTTCGGGCAAGGGTTAGGGTTAGGGTTCAGGCTAGGGTTAGGGTTAGGGGACGGGGACGGTTTAGGGTCCAGGTGAGGGTACGGCAACGCTTTAGGGGGAGCGTGCGTGTGAGGGCGCGGGTTAGTGTTAGCGTACGGGTTAGGATTAGGGCACGGGTTGGGGTCAGGCTTCGGGCAAGGGTTAGGGTTAGGGTTCGGGCTAGGGTTAGGGTTAGGGGACAGGGACGGTTTAGGGTCCAGGTGAGGGTACGGCAACGCTTTAGGGGGAGCGTGCGTGTGAGGGCGCGGGTTAGTGTTAGCGTACGGGTTAGGATTAGGGGACGGGTGAGGGTCAGGCTTCGGGGAAGGGTTAGGGTTAGGGTTCGGGCTAGGGTTAGGGTTAGGGGACGGGGACGGTTTAGGGTCCAGGTGAGGGTACGGCAACGCTTTAGGGGGAGCGTGCGTGTGAGGGCGCGGGTTAGTGTTAGCGTACGGGTTAGGATTAGGGGACGGGTGAGGGTCAGGCTTCGGGGAAGGGTTAGGGTTAGGGTTCGGGCTAGGGTTAGGGTTAGGGGACGGGGACGGTTTAGGGTCCAGGTGAGGGTACGGCAACGCTTTAGGGGGAGCGTGCGTGTGAGGGCGTGGGTTAGTGTTAGCGTACGTGTTAGGATTAGGGGACGGGTGAGGGTCAGGCTTCGGGGAAGGGTTAGGGTTAGGGTTCGGGCTAGGGTTAGGGTTAGCGGACGGGGACGGTTTAGGGTCCAGGTGAGGGTACGGCAACGCTTTAGGGGGAGCGTGCGTGTGAGGGCGCGGGTTAGTGTTAGCGTACGGTTTAGGATTAGGGGACGGGTGAGGGTCAGGCTTCGGTGAAGGGTTAGGGTTAGGGTTCGGGCTAGGGTTAGGGTTAGGGGACGGGGACGGTTTAGGGTCCAGGTGAGGGTACGGCAACGCTTTAGGGGGAGCGTGCGTGTGAGGGCGCGGGTTAGTGTTAGCGTACGGGTTAGGATTAGGGGACGGGTGAGGGTCAGGCTTCGGGGAAGGGTTAGGGTTAGGGTTCGGGCTAGGGTTAGGGTTAGGGGACGGGGACGGTTTAGGGTCCAGGTGAGGGTACGGCAACGCTTTAGGGGGAGCGTGCGTGTGAGGGCGCGGGTTAGTGTTAGCGTACGGGTTAGGATTAGGGGACGGGTGAGGGTCAGGCTTCGGGGAAGGGTTAGGGTTAGGGTTCGGGCTAGGGTTAGGGTTAGGGGACGGGGACGGTTTAGGGTCCAGGTGAGGGTACGGCAACGCTTTAGGGGGAGCGTGCGTGTGAGGGCGCGGGTTAGTGTTAGCGTACGGGTTAGGATTAGGGCACGGGTGAGGGTCAGGCTTCGGGGAAGGGTTAGGGTTAGGGTTCGGGCTAGGGTTAGGGTTAGGGGACGGGGACGGTTTAGGGCCCAGGTGAGGGTACGGCAACGCTTTAGGGGGAGCGTGCGTGTGAGGGCGTGGGTTAGTTATAGCGTACTAGTTAGGATTAGGGGACGGGTGAGGGTCAGGCTTCGGGGAAGGGTTAGGGTTAGGGTTCGGGCTAGGGTTAGGGTTAGGGGACGGGGACGGTTTAGGGTCCAGGTGAGGGTACGGAAACGCTTTAGGGGGAGCGTGCGTGTGAGGGCGCGGGTTAGTGTTAGCGTACGGGTTAGGACTTTGGGACGGTTGAGGGTCAGGCTTAGGGGAAGGGTTAGGGTTATGGTTCGGGCTAGGGTTAGGGTTAGGGGACGGGGACGGTTTAGGGTCCAGGTGAGGGTACGGCAACGCTTTAGGGGGAGCGTGCGTGTGAGGGCGCGGGTTAGTGTTAGCGTACGGGTTAGGATTAGGGCACGGGTGAGGGTCAGGCTTCGGGGAAGGGTTAGGGTTAGGGTTCGGGCTAGGGTTAGGGTTAGGGGACAGGACGGTTTAGGGTCCAGGTGAGGGTACGGCAACGCTTTAGGGGGAGCGTGCGTGTGAGGGCGCGGGTTAGTGTTAGCGTACGGGATAGGATTAGGGGACGGGTGAGGGTCAGGATTCGGGGAAGGGTTAGGGTTAGGGTTCGGGCTAGGGTTAGGGTTAGGGGATGGGGACGGTTTAGGGTCCAGGTGAGGGTACGGCAATGCTTTAGGGGGAGCGTGCGTGTGAGGGCACGGGTTAGTGTTAGCGTACGGGTTAGGATTAGGGCACGGGTGAGGGTCAGGCTTCGGGGAAGTGTTAGGGTTAGGGTTCGGGCTAGGGTTAGGGTTAGGGGACGGGGACGGTTTAGGGTCCAGGTGAGGGTACGACAACGCTTTAGGGGGAGCGTGCGTGTGAGGGCGCGGGTTAGTGTTAGCGTACGGGTTAGGATTAGGGGACGGGTGAGGGTCAGGTTTCGGGGAAGGGTTAGGGTTAGGGTTCGGGCTAGGGTTAGGGTTAGGGGACGGGGACGGTTTAGGGTCCAGGTGAGGGTACGGCAACGCTTTAGGGGGAGCGTGCGTGTGAGGGCGCGGGTTAGTGTTAGCGTACGGGTTAGGATTAGGGGACGGGTGAGGGTCAGGCTTCGGGGAAGGGTTAGGGTTAGGGTTCGGGCTAGGGTTAGGGTTAGGGGACGGGGACGGTTTAGGGTCCAGGTGAGGGTACGGCAACGCTTTAGGGGGAGCGTGCGTGTGAGGGCGCGGGTTAGTGTTAGCGTACGGGTTAGGATTAGGGCACGGGTGAGGGTCAGGCTTCGGGGAAGGGTTAGGGTTAGGGTTCGGGCTAGGGTTAGGGTTAGGGGACGGGGACGGTTTAGGGTCCAGGTGAGGGAACGTCAACGCTTTAGGGGGAGCGTGCGTGTGAGGGCGCGGGTTAGTGTTAGCGTACGGTTTAGGATTAGGGCACGGGTGAGGGTCAGGCTTCGGGGAAGGGTTAGGGTTAGGGTTCGGGCTGCGGTTAGGGTTAGGGGACGGGGACGGTTTAGGGTCCAGGTGAGGGTACGGCAACGCTTTAGGGGGAGCGTGCGTGTGAGGGCGCGGGTTAGTGTTAGCGTACGGGTTACGATTAGTGGACGGGTGAGGGTCAGGCTTCGGGAAAGCGTTAGGGTTAGGGTTCGGGCTAGGGTTAGGGTTAGGGGACGGGGACGGTTTAGGGTCCAGGTGAGGGTACGGCAACGCTTTAGGGGGAGCGTGCGTGTGAGGGCGCGGGTTAGTGTTAGAGTACGGGTTACGATTAGTGGACGGGTGAGGGTCAGGCTTCGGGGAAGGGTTAGGGTTAGGGTTCGGGCTAGGGTTAGGGTTAGGGGACGGGGACGGTTTAGGGTCCAGGTGAGGGTACGGCAACGCTTTAGGGGGAGCGTGCGTGTGAGGGCGCGGGTTAGTGTTAGCGTACGGGGTAGGATTAGGGGACGGGTGAGGGTCTGGCTTCGGGGAAGGGTTAGGGTTAGGGTTCGGGCTAGGGTTAGGGTTAGGGGACGGGGACGGTTTAGGGTCCAGGTGAGGGTATGGCAACGCTTTAGGGGGAGCGTGCGTGTGAGGGCGCGGGTTAGTGTTAGCGTACGGGTTAAGATTAGGGCACGGGTGAGGGTCAGGCTTCGGGGAAGGGTTAGGGTTAGGGTTCGGGGTAGGGTTAGGGTTAGGGGACGGGGACGGTTTAGGGTCCAGGTGAGGGTACGGCAACGCTTTAGGGGGAGCGTGCGTGTGAGGGCGTGGGTTAGTGTTAGCGTACGGGTTAGGATTAGGGCACAGGTGAGGGTCAGGCTTCGGGGAAGGGTTAGGGTTAGGGTTCGGGCTAGGGTTAGGGTTAGGGGACGGGGACGGTTTAGGGTCCAGGTGAGGGTACGGCAACGCTTTTGGGGGAGCGTGCGTGTGAGGGCGCGGGTTAGTGTTAGCGTACGGGTTAGGATTAGGACACGGGTGAGGGTCAGGCTTCGGGGAAGGGTTAGGGTTAGGCTTCGGGCTAGGGTTAGGGTTAGGGGACGGGGACGGTTTAGGGTCCAGGTGAGGGTACGACAACGCTTTAGGGGGAGCGTGCGTGTGAGGGCGCGGGTTAGTGTTAGCGTACGGGTTAGGATTAGGGGACGGGTGAGGGTCAGGTTTCGGGGAAGGGTTAGGGTTAGGGTTCGGGCTAGGGTTAGGGTTAGGGGACGGGGACGGTTTAGGGTCCAGGTGAGGGTACGGCAACGCTTTAGGGGGAGCGTGCGTGTGAGGGCGCGGGTTAGTGTTAGCGTACGGGTTAGGATTAGGGGACGGGTGAGGGTCAGGCTTCGGGGAAGGGTTAGGGTTAGGGTTCGGGCTAGGGTTAGGGTTAGGGGACGGGGACGGTTTAGGGTCCAGGTGAGGGTACGGCAACGCTTTAGGGGGAGCGTGCGTGTGAGGGCGCGGGTTAGTGTTAGCGTACGGGTTAGGATTAGGGCACGGTTGAGGGTCAGGCTTCGGGGAAGGGTTAGGGTTAGGGTTCGGGCTAGGGTTAGGGTTAGGGGACGGGGACGGTTTAGGGTCCAGGTGAGGGAACGTCAACGCTTTAGGGGGAGCGTGCGTGTGAGGGCGCGGGTTAGTGTTAGCGTACGGTTTAGGATTAGGGCACGGGTGAGGGTCAGGCTTCGGGGAAGGGTTAGGGTTAGGGTTCGGGCTGGGGTTAGGGTTAGGGGACGGGGACGGTTTAGGGTCCAGGTGAGGGTACGGCAACGCTTTAGGGGGAGCGTGCGTGTGAGGGCGCGGGTTAGTGTTAGCGTACGGGTTACGATTAGTGGACGGGTGAGGGTCAGGCTTCGGGAAAGCGTTAGGGTTAGGGTTCGGGCTAGGGTTAGGGTTAGGGGACGGGGACGGTTTAGGGTCCAGGTGAGGGTACGGCAACGCTTTAGGGGGAGCGTGCGTGTGAGGGCGCGGGTTAGTGTTAGAGTACGGGTTACGATTAGTGGACGGGTGAGGGTCAGGCTTCGGGGAAGGGTTAGGGTTAGGGTTCGGCCTAGGGTTAGGGTTAGGGGACGGGGACGGTTTAGGGTCCAGATGAGGGTACGGCAACGCTTTAGGGGGAGCGTGCGTGTGAGGGCGCGGGTTAGTGTTAGCGTACGGGGTAGGATTAGGGGACGGGTGAGGGTCTGGCTTCGGGGAAGGGTTAGGGTTAGGGTTCGGGCTAGGGTTAGGGTTAGGGGACGGGGACGGTTTAGGGTCCAGGTGAGGGTACGGCAACGCTTTAGGAGGAGCGTGCGTGTGAGGGCGCGGGTTAGTGTTAGCGTACGGGTTAAGATTAGGGCACGGGTGAGGGTCAGGCTTCGGGGAAGGGTTAGGGTTAGGGTTCGGGGTAGGGTTAGGGTTAGGGGACGGGGACGGTTTAGGGTCCAGGTGAGGGTACGGCAACGCTTTAGGGGGAGCGTGCGTGTGAGGGCGTGGGTTAGTGTTAGCGTACGGGTTAGGATTAGGGCACAGGTGAGGGTCAGGCTTCGGGGAAGGGTTAGGGTTAGGGTTCGGGCTAGGGTTAGGGTTAGGGGACGGGGACGGTTTAGGGTCCAGGTGAGGGTACGGCAACGCTTTAGGGGGAGCGTGCGTGTGAGGGCGCGGGTTAGTGTTAGCGTACGGGTTAGGATTAAGACACGGGTGAGGGTCAGGCTTCGGGGAAGGGTTAGGGTTAGGCTTCGGGCTAGGGTTAGGGTTAGGGGACGGGGACGGTTTAGGGTCCAGGTGAGGGTACGGCAACGCTTTAGGGGGAGCGTGCGTGTGAGGGCGCGGGTTAGTGTTCGCGTACGGGTTACGATTAGGGGACGGGTGAGGGTCAGGCTTCGGGGAAGGGTTAGGGTTAGGGTTCGGGCTAGGGTTAGGGTTAGGGGACGGGGACGGTTTAGGGTCCAGGTGAGGGTACGGCAACGCTTTAGGGGGAGCGTGCGTGTGAGGGCGCGGATTAGTGTTAGCGTACGGGTTAGGATTAGGGCACGGGTGAGGGTCAGGCTTCGGGGAAGGGTTAGGGTTAGGGTTCGGGCTAGGGTTAGGGTTAGGGGACGGGGACGGTTTAGGGTCCAGGTGAGGGTACGGCAACGCTTTAGGGGGAGCGTGCGTGTGAGGGCGCGGGTTAGTGTTAGCGTACGGGTTAGGATTAGGGGACGGGTGAGGGTCAGGCTTCGGGGAAGGGTTAGGTTTAGGGTTCGGGCTAGGGTTAGGGTTAGGGGACGGGGACGGTTTAGGGTCCAGGTGAGGGTACGGCAACGCTTTAGGGGGAGCGTGCGTGTGAGGGCGCGGGTTAGAGTTTGCGTACGGGTTAGGATTAGGGGACGGGTGAGGGTCAGGCTTCGGGGAAGGGTTAGGGTTAGGGTTCGGGCTAGGGTTAGGGTTAGGGGACGGGGACGGTTTAGGGTCCAGGTGAGGGTACGGCAACGCTTTAGGGGGAGCGTGCGTGTGAGGGCGCGGGTTAGTGTTAGCGTACGGGTTAGGAGTAGGGGACTGGTGAGGGTCAGGCTTCGGGGAAGGGTTAGGGTTAGGGTTCGGGCTAGGGTTAGGGTTAGGGGACGGGGACGGTTTAGGGTCCAGGTGAGGGTACGGCAACGCTTTAGGGGGAGCGTGCGTGTGAGGGCGCGGCTTAGTGTTAGCGTACGGGTTAGGATTAGGGGACGGGTGAGGGTCAGGCTTCGGGGAAGGGTTAGGGTTAGGGTTCGGGCTAGGGTTAGGGTTAGGGGACGGGGACGGTTTAGGGTCCAGGTGAGGGTACGGCAACGCTTTAGGGGGAGCGTGCGTGTGAGGGCGCGGGTTAGTGTTAGCGTACGGGTTAGGATTAGGGCACGGGTGAGGGTCAGGCTTCGGGGAAGGGTTAGGGTTAGGGTTCGGGCTAAGGTTAGGGTTAGGGGACGGGTACGGTTTAGGGTCCAGGTGAGGGTACGGTAACGATTTAGGGGGAGCGTGCGTGTGAGGGCGTGTGTTAGTGTTAGCGTACGGGTTAGGATTAGGGCACGGGTGAGGGTCAGGCTTCGGGGAAGGGTTAGGGTTAGGGTTCGGGCTAGGGTTAGGGTTAGGGGACGGGGACGGTTTAGGGTCCAGGTGACGGTACGGCAACGCTTTAGGGGGAGCGTGCGTGTGAGGGCGCGGGTTAGTGTTAGCGTACGGGTTACGATTAGGGGACGGGTGAGGGTCAGGCTTCGGGGAAGGGTTAGGGTTAGGGTTCGGGCTAGGGTTAGGGTTAGGGGACGGGGACGGTTTAGGGTCCAGATGAGGGTACGGCAACGCTTTAGGGGGAGCGTGCGTGTGAGGGCGCGGGTTAGTGTTAGCGTACGGGTTAGGATTAGGGCACGGGTGAGGGTCAGGCTTCGGGGAAGGGTTAGGGTTAGGGTTCGGGCTAGGGTTAGGGTTAGGGGACGGGGACGGTTTAGGGTCCAGGTGAGGGTACGGCAACGCTTTAGGGGGAGCGTGCGTGTGAGGGCGCGGGTTAGTGTTAGCGTACGGTTTAGGATTAGGGCACGCGTGAGGGTCAGGCTTCGGGGAAGGGTTAGGGTTAGGGTTCGGGCTAGGGTTAGGGTTAGGGGACGGGGACAGTTTAGGGTCCAGGTGAGGGTACGGCAACGCTTTAGGGGGAGCGTGCGTGTGAGGGCGCGGGTTAGTGTTAGCGTACGGGTTACGATTAGCGCACGGGTGAGGGTCAGGCTTCAGGGAAGGGTTAGGGTTAGGGTTCGGGCTAGGGTTAGGGTTAGGGGACGGGGACGGTTTAGGGTCCAGGTGAGGGTACGGCAACGCTTTAGGGGGAGCGTGCGTGTGAGGGCGCGGGTTAGTGTTAGCGTACGTGTTAGGATTAGGGCACGGATGAGGGTCAGTCTTCGGGGAAGGGTTAGGGTTAGGGTTCGGGCTAGGGTTAGGGTTAGGGGACGGGGACGGTTTAGGGTCCAGGTGAGGGTACGGCAACGCTTTAGGGGGAGCGTGCGTGTGAGGGCGCGGGTTAGTGTTCGCGTACGGGTTAGGATTAGGGGACGGGTGAGGGTCAGGCTTCGTGGAAGGTTTAGGGTTAGGGTTCGGGCTAGGGTTAGGGTTAGGGGACGGGGACGGTTTAGGGTCCAGGTGAGGGTACGGCAACGCTTTAGGGGGAGCGTGCGTGTGAGGGCGCGGGTTAGTGTTAGCGTACGGGTTAGGATTAGGGGACGGGTGAGGGTCAGGCTTCGGGGAAGGGTTAGGGTTAGGGTTCGGGCTAGGGTTAGGGGACGGGGACGGTTTAGGGTCCAGGTGAGGGTACGGCAACGCTTTAGGGGGAGCGTGCGTGTGAGGGCGCGGGTTAGTGTTAGCGTACGGGTTAGGATTAGGGGACGGGTGAGGGTCAGGCTTCGGGGAAGTGTTAGGGTTAGGGTTCGGGCTAGGGTTAGGGTTAGGGGACGGGGACGGTTTAGGGTCCAGGTGAGGGTACGGCAACGCTTTAGGGGGAGCGTGCGAGTGAGGGCGCGGGTTAGTGTTAGCGTACGGGTTAGGATTAGGGCACGGGTGAGGGTCAGGCTTCGGGGAAGGGTTAGGGTTAGGGTTCGGGCTAGGGTTAGGGTTAGGGGACGGGGACGGTTTAGGGTCCAGGTGAGGGTACGGCAACGCTTTAGGGGGAGCGTGCGTGTGAGGGCGCGGGTTAGTGTTAGCGTACGGGTTAGGATTAGGGCACGGGTGAGGGTCAGGCTTCGGGGAAGGGTTAGGGTTAGGGTTCGGGCTAGGGTTAGGGTTAGGGGATGGGGACGGTTTAGGGTCCAGGTGAGGGTACGGCAACGCTTTATGGGGAGCGTGCGTGTGAGGGCGCGGGTTAGTGTTAGCGTACGGGTTAGGATTAGGGCACGGGTGAGGGTCAGGCTTCGGGGAAGGGTTAGGGTTAGGGTTCGGGCTAGGGTTAGGGTTAGGGGACGGGGACGGTTTAGGGTCCAGGTGAGGGTACGGCAACGCTTTAGGGGGAGCGTGCGTGTGAGGGCGCGGGTCAGTGTTAGCGTACGGGTTAGGATTAGGGCACGGGTGAGGGTCAGGCTTCGGGGAAGGGTTAGGGTTAGGGTTCAGGCTAGGGTTAGGGTTAGGGGACGGGGACGGTTTAGGGTCCAGGTGAGGGTACGGCAACGCTTTAGGGGGAGCGTGCGTGTGAGGGCGCGGGTTAGTGTTAGCGTACGGGGTAGGATTAGGGGACGGGTGAGGGTCAGGCTTCGGGGAAGGGTTAGGGTTAGGGTTCGGGCTAGGGTTAGGGTTAGGGGACGGGGACGGTTTAGGGTCCAGGTGAGGGTACGGCAACGCTTTAGGGGGAGCGTGCGTGTGAGGGCGCGGGTTAGTGTTAGCGTACGGGTTACGATTAGGGGACGGGTGAGGGTCAGGCTTCGGGGAAGGGTTAGGGTTAGGGGACGGGGACGGTTTAGGGTCCAGGTGAGGGTACGGCAACGCTTTAGGGGGTGCGTGCGTGTGAGGGCGCGGGTTAGTGTTAGCGTACGGGTTAGGATTAGGGCACGGGTGAGGGTCAGGCTTCGGGGAAGTGTTAGGGTTAGGGTTCGGGCTAGGGTTAGGGTTAGGGGACGGGGACGGTTTAGGGTCCAGGTGAGGGTACGGCAACGCTTTAGGGGGAGCGTGCGTGTGAGGGCGCGGGTTAGTGTTAGCGTACGGGTTAGGATTAGGGCACGGGTGAGGGTCAGGCTTCGGGGAAGGGTTAGGGTTAGGGTTCGGGCTAGGGTTAGGGTTAGGGGAAGGGGACGGTTTAGGGTCCAGGTGAGGGTACGGCAACGCTTTAGGGGGAGCGTGCGTGTGAGGGCGCGGGTTAGTGTTAGCGTACGGGTTAGGATTAGGGCACGGGTGAGGGTCAGGCTTCGGGGAAGGGTTAGGGTTAGGGTTCGGGCTAGGGTTAGGGTTAGGGGACGGGGACGGTTTAGGGTCCAGGTGAGGGTACGGCAACGCTTTAGGGGGAGCGTGCGTGTGAGGGCGCGGGTTAGTGTTAGCGTACGGGTTAGGATTACGGCACGGGTGAGGGTCAGGCTTTGGGGAAGGGTTAGGGTTAGGGTTCGGGCTAGGGTTAGGGTTAGGGGACGGGGACGGTTTAGGGTCCAGGTGAGGGTACGGCAACGCTTTAGGGGGTGCGTGCGTGTGAGGGCGCGGGTTAGTGTTAGCGTACGGGTTAGGATTAGGGCACGGGTGAGGGTCAGGCTTCGGGGAAGTGTTAGGGTTAGGGTTCGGGCTAGGGTTAGGGTTAGGGGACGGGGACGGTTTAGGGTCCAGGTGAGGGTACGGCAACGCTTTAGGGGGAGCGTGCGTGTGAGGGCGCGGGTTAGTGTTAGCGTACGGGTTAGGATTAGGGGACGGGTGAGGGTCAGGCTTCGGGGAAGGGTTAGGGTTAGGGTTCGGGCTAGGGTTAGGGTTAGGGGACGGGGACGGTTTAGGGTCCAGGTGAGGGTACGGCAACGCTTTAGGGGGAGCGTGCGTGTGAGGGCGCGGGTTAGTGTTAGCGTACGGGTTAGGATTAGGGGACGGGTGAGGGTCAGGCTTCGGGGAAGGGTTAGGGTTAGGGTTCGGGCTAGGGTTAGGGTTAGGGGAAGGGGACGGTTTAGGTTCCAGGTGAGGGTACGGCAACGCTTTAGGGGGAGCGTGCGTGTGAGGGCGCGGGTTAGTGTTAGCGTACGGGTTAGGATTAGGGCACGGGTGAGGGTCAGGCTTCGGGGAAGGGTTAGGGTTAGGGTTCGGGCTAGGGTTAGGGTTAGGGGACGGGGACGGTTTAGGGTCCAGTTGAGGGTACGGCAACGCTTTAGGGGGAGCGTGCGTGTGAGGGCGCGGGTTAGTGTTAGCGTACGGGTTAGGATTACGGCACGGGTGAGGGTCAGGCTTTGGGGAAGGGTTAGGGTTAGGGTTCGGGCTAGGGTTAGGGTTAGGGGACGGGGACGGTTTAGGGTCCAGGTGAGGGTACGGCAACGCTTTAGGGGGAGCGTGCGTGTGAGGGCGCGGGTTAGTGTTAGCGTACGGGTTAGGATTATGGGACGGGTGAGGGTCAGGCTTCGGGGAAGGGTTAGGGTTAGGGTTCGGGCTAGGGTTAGGGTTAGGGACGGGGACGGTTTAGGGTCCAGGTGAGGGTACGGCAACGCTTTAGGGGGAGCCTGCGTGTGAGGGCGTGGGTTAGTTTTAGCGTACGGGTTAGGAATAGGGGACGGGTGAGGGTCATGCTTCGGGGAAGGGTTAGGGTTAGGGTTCGGGCTAGGGTTAGGGTTAGGGGACGGGGACGGTTTAGGGTCCAGGTGAGGGTACGGCAACGCTTTAGGGGGAGCGTGTGTGTGAGGGCGCGGGTTAGTGTTAGCGTACGGGTTAGGATTAGGGGACGGGTGAGGGTCAGGCTTCGGGGAAGGGTTAGGGTTAGGGTTCGGGCTAGGGTTAGGGTTAGGGGACGCGGACGGTTTAGGGTCCAGGTGAGGGTACGGCAACGCTTTAGGGGGAGCGTGCGTGTGAGGGCGCGGGTTAGTGTTAGCGTACGGGTTAGGATTAGGGCACAGGTTAGGGTCAGGCTTCGGGCAAGGGTTAGGGTTAGGGTTCGGGCTAGGGTTAGGGTTAGGGTACGGGGACGGTTTAGGGTCCAGGTGAGGGTACGGCAACGCTTTAGGGGGAGCGTGCGTGTGAGGGCGCGGGTTAGTGTTAGCGTACGGGTTAGGATTAGGGCACGGGTGAGGGTCAGGCTTCGGGGAAGGGTTAGGGTTAGGGTTCGGGCTAGGGTTAGGGTTAGGGGACGGGGACGGTTTAGGGTCCAGGTGAGGGTACGGCAACGCTTTAGGGGGAGCGTGTGTGTGAGGGCGCGGGTTAGTGTTAGCGTACGTGTTAGGATTAGGGGACGGGTGAGGGTCAGGCTTCGGGGAAGGGTTAGGGTTAGGGTTCGGGCTAGGGTTAGGGTTAGGGGACGGGGACGGTTTAGGGTCCAGGTGAGGGTACGGCAACGCTTTAGGGGGAGCGTGCGTGTGAGGGCGCGGGTTAGTGTTAGCATACGGGTTAGGATTAGGGGACGGGTGAGGGTCAGGCTTCGGGGAAGGGTTAGGGTTAGGGTTCGGGCTAGGGTTAGGGTTAGGGGACGGGGACGGTTTAGGGTCCAGGTGAGGGTACGGCAACGCTTTAGGGGGAGCGTGCGTGTGAGGGCGCGGGTTAGTGTTAGCGTACGGGTTAGGATTACGGCACGGGTGAAGGTCAGGCTTCGGGGAAGGGTTAGGGTTAGGGTTCGGGCTAGGGTTAGGGTTAGGGGACGGGGACGGTTTAGGGTCCAGGTGAGGGTACGGCAACGCTTTAGGGGGAGCGTGCGTGTGAGGGCGCGGGTTAGTGTTAGCGTACGGGTTAGGATTAGGGCACGGGTGAGGGTCAGGCTTCGGGGAAGGGTTAGGGTTAGGGTTCGGGCTAGGGTTAGGGTTAGGGGACGGGGACGGTTTAGGGTCCAGGTGAGGGTACGGCAACGCTTTAGGGGGAGCGTGCGTGTGAGGGCGCGGGTTAGTGTTAGCGTACGGGTTAGGATTAGGGGACGGGTGAGGGTCAGGCTTCGGGGAAGGGTTAGGGTTAGGGTTCGGGCTAGGGTTAGGGTTAGGGGACGGGGACGGTTTAGGGTCCAGGTGAGGGTACGGCAACGCTTTAGGGGGAGCGTGCGTGTGAGAGCGCGGGTTAGAGTTAGCGTACGGGTTAGGATTAGGGGACGGGTGAGGGTCAGGCTTCGGGGAAGGGTTAGGGTTAGGGTTCGGGCTAGGGTTAGGGTTAGGGGACGGGGACGGTTTAGGGTCCAGGTGAGGGTACGGCAACGCTTTAGGGGGAGCGTGCGTGTGAGGGCGCGGGTTAGTGTTAGCGTACGGGTTAGGATTAGGGCACGGGTGAGGGTCAGGCTTCGGGGAAGGGTTAGGGTTAGGGTTCGGGCTAGGGTTAGGGTTAGGGGACGGGGACGGTTTAGGGTCCAGGTGAGGGTACGGCAACGCTTTAGGGGGAGCGTGTGTGTGAGGGCGCGGGTTAGTGTTAGCGTACGTGTTAGGATTAGGGCACGGGTGAGGGTCAGGCTTCGGGGAAGGGTTACGGTTAGGGTTCGGGCTAGGGTTAGGGTTAGGGGACGGGGACGGTTTAGGGTCCAGGTGAGGGTACGGCAACGCTTTAGGGGGAGCGTGCGTGTGAGGGCGCGGGTTAGAGTTAGCGTACGGGTTAGGATTAGGGGACGGGTGAGGGTCAGGCTTCGGGGAAGGGTTAGGGTTAGGGTTCGGGCTAGGGTTAGGGTTAGGGGACGGGGACGGTTTAGGGTCCAGGTGTGGGTACGGCAACGCTTTAGGGGGAGCGTGCGTGTGAGGGCGCGGGTTAGTGTTAGCGTACGGGTTAGGATTAGGGGACGGGTGAGGGTCAGGCTTCGGGGAAGGGTTAGGGTTAGGGTTCGGGCTAGGGTTAGGGTTAGGGGACGGGGACGGTTTAGGGTCCAGGTGAGGGTACGGCAACGCTTTAGGGGGAGCGTGCATGTGAGGGCGCGGGTTAGTGTTAGCGTACGGGTTAGGATTAGGGGACGGGTGAGGGTCAGGCTTCGGGGAAGGTTTAGGGTTAGGGTTCGGGCTAGGGTTAGGGTTAGGGGACGGGGATGGTTTAGGGTCCAGTTGAGGGTACGGCAAAGGTTTAGGGGGAGCGTGCGTGTGAGGGCGCGTGTTAGTGTTAGCGTACGGGTTAGGATTAGGGCACGGGTGAGGGTCAGGCTTCGGGGAAGGGTTAGGGTTAGGGTTCGGGCTAGGGTTAGGGTTAGGGGACGGGGACGGTTTAGGGTCCAGGTGAGGGTACGGCAACGCTTTAGGGGGAGCGTGCGTGTGAGGGCGCGGGTTAGTGTTAGCGTACGGGTTAGGATTATGGGACGGGTGAGGGTCAGGCTTCAGGGAAGAGTTAGGGTTAGGGTTCGGGCTAGGGTTAGGGTTAGGGGACGGGGACGGTTTAGGGTCCAGGTGAGGGTACGGCAACGCTTTAGGGGGAGCGTGCGTGTGAGGGCGCGGGTTAGTGTTAGCGTACGGGTTAGGATTAGGGCACGGGTGAGGGTCAGGCTTCAGGGAAGGGTTAGGGTTAGGGTTCGGGCTAGGGTTAGGGTTAGGGGACGGGGACGGTTTAGGGTCCAGGTGAGGGTACGGCAACGCTTTAGGGGGAGCGTGCGTGTGAGGGCGCGGGTTAGTGTTAGCGTACATGTTAGGATTAGGGCACGGGTGAGGGTCAGGCTTCGGGGAAGGGTTAGGGTTCGGGCTAGGGTTAGGGTTAGGGGACGGGGACGGTTTAGGGTCCAGGTGAGGGTACGGCAACGCTTTAGGGGGAGCGTGCGTGTGAGGGCGCGGGTTAGTGTTAGCGTACGGGTTAGGATTAGGGCACGGGTGAGGGTCAGGCTTCGGGGCAGGGTTAGGGTTAGGGTTCGGGCTAGGGTTAGGGTTAGGGGACGGGGACGGTTTAGGGTCCAGGTGAGGGTACGGCAACGCTTTAGGGGGAGCGTGCGTGTGAGGGCGCGGGTTAGTGTTAGCGTACGGGTTAGGATTAGGGGACGGGTGAGGGTCAGGCTTCGGGGAAGGGTTAGGGTTAGGGTTCGGGCTAGGGTTAGGGTTAGGGGACGGGGACGGTTTAGGGTCCAGGTGAGGGTACGGCAACGCTTTAGGGGGAGCGTGCGTGTGAGGGCGCGGGTTAGAGTTAGCGTACGGGTTAGGATTAGGGGACGGGTGAGGGTCGGCTTAGGGGAAGGGTTAGGGTTAGGGTTCGGGCTAGGGTTAGGGTTAGGGGACGGGGACGGTTTAGGGTCCAGGTGAGGGTACGGCAACGCTTTAGGGGGAGCGTGCGTGTGAGGGCGCGGGTTAGTGTTAGCGTACGGGTTAGGATTAGGGCACGGGTGAGGGTCAGGCTTCGGGGAAGGGTTAGGGTTAGGGTTCGGGCTAAGGTTAGGGTTAGGGGACGGGGACGGTTTAGGGTCCAGGTGAGGGTACGGCAACGCTTTAGGGGGAGCGTGCGTGTGAGGGCGCGAGTTAGTGTTAGCGTACGGGTTAGGATTAGGGCACGGGTGAGGGTCAGGCTTCGGGGAAGGGTTAGGGTTAGGGTTCGGGCTAGGGTTAGGGTTAGGGGACGGGGACGGTTTAGGGTCCAGGTGAGGGTATGGCAACGCTTTAGGGGGAGCGTGCGTGTGAGGGCGCGGGTTAGTGTTAGCGTACGGGTTAGGATTAGGGGACGGGTGAGGGTCAGGCTTCGGGGAAGGGTTAGGGTTAGGGTTCGGGCTAGGGTTAGGGTTAGGGGACGGGGACGGTTTAGGGTCCAGGTGAGGGTACGGCAACGCTTTAGGGGGAGCGTGCGTGTGAGGGCGCGGGTTAGTGTTAGCGTACGGGTTAGGATTAGGGCACGGGTGAGGGTCAGGCTTCGGGGAAGGGTTAGGGTTAGGGTTCGGGCTAGGGTTAGGGTTAGGGGACGGGGACGGTTTAGGGTCCAGGTGAGGGTACGGCAACGCTTTAGGGGGAGCGTGCGTGTGAGGGCGCGGGTTAGTGTTAGCGTACGGGTTAGGATTAGGGCACGCGTGAGGGTCAGGCTTCGGGGAAGGGTTAGGGTTAGGGTTCGGGCTAGGGTTAGGGTTAGGGGACGGGGACAGTTTAGGGTCCAGGTGAGGGTACGGCAACGCTTTAGGGGGAGCGTGCGTGTGAGGGCGCGGGTTAGTGTTAGCGTACGGGTTAGTATTAGGGCACGGGTGAGGGTCAGGCTTCGGGGAAGGGTTAGGGTTAGGGTTCGGGCTAGGGTTAGGGTTAGGGGACGGGGACGGTTTAGGGTCCAGGTGAGGGTACGGCAACGCTTTAGGGGGAGCGTGCGTGTGAGGGCGCGTGTTAGTGTTAGCGTACGTGTTAGGATTAGGGCACGGATGAGGGTCAGGCTTCGGGGAAGGGTTAGGGTTAGGGTTCGGGCTAGGGTTAGGGTTAGGGGACGGGGACGGTTTAGGGTCCAGGTGAGGGTACGGCAACGCTTTAGGGGGAGCGTGCGTGTGAGGGCGCGGGTTAGTGTTCGCGTACGGGTTAGGATTAGGGGACGGGTGAGGGTCAGGCTTCGTGGAAGGGTTAGGGTTAGGGTTCGGGCTAGGGTTAGGGTTAGGGGACGGGGACGGTTTAGGGTCCAGGTGAGGGTACGGCAACGCTTTAGGGGGAGCGTGCGTGTGAGGGCGCGGGTTAGTGTTAGCGTACGGGTTAGGATTACGGCACGGGTGAAGGTCAGGCTTCGGGGAAGGGTTAGGGTTAGGGTTCGGGCTAGGGTTAGGGTTAGGGGACGGGGACGGTTTAGGGTCCAGGTGAGGGTACGGCAACGCTTTAGGGGGAGCGTGCGTGTGAGGGCGCGGGTTAGTGTTAGCGTACGGGTTAGGATTAGGGGACGGGTGAGGGTCAGGCTTCGGGGAAGGGTTAGGGTTAGGGTTCGGGCTAGGGTTAGGGTTAGGGGACGGGGACGGTTTAGGGTCCAGGTG
Organism: Delphinus delphis; assembly: GCF_949987515.2. Taxonomy (NCBI): domain Eukaryota; kingdom Metazoa; phylum Chordata; class Mammalia; order Artiodactyla; family Delphinidae; genus Delphinus; species Delphinus delphis. Next base: position 301,652 of record NW_027192732.1, on the reverse strand, counting down.
AGGGTACGGCAACGCTTTAGGGGGAGCGTGCGTGTGAGGGCGCGGGTTAGTGTTAGCGTACGGGTTAGGATTAGGGGACGGGTGAGGGTCAGGCTTCGGGGAAGGGTTAGGGTTAGGGTTCGGGCTAGGGTTAGGGTTAGGGGACGGGGACGGTTTAGGGTCCAGGTGAGGGTACGGCAACGCTTTAGGGGGAGCGTGCGTGTGAGGGCGCGGGTTAGAGTTAGCGTACGGGTTAGGATTAGGGGACGGGTGAGTGTCGGCTTAGGGGAAGGGTTAGGGTTAGGGTTCGGGCTAGGGTTAGGGTTAGGGGACGGGGACGGTTTAGGGTCCAGGTGAGGGTACGGCAACGCTTTAGGGGGAGCGTGCGTGTGAGGGCGCGGGTTAGTGTTAGCGTACGGGTTAGGATTAGGGCACGGGTGAGGGTCAGGCTTCGGGGAAGGGTTAGGGTTAGGGTTCGGGCTAAGGTTAGGGTTAGGGGACGGGGACGGTTTAGGGTCCAGGTGAGGGTACGGCAACGCTTTAGGGGGAGCGTGCGTGTGAGGGCGCGAGTTAGTGTTAGCGTACGGGTTAGGATTAGGGCACGGGTGAGGGTCAGGCTTCGGGGAAGGGTTAGGGTTAGGGTTCGGGCTAGGGTTAGGGTTAGGGGACGGGGACGGTTTAGGGTCCAGGTGAGGGTATGGCAACGCTTTAGGGGGAGCGTGCGTGTGAGGGCGCGGGTTAGTGTTAGCGTACGGGTTACGATTAGGGGACGGGTGAGGGTCAGGCTTCGGGGAAGGGTTAGGGTTAGGGTTCGGGCTAGGGTTAGGGTTAGGGGACGGGGACGGTTTAGGGTCCAGGTGAGGGTACGGCAACGCTTTAGGGGGAGCGTGCGTGTGAGGGCGCGGGTTAGTGTTAGCGTACGGGTTAGGATTAGGGCACGGGTGAGGGTCAGGCTTCGGGGAAGGGTTAGGGTTAGGGTTCGGGCTAGGGTTAGGGTTAGGGGACGGGGACGGTTTAGGGTCCAGGTGAGGGTACGGCAACGCTTTAGGGGGAGCGTGCGTGTGAGGGCGCGGGTTAGTGTTAGCGTACGGGTTAGGATTAGGGCACGCGTGAGGGTCAGGCTTCGGGGAAGGGTTAGGGTTAGGGTTCGGGCTAGGGTTAGGGTTAGGGGACGGGGACAGTTTAGGGTCCAGGTGAGGGTACGGCAACGCTTTAGGGGGAGCGTGCGTGTGAGGGCGCGGGTTAGTGTTAGCGTACGGGTTAGTATTAGGGCACGGGTGAGGGTCAGGCTTCGGGGAAGGGTTAGGGTTAGGGTTCGGGCTAGGGTTAGGGTTAGGGGACGGGGACGGTTTAGGGTCCAGGTGAGGGTACGGCAACGCTTTAGGGGGAGCGTGCGTGTGAGGGCGCGTGTTAGTGTTAGCGTACGTGTTAGGATTAGGGCACGGATGAGGGTCAGGCTTCGGGGAAGGGTTAGGGTTAGGGTTCGGGCTAGGGTTAGGGTTAGGGGACGGGGACGGTTTAGGGTCCAGGTGAGGGTACGGCAACGCTTTAGGGGGAGCGTGCGTGTGAGGGCGCGGGTTAGTGTTCGCGTACGGGTTAGGATTAGGGGACGGGTGAGGGTCAGGCTTCGTGGAAGGGTTAGGGTTAGGGTTCGGGCTAGGGTTAGGGTTAGGGGACGGGGACGGTTTAGGGTCCAGGTGAGGGTACGGCAACGCTTTAGGGGGAGCGTGCGTGTGAGGGCGCGGGTTAGTGTTAGCGTACGGGTTAGGATTAGGGGACGGGTGAGGGTCAGGCTTCGGGGAAGGGTTAGGGTTAGGGTTCGGGCTAGGGTTAGGGTTAGGGGACGGGGACGGTTTAGGGTCCAGGTGAGGGTACGGCAACGCTTTAGGGGGAGCGTGCGTGTGAGGGCGCGGGTTAGTGTTAGCGTAGGGGTTAGGATTAGGGGACGGGTGAGGGTCAGGCTTCGGGGAAGTGTTAGGTTTAGGGTTCGGGCTAGGGTTAGGGTTAGGGGACGGGGACGGTTAAGGGTCCAGGTGAGGGTACGGCAACGCTTTAGGGGGAGCGTGCGTGTGAGGGCGCGGGTTAGTGTTCGCGTACGGGTTAGGATTAGGGCACGGGTGAGGGTCAGGCTTCGTGGAAGGGTTAGGGTTAGGGTTCGGGCTAGGGTTAGGGTTAGGGGACGGGGACGGTTTAGGGTCCAGGTGAGGGTACGGCAACGCTTTAGGGGGAGCGTGCGTGTGAGGGCGCGGGTTAGTGTTAGCGTACGGGTTAGGATTAGGGGACGGGTGAGGGTCAGGCTTCGGGGAAGGGTTAGGGTTAGGGTTCGGGCTAGGGTTAGGGTTAGGGGACGGGGACGGTTTAGGGTCCAGGTGAGGGTACGGCAACGCTTTAGGGGGAGCGTGAGTGTGAGGGCGCGGGTTAGTGTTAGCGTACGGGTTAGGATTAGGGGACGGGTGAGGGTCAGGCTTCGGGGAAGTGTTAGGTTTAGGGTTCGGGCTAGGGTTAGGGTTAGGGGACGGGGACGGTTTAGGGTCCAGGTGAGGGTACGGCAACGCTTTAGGGGGAGCGTGCATGTGAGGGCGCGGGTTAGTGTTAGCGTACGGGTTAGGATTAGGGGACGGGTGAGGGTCAGGCTTCGGGGAAGGGTTAGGCTTAGGGTTCGGGCTAGGGTTTGGGTTAGGGGACGGGGACGGTTTAGGGTCCAGGTGAGGGTACGGCAACGCTTTAGTGGGAGCGTGCGTGTGAGGGCGCGGGTTAGTGTTAGCGTACGGGTTAGGATTAGGGCACGGGTGAGGGTCATGCTTCGGGGAAGTGTTAGGGTTAGGGTTCGGGCTAGGGTTAGGGTTAGGGGACGGGGACGGTTTAGGGTCCAGGTGAGGGTACGGCAACGCTTTAGGGGGAGCGTGCGTGTGAGGGTGCGGGTTAGTGTTAGCGTACGGGTTAGGATTAGGGCACGGGTGAGGGTCAGGCTTCGGGGAAGGGTTAGGGTTAGGGTTCGGGCTAGGGTTAGGGTTAGGGGACGGGGACGGTTTAGGGTCCAGGTGAGGGTACGGCAACGCTTTAGGGGGAGCGTGCGTGTGAGGGCGCGGGTTAGTGTTAGCGTACGGGTTACGATTAGGGGACGGGTGAGGGTCAGGCTTCGGGGAAGGGTTAGGGTTAGGGTTCGGGCTAGGGTTAGGGTTAGGGGACGGGGACGGTTTAGGGTCCAGGTGAGGGTACGGCAACGCTTTAGGGGGAGCGTGCGTGTGAGGGCGCGGGTTAGTGTTAGCGTACGGGTTAGGATTATGGGACGGGTGAGTGTCAGGCTTCGGGGAAGGGTTAGGGTTAGGGTTCGGGCTAGGGTTAGGGTTAGGGGACGGGGATGGTTTAGGGTCCAGGTGAGGGTACGGCAACGCTTTAGGGGGAGCGTGCGTGTGAGGGCGCGGGTCAGTGTTAGCGTACGGGTTAGGATTAGGGCACGGGTGAGGGTCAGGCTTCGGGGAAGGGTTAGGGTTAGGGTTCGGGCTAGGGTTAGGGTTAGGGGACGGGGACGGTTTAGGGTCCAGGTGAGGGTACGGCAACGCTTTAGGGGGAGCGTGCGTGTGAGGGCGCGGGTTAGTGTTAGCGTACGGGGTAGGATTAGGGGACGGGTGAGGGTCAGGCTTCGGGGAAGGGTTAGGGTTAGGGTTCGGGCTAGGGTTAGGTTTAGTGGACGGGGACGGTTTAGGGTCCAGGTGAGGGTACGGCAACGCTTTAGGGGGAGCGTGCGTGTGAGGGCGCGGGTTAGTGTTAGCGTACGGGTTAGGATTAGGGCACGGGTGAGGGTCAGGCTTCGGGGAAGGGTTAGGGTTAGGGTTCGGGCTAGGGTTAGGGTTAGGGGACGGGGACGGTTTAGGGTCCAGGTGAGGGTACGGCAACGCTTTAGGGGGAGCGTGCGTGTGAGGGCGCGGGTTAGTGTTAGCGTACGGGTTAGGATTAGGGCACGGGTGAGTGTCAGGCTTCAGGGAAGGGTTAGGGTTAGGGTTCGGGCTAGGGTTAGGGTTAGGGGACGGGGACGGTTTAGGGTCCAGGTGAGGGTACGGCAACGCTTTAGGGGGAGAGTGCGTGTGAGGGCGCGGGTTAGTGTTAGCGTACGGGTTAGGATTAGGGGACGGGTGAGGGTCAGGCTTCGCGGAAGGGTTAGGGTTAGGGTTCGGGCTAGGGTTAGGGTTAGGGGACGGGGACGGTTTAGGGTCCAGGTGAGGGTACGGCAACGCTTTAGGGGGAGCGTGCGTGTGAGGGCGCGGGTCAGTGTTAGCGTACGGGTTAGGATTAGGGCACGGGTGAGGGTCAGGCTTCGGGGAAGGGTTAGGGTTAGGGTTCGGGCTAGGGTTAGGGTTAGGGGACGGGGACGGTTTAGGGTCCAGGTGAGGGTACGGCAACGCTTTAGGGGGAGCGTGCGTGTGAGGGCGCGGGTTAGTGTTAGCGTACGGGGTAGGATTAGGGGACGGGTGAGGGTCAGGCTTCGGGGAAGGGTTAGGGTTAGGGTTCGGGCTAGGGTTAGGTTTAGGGGACGGGGACGGTTTAGGGTGCAGGTGAGGGTACGGCAACGCTTTAGGGGGAGCGTGCGTGTGAGGGCGCGGGTTAGTGTTAGCGTACGGGTTAGGATTAGGGCACGGGTGAGGGTCAGGCTTCGGGGAAGGGTTAGGGTTAGGGTTCGGGCTAGGGTTAGGGTTAGGGGACGGGGACGGTTAAGGGTCCAGGTGAGGGTACGGCAACGCTTTAGGGGGAGCGTGTGTGTGAGGGCGCGGGTTAGTGTTAGCGTACGGGTTAGGATTAGGGCACGGGTGAGGGTCAGGCTTCAGGGAAGGGTTAGGGTTAGGGTTCGGGCTAGGGTTAGGGTTAGGGGACGGGGACGGTTTAGGGTCCAGGTGAGGGTACGGCAACGCTTTAGGGGGAGCGTGCGTGTGAGGGCGCGGGTTAGTGTTAGCGTACGGGTTAGGATTAGGGGACGGGTGAGGGTCAGGCTTCGGGGAAGGGTTAGGGTTAGGGTTCGGGCTAGGGTTAGGGTTAGGGGACGGGGACGGTTTAGGGTCCAGGTGAGGGTACGGCAACGCTTTAGGGGGTGCATGCGTGTGAGGGCGCGGGTTAGTGTTAGCGTACGGGTTAGGATTAGGGCACGGGTGAGGGTCAGGCTTCGGGGAAGGGTTAGGGTTAGGGTTCGGGCTAGGGTTAGGGTTAGGGGACGGGGACGGTTTAGGGTCCAGGTGAGGGTACGGCAACGCTTTAGGGGGAGCGTGCGTGTGAGGGCGCGGGTTAGTGTTAGCGTACGGGTTAGGATTAGGGCACGGGTGAGGGTCAGGCTTCGGGGAAGGGTTAGGGTTAGGGTTCGGGCTAGGGTTAGGGTTAGGGGACGGGGACGGTTTAGGGTCCAGGTGAGGGTACGGCAACGCTTTAGGGGGAGCGTGCGTGTGAGGGCGTGGGTTAGTGTTAGCGTACGGGTTAGGATTAGGGGACGGGTGAGGGTCAGGCTTCGTGGAAGGGTTAGGGTTAGGGTTCGGGCTAGGGTTAGGGTTAGGGGACGGGGACGGTTTAGGGTCCAGGTGAGGGTACGGCAACGCTTTAGGGGGAGCGTGCGTGTGAGGGCGCGGGTTAGTGTTAGCGTACGGGTTAGGATTAGGGCACGGGTGAGGGTCAGGCTTCGGGGAAGGGTTAGGGTTAGGGTTCGGGCTAGGGTTAGGGTTAGGGGACGGGGACGGTTTAGGGTTCAGGTGAGGGTACGGCAACGCTTTAGGGGGAGCGTGCGTGTGAGTGCGCGGGTTAGTGTTAGCGTACGGGTTAGGATTACGGCACGGGTGAGGGTCAGGCTTCGGGGAAGGGTTAGGGTTAGGGTTCGGGCTAGGGTTAGGGTTAGGGGACGGGGACGGTTTAGGGTCCAGGTGAGGGTACGGCAACGCTTTAGGGGGAGCGTGCGTGTGAGGGCGCGGGTTAGTGTTAGCGTACGGGTTAGGATTAGGGCACGGGTGAGGGTCAGGCTTCGGGGAAGGGTTAGGGTTAGGGTTCGGGCTAGGGTTAGGGTTAGGGGACGGGGACGGTTTAGGGTCCAGGTGAGGGTACGGCAACACTTTAGGGGGAGCGTGCGTGTGAGGGCGTGGGTTAGTTTTAGCGTACGGGTTAGGAATAGGGGACGGGTGAGGGTCATGCTTCGGGGAAGGGTTAGGGTTAGGGTTCGGGCTAGGGTTAGGGTTAGGGGACGGGGACGGTTTAGGGTCCAGGTGAGGGTACGGCAACACTTTAGGGGGAGCGTGCGTGTGAGGGCGCGGGTTAGTGTTAGCGTACGGATTAGGATTAGGGGACGGGTGAGGGTCAGGCTTCGGGGAAGGGTTAGGGTTAGGGTTCGGGCTAGGGTTAGGGTTAGGGGACGGGGACGGTTTAGGGTCCAGGTGAGGGTACGGCAACGCTTTAGGGGGAGCGTGCGTGTGAGGGCGCGGGTTAGTGTTAGCGTACGGATTAGGATTAGGGGACGGGTGAGGGTCAGGCTTCGGGGAAGGGTTAGGGTTAGGGTTCGGGCTAGGGTTAGGGTTAGGGGACGGGGACGGTTTAGGGTCCAGGTGAGGGTACGGCAACGCTTTAGGGGGAGCGTGCGTGTGAGGGCGCGGGTTAGTGTTCGCGTACGGGTTACGATTAGGGGACGGGTGAGGGTCAGGCTTCGGGGAAGGGTTAGGGTTAGGGTTCGGGCTAGGGTTAGGGTTAGGGGACGGGGACGGTTTAGGGTCCAGGTGGGGGTACGGCAACGCTTTAGAGGGAGCGTGCGTGTGAGGGCGCGGGTTAGTGTTAGCGTATGGGTTAGGATTAGGGGACGGGTGAGGGTCAGGCTTCGGGGAAGGGTTAGGGTTAGGGTTCGGGCTAGGGTTAGGGTTAGGGGACGGGGACGGTTTAGGGTCCAGGTGAGGGTACGGCAACGCTTTAGGGGGAGCGTGCGTGTGAGGGCGTGGGTTAGTGTTACCGTACGGGTTAGGATTAGGGCACGGGTGAGGGTCAGGCTTCGGGGAAGGGTTAGGGTTAGGGTTCGGGCTAGGGTTAGGGTTAGGGGACGGGGACGGTTTAGGGTCCAGGTGAGGGTACGGCAACGCTTTAGGGGGAGCGTGCGTGTGAGGGCGCGGGTTAGTGTTCGCGTACGGGTTACGATTAGGGCACGGATGAGGGTCAGGCTTCGGGGAAGGGTTAGGGTTAGGGTTCGGGCTAGGGTTAGGGTTAGGGGACCGGGACGGTTTAGGGTCCAGGTGAGGGTACGGCAACGCTTTAGGGGGAGCGTGCGTGTGAGGGCGCGGGTTAGTGTTAGCGTACGGGTTAGGATTAGGGGACGGGTGAGGGTCAGGCTTCGGGGAAGGGTTAGGGTTAGGGTTCAGGCTAGGGTTAGGGTTAGGGGACGCGGACGGTTTAGGGTCCAGGTGAGGGTACGGCAACGCTTTAGGGGGAGCGTGCGTGTGAGGGCGCGGGTTAGTGTTAGCGTACGGGTTAGGATTAGGGGACGGGTGAGGGTCAGGCTTCGGGCAAGGGTTAGGGTTAGGGTTCGGGCTAGGGTTAGGGTTAGGGGACGGGGACGGTTTAGGGTCCAGGTGAGGGTACGGCAACGCTTTAGGGGGAGCGTGCGTGTGAGGGCGCGGGTTAGTGTTAGCGTACGGGGTAGGATTAGGGGACGGGTGAGGGTCAGGCTTCGGGGAAGGGTTAGGGTTAGGGTTCGGGCTAGGGTTAGGGTTAGGGGACGGGGACGGTTTAGGGTCCAGGTGAAGGTACGGCAACGCTTTAGGGGGAGCGTGCGTGTGAGGGCGCGGGTTAGTGTTAGCGTACGGGTAAGGATTAGGGCACGGGTGAGGGTCAGGCTTCGGGGAAGGGTTAGGGTTAGGGTTCGGGCTAGGGTTAGGGTTAGGGGACGGGGACGGTTTAGGGTCCAGGTGAGGGTACGGCAACGCTTTAGGGGGAGCGTGCGTGTGAGGGCGCGGGTTAGTGTTAGCGTACGGGTTACGATTAGGGGACGGGTGAGGGTCAGGCTTCGGGGAAGGGTTAGGGTTAGGGTTCGGGCTAGGGTTAGGGTTAGGGGACGGGGACGGTTTAGGGTCCAGGTGAGGGTACGGCAACGCTTTAGGGGGTGCGTGCGTGTGAGGGCGCGGGTTAGTGTTAGCGTACGGGTTAGGATTAGGGCACGGGTGAGGGTCAGGCTTCGGGGAAGGGTTAGGGTTAGGGTTCGGGCTAGGGTTAGGGTTAGGGGACGGGGAAGGTTTAGGGTCCAGGTGAGGGTACGGCAACGCTTTAGGGGGAGCGTGCGTGTGAGGGCGTGGGTTAGTTTTAGCGTACGAGTTAGGAATAGGGGACGGGTGAGGGTCAGGCTTCGGGGAAGGGTTAGGGTTAGGGTTCGGGCTAGGGTTAGGGTTAGGGGACGGGGATGGTTTAGGGTCCAGGTGAGGGTACGGCAACGCTTCAGGGAGAGCGTGCGTGTGAGGGCGCGGGTTAGTGTTAGCGTACGGGTTAGGATTAGGGCACGGGTGAGGGTCAGGCTTTGGGGAAGGGTTAGGGTTAGGGTTCGGGCTAGGGTTAGGGTTAGGGGACGGGGACTGTTTAGGGTCCATGTGACGGTACGGAAACGCTTTAGGGGGAGCGTGCGTGTGAGGGCGCGGGTTAGTGTTAGCGTACGGATTAGGATTAGGGGACAGGTGAGGGTCAGGCTTCGGGGAAGGGTTAGGGTTAGGGTTCGGGCTAGGGTTAGGGTTAGGGGACGGGGACGGTTTAGGGTCCAGGTGAGGGTACGGCAACGTTTTAGGGGGAGCATGCGTGTGAGGGCGCGGGTCAGTGTTAGCGTACGGGTTAGGATTAGGGCACGGGTGAGGGTCAGGCTTCGGGGAAGGGTTAGGGTTAGGGTTCGGGCTAGGGTTAGGGTTAGGGGACGGGGACGGTTTAGGGTCCAGGTGAGGGTACGGCAACGCTTTATGGGGAGCGTGCGTGTGAGGGCGCGGGTTAGTGTTAGCGTACGGGGTAGGATTAGGGGACGGGTGAGGGTCAGGCTTCGGGGAAGGGTTAGGGTTAGGGTTCGGGCTAGGGTTAGGGTTAGGGGACGGGGACGGTTTAGGGTCCAGGTGAGGGTACGGCAACGCTTTAGGGGGAGCGTGCGTGTGAGGGCGCGGGTTAGTGTTAGCGTACGGGTTAGGATTAGGGCACGGGTGAGGGTCAGGCTTCGGGGAAGGGTTAGGGTTAGGGTTCGGGCTAGGGTTAGGGTTAGGGGACGGGGACGGTTTAGGGTCCAGCTGAGGGTACGGCAACGCTTTAGGGGGAGCGTGCGTGTGAGGGCGCGGGTTAGTGTTAGCGTACGGGTTAGGATTAGGGGACGGGTGAGGGTCAGGCTTCGGGGAAGTGTTAGGGTTAGGGTTCGCGCTAGGGTTAGGGTTAGGGGACGGGGACGGTTTAGGGTCCAGGTGAGGGTACGGCAACGATTTAGGGGGAGCCTGCGTGTGAGAGCGCGTGTAGGTGTTAGCGTACGGGTTAGGATTAGGGCACGGGTGAGGGTCAGGCTTCGGGGAAGGGTTAGGGTTAGGGTTCGGGCTAGGGTTAGGGTTAGGGGACGGGGACGGTTTAGGGTCCAGGTGAGGGTACGGCAACGCTTTAGGGGGAGCGTGCGTGTGAGGGCGCGGGTTAGTGTTAGCGTACGTGTTAGGATTAGGGCACGGGTGAGGGTCAGGCTTCGGGGAAGGGTTAGGGTTAGGGTTCGGGCTAGGGTTAGGGTTAGGGGACGGGGACGGTTTAGGGTCCAGGTGAGGGTACGGCAACGCTTTAGGGGGAGCGTGCGTGTGAGGGCGCGGGTTAGTGTTAGCGTACGGGTTAGGATTAGGGCACGGGTGAGGGTCAGGCTTCGGGGAAGGGTTAGGGTTAGGGTTCGGGCTAGGGTTAGGGTTAGGGGACGGGGACGGTTTAGGGTCCAGGTGAGGGTACGGCAACGCTTTAGGGGGAGCGTGCGTGTGAGGGCGCGGGTTAGTGTTAGCGTACGGGTTAGGATTAGGGCACGGGTGAGGGTCAGGCTTCGGGGAAGGGTTAGGGTTAGGGTTCGGGCTAGGGTTAGGGTTAGGGGACGGGGACGGTTTAGGGTCCAGGTGAGGGTACTGCAACGCTTTAGGGGGAGCGTGCGTGTGAGGGCGCGGGTTAGTGTTAGCGTACGGGTTACGATTAGGGGACGGGTGAGGGTCAGGCTTCGGGGAAGGGTTAGGGTTAGTGTTCGGGCTAGGGTTAGGGTTAGGGGACGGGGACGGTTTAGGGTCCAGGTGAGGGTACGGCAACGCTTTAGGGGGAGCGTGTGTGTGAGGGCGCGGGTTAGTGTTAGCGTACGTGTTAGGATTAGGGCACGGGTGAGGGTCAGGCTTCGGGGAAGGGTTAGGGTTAGGGTTCGGGCTAGGGTTAGGGTTAGGGGACGGGGACGGTTTAGGGTCCAGGTGAGGGTACGGCAACGCTTTAGGGGGAGCGTGCGTGTGAGGGCGCGGGTTAGAGTTAGCGTACGGGTTAGGATTAGGGGACGGGTGAGGGTCAGGCTTCGGGGAAGGGTTAGGGTTAGGGTTCGGGCTAGGGTTAGGGTTAGGGGACGGGGACGGTTTAGGGTCCAGGTGAGGGTACGGCAACGCTTTAGGGGGAGCGTGCGTGTGAGGGCGCGGGTTAGTGTTAGCGTACGGGTTAGGATTAGGGGACGGGTGAGGGTCAGGCTTCGGGGAAGGGTTAGGGTTAGGGTTCGGGCTAGGGTTAGGGTTAGGGGACGGGGACGGTTTAGGGTCCAGGTGAGGGTACGGCAACGCTTTAGGGGGAGCGTGCGTGTGAGGGCGCGGGTTAGTGTTAGCGTACGGGTTAGGATTAGGGCACGGGTGAGGGTCAGGCTTCGGGGAAGGGTTAGGGTTAGGGTTCGGGCTAGGGTTAGGGTTAGGGGACGGGGACGGTTTAGGGTCCAGGTGAGAGTACGGCAACGCTTTAGGGGGAGCGTGTGTGTGAGGGCGCGGGTTAGTGTTAGCGTACGTGTTAGGATTAGGGCACGGGTGAGGGTCAGGCTTCGGGGAAGGGTTACGGTTAGGGTTCGGGCTAGGGTTAGGGTTAGGGGACGGGGACGGTTTAGGGTCCAGGTGAGGGTACGGCAACGCTTTAGGGGGAGCGTGCGTGTGAGGGCGCGGGTTAGAGTTAGCGTACGGGTTAGGATTAGGGGACGGGTGAGGGTCAGGCTTCGGGGAAGGGTTAGGGTTAGGGTTCGGGCTAGGGTTAGGGTTAGGGGACGGGGACGGTTTAGGGTCCAGGTGTGGGTACGGCAACGCTTTAGGGGGAGCGTGCGTGTGAGGGCGCGGGTTAGTGTTAGCGTACGGGTTAGGATTAGGGGACGGGTGAGGGTCAGGCTTCGGGGAAGGGTTAGGGTTAGGGTTCGGGCTAGGGTTAGGGTTAGGGGACGGGGACGGTTTAGGGTCCAGGTGAGGGTACGGCAACGCTTTAGGGGGAGCGTGCATGTGAGGGCGCGGGTTAGTGTTAGCGTACGGGTTAGGATTAGGGGACGGGTGAGGGTCAGGCTTCGGGGAAGGTTTAGGGTTAGGGTTCGGGCTAGGGTTAGGGTTAGGGGACGGGGACGGTTTAGGGTCCAGTTGAGGGTACGGCAAAGGTTTAGGGGGAGCGTGCGTGTGAGGGCGCGTGTTAGTGTTAGCGTACGGGTTAGGATTAGGGCACGGGTGAGGGTCAGGCTTCGGGGAAGGGTTAGGGTTAGGGTTCGGGCTAGGGTTAGGGTTAGGGGACGGGGACGGTTTAGGGTCCAGGTGAGGGTACGGCAACGCTTTAGGGGGAGCGTGCGTGTGAGGGCGCGGGTTAGTGTTAGCGTACGGGTTAGGATTATGGGACGGGTGAGGGTCAGGCTTCAGGGAAGAGTTAGGGTTAGGGTTCGGGCTAGGGTTAGGGTTAGGGGACGGGGACGGTTTAGGGTCCAGGTGAGGGTACGGCAACGCTTTAGGGGGAGCGTGCGTGTGAGGGCGCGGGTTAGTGTTAGCGTACGGGTTAGGATTAGGGCACGGGTGAGGGTCAGGCTTCAGGGAAGGGTTAGGGTTAGGGTTCGGGCTAGGGTTAGGGTTAGGGGACGGGGACGGTTTAGGGTCCAGGTGAGGGTACGGCAACGCTTTAGGGGGAGCGTGCGTGTGAGGGCGCGGGTTAGTGTTAGCGTACATGTTAGGATTAGGGCACGGGTGAGGGTCAGGCTTCGGGGAAGGGTTAGGGTTCGGGCTAGGGTTAGGGTTAGGGGACGGGGACGGTTTAGGGTCCAGGTGAGGGTACGGCAACGCTTTAGGGGGAGCGTGCGTGTGAGGGCGCGGGTTAGTGTTAGCGTACGGTTTAAGATTAGGGCACGGGTGAGGGTCAGGCTTCGGGGAAGGGTTAGGGTTAGGGTTCGGGCTAGGGTTAGGGTTAGGGGACGGGGACGGTTTAGGGTCCAGGTGAGGGTATGGCAACGCTTTAGGGGGAGCGTGCGTGTGAGGGCGCGGGTTAGTGTTAGCGTACGGGTTAGGATTAGGGCACGGGTGAGGGTCAGGCTTCGGGGAAGGGTTAGGGTTAGGGTTCGGGCTAGGGTTAGGGTTAGGGGACAGGGACGGTTTAGGGTCCAGGTGAGGGTACGGAAACGCTTTAGGGGGAGCGGGCATGTGAGGGCGCGGGTTAGTGTTAGCGTACGGATTAGGATTAGGGGACGGGTGAGGGTCAGGCTTCGGGGAAGGGTTAGGGTTAGGGTTCGGGCTAGGGTTAGGGTTAGGGGACGGGGACGGTTTAGGGTCCAGGTGAGGGTACGGCAACGCTTTAGGGGGAGCGTGCGTGTGAGGCCGCGGGTTAGTGTTCGCGTACGGGTTACGATTAGGGGACGGGTGAGGGTCAGGCTTCGGGGAAGGGTTAGGGTTAGGGTTCGGGCTAGGGTTAGGGTTAGGGGACGGGGACGGTTTAGGGTCCAGGTGGGGGTACGACAACGCTTTAGGGGGAGCGTGCGTGTGAGGGCGCGGGTTAGTGTTAGCGTACGGGTTACGATTAGGGCACGGGTGAGGGTCAGGCTTCGGGGAAGGGTTAGGATTAGGGTTCGGGCTAGGGTTAGGGTTAGGGGACGGGGACGGTTTAGGGTCCAGGTGAGGGTACGGCAACGCTTTAGGGGGAGCGTGCGTGTGAGGGCGCGGGTTAGTGTTAGCGTACGGGTTAGGATTAGGGCACGGGTGAGGGTCAGGCTTCGGGGAAGGGTTAGGGTTAGGGTTCGGGCTAGGGTTAGGGTTAGGGGACGGGGACGGTTTAGGGTCCAGGTGAGGGTACGGCAACGCTTTAGGGGGAGCGTGCGTGTGAGGGCGCGGGTTAGTGTTAGCGTACGGGTTAGGATTAGGGCACGGGTGAGGGTCAGGCTTCGGGGAAGGGTTAGGGTTAGGGTTCGGGCTAGGGTTAGGGTTAGGGGACGGGGACGGTTTAGGGTCCAGGTGAGGGTACGGCAACGCTTTAGGGGGAGCGTGCGTGTGAGGGCGCGGGTTAGTGTTCGCGTACGGGTTAGGATTAGGGGACGGGTGAGGGTCAGGCTTCGGGGAAGGGTTAGGGTTAGTGTTCGGGCTAGGGTTAGGGTTAGGGGACGGGGACGGTTTAGGGTCCAGGTGAGGGTACGGCAACGCTTTAGGGGGAGCGTGCGTGTGAGGGCGCGGGTTAGAGTTAGCGTACGGGTTAGGATTAGGGGACGGGTGAGGGTCAGGCTTCGGGGAAGGGTTAGGGTTAGGGTTCGGGCTAGGGTTAGGGTTAGGGGACGGGGACGGTTTAGGGTCCAGGTGAGGGTACGGCAACGCTTTAGGGGGAGCGTGCGTGTGAGGGCGCGGGTTAGTGTTAGCGTACGGGTTAGGATTAGGGGACGGGTGAGGGTCAGGCTTCGGGGAAGGGTTAGGGTTAAGGTTCGGGCTAGGGTTAGGGTTAGGGGACGGGGACGGTTTAGGGTCCAGGTGAGGGTACGGCAACGCTTTAGGGGGAGCGTGCGTGTGAGGGCGCGGGTTAGTGTTAGCGTACGGGTTAGGATTAGGGCACGGGTGAGGGTCAGGCTTCGGGGAAGGGTTAGGGTTAGTGTTCGGGCTAGGGTTAGGGTTAGGGGACGGGGACGGTTTAGGGTCCAGGTGAGGGTACGGCAACGCTTTAGGGGGAGCGTGTGTGTGAGGGCGCGGGTTAGTGTTAGCGTACGTGTTAGGATTAGGGCACAGGTGAGGGTCAGGCTTCGGGGAAGGGTTAGGGTTAGGGTTCGGGCTAGGGTTAGGGTTAGGGGACGGGGACGGTTTAGGGTCCAGGTGAGGGTACGGCTACGCTTTAGGGGGAGCGTGCGTGTGAGGGCGCGGGTTAGAGTTAGCGTACGGGTTAGGATTAGGGGACGGGTGAGGGTCAGGCTTCGGGGAAGGGTTAGGGTTAGGGTTCGGGCTAGGGTTAGGGTTAGGGGACGGGGACGGTTTAGGGTCCAGGTGAGGGTACGGCAACGCTTTAGGGGGAGCGTGCGTGTGAGGGCGCGGGTTAGTGTTAGCGTACGGGTTAGGATTAGGGCACGGGTTAGGGTCAGGCTTCGGGCAAGGGTTAGGGTTAGGGTTCGGCTAGGGTTAGGGTTAGGGGACGGGGACGGTTTAGGGTCCAGGTGAGGGTACGGCAACGCTTTAGGGGGAGCGTGCGTGTGAGGGCGCGGGTTAGTGTTAGCGTACGGGTTAGGATTAGGGGACGGGTGAGGGTCAGGCTTCGGGGAAGGGTTAGGGTTAGGGTTCGGGCTAGGGTTAGGGTTAGGGGACGGGGACGGTTTAGGGTCCAGGTGAGGGTACGGCAACGCTTTAGGGGGAGCGTGCGTGTGAGGGCGTGGGTTATTGTTAGCGTACGGGTTAGGATTAGGGCACGGGTTAGGGTCAGGCTTCGGGCAAGGGTTAGGGTTAGGGTTCGGCTAGGGTTAGGGTTAGGGGACGGGGACTGTTTAGGGTCCAGGTGAGGGTACGGCAACGCTTTAGGGGGAGCGTGCGTGTGAGGGCGCGGGTTAGTGTTAGCGTACGGGTTAGGAATACGGGACGGGTGAGGGTCAGGCTTCGGGGAAGGGTTAGGGTTAGGGTTCGGGCTAGGGTTAGGGTTAGGGGACGGGGACGGTTTAGGGTCCAGGTGAGGGTACGGCAGCGCTTTAGGGGGAGCGTGCGTGTGAGGGCGTGGGTTAGTTTTAGCGTACGAGTTAGGATTAGGGGACGGGTGAGGGTCAGGCTTCGGGGAAGGGTTAGGGTTAGGGTTCGGGATAGGGTTAGGGTTAGGGGACGGGGACGGTTTAGGGTCCAGGTGAGGGTACGGCAACGCTTTAGGGGGAGCATGTGTGTGAGGGCGCGGGTTAGTGTTCGCGTACGGGTTAGGATTAGGGCACGGGTGAGGGTCAGGCTTCGGGGAAGGGTTAGGGTTAGGATTCGGGCTAGGGTTAGGGTTAGGGGACGGGGACGGTTTAGGGTCCAGGTGAGGGTACGGCAACGCTTTAGGGGGAGCATGCATGTGAGGGCGCGGGTTAGTGTTAGCGTACGGGTTAGGATTAGGGGACGGGTGAGGGTCAGGATTCGGGGAAGGGTTAGGGTTAGGGTTCGGGCTAGGGTTAGGGTTAGGGGACGGGGACGGTTTAGGGTCCAGGTGAGGGTACGGCAACGCTTTAGGGGGAGCGTGCGTGTGAGGGCGCGGGTTAGTGTTAGCGTACGGGTTAGGATTAGGGCACGGGTGAGGGTCAGGCTTCGGGGAAGGGTTAGGGTTAGGGTTCGGGCTAGGGTTAGGGTTAGGGGACGGGGACGGTTTAGGGTCCAGGTGAGGGTACGGCAACGCTTTAGGGGGAGCGTGCGTGTGAGGGCGCGGGTTAGTGTTAGCGTACGTGTTAGGATTAGGGCACGGGTGAGGGTCAGGCTTCGGGGAAGGGTTAGGGTTAGGGTTCGGGCTAGGGTTAGGGTTAGGGGACGGGGACGGTTTAGGGTCCAGGTGAGGGTACGGCAACGCTTTGGGGGGAGCGTGCGTGTGAGGGCGCGGGTTAGAGTTAGCGTACGGGTTACGATTAGGGGACGGGTGAGGGTCAGGCTTCGGGGAAGGGTTAGGGTTAGGGTTCGGGCTAGGGTTAGGGTTAGGGGATGGGGACGGTTTAGGGTCCAGGTGAGGGTACGGCAACGCTTTAGGGGGAGCGTGCGTGTGAGGGCGCGGGTTAGTGTTAGCGTACGGGTTAGGATTAGGGCACGGGTGAGGGTCAGGCTTCGGGGAAGGGTTAGGGTTAGGGTTCGGGCTAGGGTTAGGGTTAGGGGACGGGGACGGTTTAGGGTCCAGGTGAGGGTACGGCAACGCTTTAGGGGGAGCGTGTGTGTGAGGGCGCGGGTTAGTGTTAGCGTACGGGTTAGGATTAGGGCACGGGTGAGGGTCAGGCTTCGGGGAAGGGTTAGGGTTAGGGTTCGGGCTAGGGTTAGGGTTAGGGGACGGGGACGGTTTAGGGTCCAGGTGAGGGTACGGCAACGCTTTAGGGGGAGCGTGCGTGTGAGGGCGCGGGTTAGAGTTAGCGTACGGGTTAGGATTAGGGGACGGGTGAGGGTCAGGCTTCGGGGAAGGGTTAGGGTTAGGGTTCGGGCTAGGGTTAGGGTTAGGGGACGGGGATGGTTTAGGGTCCAGGTGAGGGTACGGCAACGCTTTAGGGGGAGCGTGCGTGTGAGGGCGCGGGTTAGTGTTAGCGTACGGGTTAGGATTAGGGGACGGGTGAGGGTCAGGCTTCGGGGAAGGGTTAGGGTTAGGGTTCGGGCTAGGGTTAGGGTTAGGGGACGGGGACGGTTTAGGGTCCAGGTGAGGGTACGGCAACGCTTTAGGGGGAGCGTGCGTGTGAGGGCGCGGGTTAGTGTTAGCGTACGGGTTAGGATTAGGGCACGGGTGAGGGTCAGGCTTCGGGGAAGGGTTAGGGTTAGGGTTCGGGCTAGGGTTAGGGTTAGGGGACGGGGACGGTTTAGGGTCCAGGTGAGGGTACGGCAACGCTTTAGGGGGAGCGTGCGTGTGAGGGCGCGAGTTAGTGTTAGCGTACGTGTTAGGATTAGGGGACGGGTGAGGGTCAGGCTTCGGGGAAGGGTTAGGGTTAGGGTTCGGGCTAGGGTTAGGGTTAGGGGACGGGGACGGTTTAGGGTCCAGGTGAGGGTACGGCAACGCTTTAGGGGGAGCGTGCGTGTGAGGGCGCGGGTTAGTGTTAGCGTACGGGTTAGGATTAGGGCACGGGTGAGGGTCAGGCTTCGGGGAAGGGTTAGGGTTAGGGTTCGGGCTAGGGTTAGGGTTAGGGGACGGGGACGGTTTAGGGTCCAGGTGAGGGTACGGAAACGCTTTAGGGGGAGCGTGCGTGTGAGGGCGCGGGTTAGTGTTAGCGTACGTGTTAGGATTAGGGCACGGGTGAGGGTCAGGCTTCGGGGAAGGTTTAGGGTTAGGGTTCGGGCTAGGGTTAGGGTTAGGGGACGGGGACGGTTTAGGGTCCAGGTGAGGGTACGGCAACGCTTTAGGGGGAGCGTGCGTGTGAGGGCGCGGGTTAGTGTTAGCGTACGGGTTACGATTAGGGGACGGGTGAGGGTCAGGCTTCGGGGAAGGGTAGGGTTAGGGTTCGGGCTAGGGTTAGGGTTAGGGGACGGGGACGGTTTAGGGTCCAGGTGAGGGTACGGCAACGCTTTAGGGGGAGCGTGCGTTCGAGGGCGCGGGTTAGTGTTAGCGTACGGGTTAGGATTAGGGCACGGGTGAGGGTCAGGCTTCGGGGAAGGGTTAGGGTTAGGGTTCGGGCTAGGGTTAGGGTTAGGGGACGGGGACGGTTTAGGGTCCAGGTGAGGGTACGGCAACGCTTTAGGGGGAGCGTGCGTGTGAGGGCGCGGGTTAGTGTTAGCGTACGGGTTAGGATTAGGGGACGGGTGAGGGTCAGGCTTCGGGGAAGGGTTAGGGTTCGGGTTCGGGCTAGGGTTAGGGTTAGGTGACGGGGACGGTTTAGGGTCCAGGTGAGGGTATGGCAACGCTTTAGGGGGAGCGTGCGTGTGAGGGCGCGGGTTAGTGTTAGCGTACGGGTTAGGATTAGGGCACGGGTGAGGGTCAGGCTTCGGGGAAGGGTTAGGGTTAGGGTTCGGGCTAGGGTTAGGGTTAGGGTACGGGGACGGTTTAGGGTCCAGGTGAGGGTACGGCAACGCTTTAGGGGGAGCGTGCGTGTGAGGGCGCGGGTTAGTGTTAGCGTACGGGTTAGGATTAGGGCACGGTTGAGGGTCAGGCTTCGGGGAAGGGTTAGGGTTAGGGTTCGGGCTAGGGTTAGGGTTAGGGGACGGGGACGGTTTAGGGTCCAGGTGAGGGTACGGCAACGCTTTAGGGGGAGCGTGCGTGTGAGGGCGCGGGTTAGTGTTAGCGTACGTGTTAGGATTAGGGCACGGGTGAGGGTCAGGCTTCGGGGAAGGGTTAGGGTTAGGGTTCAGGCTAGGGTTAGGGTTAGGGGACGGGGACAGTTTAGGGTCCAGGTGAGGGTACGGCAACGCTTTAGGGGAAGCGTGCGTGTGAGGGCGCGGGTTAGTGTTAGCGTACGGGTTAGGATTAGGGGACGGGTGAGGGTCAGGCTTCGGGGAAGGGTTAGGGTTAGGGTTCGGGCTAGGGTTAGGGTTAGGGGACGGGGACGGTTTAGGGTCCAGGTGAGGGTACGGCAACGCTTTAGGGGGAGCGTGCGTGTGAGGGCGCGGGTTAGTGTTAGCGTACGTGTTAGGATTAGGGCACGGGTTAGGGTCAGGCTTCGGGGAAGGGTTAGGGTTAGGGTTAGGGCTAGGGTTAGGGTTAGGGGACGGGGACGGTTTAGGGTCCAGGTGAGGGTACGGCAACGCTTTAGGGGGAGCGTGCGTGTGAGGGCGGGGGTTAGTGTTAGCGTACGGGTTAGGATTAGGGGACGGGTGAGGGTCAGGCTTCGGGGAAGGGTTAGGGTTAGGGTTCGGGCTAGGGTTAGGGTTAGGGGACGGGGACGGTTTAGGGTCCAGGTGAGGGTACGGCAGCGCTTTAGGGGGAGCGTGCGTGTGAGGGCGTTGGTTAGTTTTAGCGTACGAGTTAGGATTAGGGGATGGGTGAGGGTCAGGCTTCGGGGAAGGGTTAGGGTTAGGGTTCGGGCTAGGGTTAGGGTTAGGGGACGGGGACGGTTTAGGGTCCAGGTGAGGGTACGGCAACGCTTTAGGGGGAGCATGCGTGTGAGGGCGCGGGTTAGTCTTCGCGTACGGGTTAGGATTAGGGGACGGGTGAGGGTCAGGCTTCGGGGAAGGGTTAGGGTTAGGGTTCGGGCTAGGGTTAGGGTTAGGGGACGGGGACGGTTTAGGGTCCAGGTGAGGGTACGGCAACGCTTTAGGGGGAGCGTGCATGTGAGGGCGCGGGTTAGTGTTAGCGTACGGGTTAGGATTAGGGGACGGGTGAGGGTCAGGATTCGGGGAAGTGTTAGGGTTAGGGTTCGGGCAAGGGTTAGGGTTAGGGGACGGGGACGGTTTAGGGTCCAGGTGAGGGTACGGCAACGCTTTAGGGGGAGCGTGCGTGTGAGGGCGCGGGTTAGTGTTAGCGTACGGGTTAGGATTAGGGCACGGGTGAGGGTCAGGCTTCGGGGAAGGGTTAGGGTTAGGGTTCGGGCTAGGGTTAGGGTTAGGGGACGGGGACGGTTTAGGGTCCAGGTGAGGGTACGGCAACGCTTTAGGGGGAGCGTGCGTGTGAGGGCGCGGGTTAGTGTTAGCGTACGGGTTAGGATTAGGGCACGGGTGAGGGTCAGGCTTCGGGGAAGGGTTAGGGTTAGGGTTCGGGCTAGGGTTAGGGTTAGGGGACGGGGACGGTTTAGGGTCCAGGTGAGGGTACGGCAACGCTTTAGGGGGAGCGTGCGTGTGAGGGCGCGGGTTAGTGTTAGCGTACGGGTTACGATTAGGGGACGGGTGAGGGTCAGGCTTCGGGGAAGGGTTAGGGTTAGGGTTCGGGCTAGGGTTAGGGTTAGGGAACGGGGACGGTTTAGGGTCCAGGTGAGGGTACGGCAACGCTTTAGGGGGAGCGTGCGTGTGAGGGCGCGGGTTAGTGTTAGCGTACGGGTTAGGATTAGGGCACGGGTGAGGGTCAGGCTTCGGGGAAGGGTTAGGGTTAGGGTTCGGGCTAGGGTTAGGGTTAGGGGACGGGGACGGTTTAGGGTCCAGGTGAGGGTACGGCAACGCTTTAGGGGGAGCGTGCGTGTGAGGGCGCGGGTTAGTGTTAGCGTACGGGTTAGGATTAGGGCACGGGTGAGGGTCAGGCTTCGGGGAAGGGTTAGGGTTAGGGTTCGGGCTAGGGTTAGGGTTAGGGGACGGGGACGGTTTAGGGTCCAGGTGAGGGTACGGCAATGCTTTAGGGGGAGCGTGCGTGTGAGGGCGCGGGTTAGTGTTAGCGTACGGGTTAGGATTAGGGGACGGGTGAGGGTCAGGCTTCGGGGAAGGGTTAGGGTTAGGGTTCGGGCTAGGGTTAGGGTTAGGGGACGGGGACGGTTAAGGGTCCAGGTGAGGGTACGGCAACGCTTTAGGGGGAGCGTGCGTGTGAGGGCGCGGGTTAGTGTTAGCGTACGGGTTAGGATTAGGGCACGGGTGAGGGTCAGGCTTCGGGGAAGGGTTAGGGTTAGGGTTCGGGCTAGGGTTAGGGTTAGGGGACAGGGACGGTTTAGGGTCCAGGTGAGGGTACGGCAACGCTTTAGGGGGAGCGTGCGTGTGAGGGCGCGGGTTAGTGTTAGCGTACGGGTTAGGATTAGGGCACGGGTGAGGGTCAGGCTTCGGGGAAGGGTTAGGGTTAGGGTTCGGGCTAGGGTTAGGGTTAGGGGACGGGGACGGTTTAGGGTCCAGGTGAGGGTACGGCAACGCTTTAGGGGGAGCGTGCGTGTGAGGGCGCGGGTTAGTGTTAGCGTACGGGTTAGGATTAGGGGACGGGTGAGGGTCAGGCTTCGGGGAAGGGTTAGGGTTAGGGTTCGGGCTAGGGTTAGGGTTAGGGGACGGGGACGGTTTAGGGTCCAGGTGAGGGTACGGCAACGCTTTAGGGGGAGCGTGCGTGTGAGGGCGCGGGTTAGTGTTCGCGTACGGGTTACGATTAGGGGACGGGTGAGGGTCAGGCTTCGGGGAAGGGTTAGGGTTAGGGTTCGGGCTAGGGTTAGGGTTAGGGGACGGGGACGGTTTAGGGTCCAGGTGAGGGTACGGCAACGCTTTAGGGGGAGCGTGCGTGTGATGGCGCGGGTTAGTGTTCGCGTACGGGTTAGGATTAGGGGACGGGTGAGGGTCAGGCTTCGGGGAAGGGTTAGGGTTAGGGTTCGGGCTAGGGTTAGGGTTAGGGGACGGGGACGGTTTAGGGTCCAGGTGAGGGTACGGCAACGCTTTAGGGGGAGCGTGCATGTGAGGGCGCGGGTTAGTGTTAGCGTACGGGTTAGGATTAGGGGACGGGTGAGGGTCAGGCTTCGGGGAAGGGTTAGGGTTAGGGTTCGGGCTAGGGTTAGGGTTAGGGGACGGGGACGGTTTAGGGTCCAGGTGAGGGTACGGCAACGCTTTAGGGGGAGCGTGCGTGTGAGGGCGCGGGTTAGTGTTAGCGTACGGGTTAGGATTAGGGGACGGGTGAGGGTCAGGCTTCGGGGAAGGGTTAGGGTTAGGGTTCGGGCTAGGGTTAGGGTTAGGGGACGGGGACGGTTTAGGATCCAGGTGAGGGTACGGCAACGCTTTAGGGGGAGCGTGCGTGTGAGGGCACGGGTTAGTGTTAGCGTACGGGTTAGGATTAGGGCAAGGGTGAGGGTCAGGCTTCGGGGAAGGGTTAGGGTTAGGGTTCGGGCTAGGGTTAGGGTTAGGGGACGGGGACGGTTTAGGGTCCAGGTGAGGGTACGGCAACGGTTTAGGGGGAGCGTGCGTGTGAGGGCGCGGGTTAGTGTTAGCGTACGGGTTAGGATTAGGGGACGGGTGAGGGTCAGGCTTCGGGGAAGTGTTAGGGTTAGGGTTCGGGCTAGGGTTAGGGTTAGGGGACGGGGACGGTTTAGGGTCCAGGTGAGGGTACGGCAACGCTTTAGGGGGAGCGTGCGTGTGAGGGCGCGGGTTAGTGTTAGGGTACGGGTTAGGATTAGGGGACGGGTGAGGGTCAGGCTTCGGGGAAGGGTTAGGGTTAGGGTTCGGGCTAGGGTTAGGGTTAGGGGACGGGGACGGTTTAGGGTCCAGGTGAGGGTACGGCAACGCTTTAGGGGGAGCGTGCGTGTGAGGGCGCGGGTTAGTGTTAGCGTACGGGTTAGGATTAGGGGACGGGTGAGGGTCAGGCTTCGGGGAAGGGTTAGGGTTAGGGTTCGGGCTAGGGTTAGGGTTAGGGGACGGGGACGGTTTAGGGTCCAGGTGAGGGTACGGCAACGCTTTAGGGGGAGCGTGCGTGTGAGGGCGCGGGTTAGTGTTAGCGTACGGGTTAGGATTAGGGCACGGGTGAGGGTCAGGCTTCGGGGAAGGGTTAGGGTTAGGGTTCGGGCTAGGGTTAGGGTTAGGGGACGGGGACGGTTTAGGGTCCAGGTGAGGGTACGGCAACGCTTTAGGGGGAGCGTGCGTGTGAGGGCGCGGGTTAGTGTTAGCGTACGGGTTAGGATTAGGGGACGGGTGAGGGTCAGGCTTCGGGGAAGGGTTAGGGTTAGGGTTCGGGCTAGGGTTAGGGTTAGGGGACGGGGACGGTTTAGGGTCCAGGTGAGGGTACGGCAACGCTTTAGGGGGAGCGTGCGTGTGAGGGCGCGGGTTAGTGTTCGCGTACGGGTTACGATTAGGGGACGGGTGAGGGTCAGGCTTCGGGGAAGGGTTAGGGTTAGGGTTCGGGCTAGGGTTAGGGTTAGGGGACGGGGACGGTTGAGGGTCCAGGTGAGGGTACGGCAACGCTTTAGGGGGAGCGTGCGTGTGAGGGCGCGGGTTAGTGTTCGCGTACGGGTTAGGATTAGGGGACGGGTGAGGGTCAGGCTTCGGGGAAGGGTTAGGGTTAGGGTTCGGGCTAGGGTTAGGGTTAGGGGACGGGGACGGTTTAGGGTCCAGGTGAGGGTACGGCAACGCTTTAGGGGGAGCGTGCATGTGAGGGCGCGGGTTAGTGTTAGCGTACGGGTTAGGATTAGGGGACGGGTGAGGGTCAGGCTTCGGGGAAGGGTTAGGGTTAGGGTTCGGGCTAGGGTTAGGGTTAGGGGACGGGGACGGTTTAGGGTCCAGGTGAGGGTACGGCAACGCTTTAGGGGGAGCGTGCGTGTGAGGGCGCGGGTTAGTGTTAGCGTACGGGTTAGGATTAGGGGACGGGTGAGGGTCAGGCTTCGGGGAAGGGTTAGGGTTAGGGTTCGGGCTAGGGTTAGGGTTAGGGGACGGGGACGGTTTAGGATCCAGGTGAGGGTACGGCAACGCTTTAGGGGGAGCGTGCGTGTGAGGGCACGGGTTAGTGTTAGCGTACGGGTTAGGATTAGGGCAAGGGTGAGGGTCAGGCTTCGGGGAAGGGTTAGGGTTAGGGTTCGGGCTAGGGTTAGGGTTAGGGGCGGGGACGGTTTAGGGTCCAGGTGAGGGTACGGCAACGGTTTAGGGGTAGCGTGCGTGTGAGGGCGCGGGTTAGTGTTAGCGTACGGGTTAGGATTAGGGGACGGGTGAGGGTCAGGCTTCGGGGAAGTGTTAGGGTTAGGGTTCGGGCTAGGGTTAGGGTTAGGGGACGGGGACGGTTTAGGGTCCAGGTGAGGGTACGGCAACGCTTTAGGGGGAGCGTGCGTGTGAGGGCGCGGGTTAGTGTTAGGGTACGGGTTAGGATTAGGGGACGGGTGAGGGTCAGGCTTCGGGGAAGGGTTAGGGTTAGGGTTCGGGCTAGGGTTAGGGTTAGGGGACGGGGACGGTTTAGGGTCCAGGTGAGGGTACGGCAACGCTTTAGGGGGAGCGTGCGTGTGAGGGCGCGGGTTAGTGTTAGCGTACGGGTTAGGATTAGGGCACGGGTGAGGGTCAGGCTTCGGGGAAGGGTTAGGGTTAGGGTTCGGGCTAGGGTTAGGGTTAGGGGACGGGGACGGTTTAGGGTCCAGGTGAGGGTACGGCAACGCTTTAGGGGGAGCGTGCGTGTGAGGGCGCGGGTTAGTGTTAGCGTACGGGTTAGGATTAGGGCACGGGTGAGGGTCAGGCTTCGGGGAAGGGTTAGGGTTAGGGTTCGGGCTAGGGTTAGGGTTAGGGGACGGGGACGGTTTAGGGTCCAGGTGAGGGTACGGCAACGCTTTAGGGGGAGCGTGCGTGTGAGGGCGCGGGTTAGTGTTAGCGTACGTGTTAGGATTAGGGGACGGGTGAGGGTCAGGCTTCGGGGAAGGGTTAGGGTTAGGGTTCAGGCTAGGGTTAGGGTTAGGGGACGAGGACAGTTTAGGGTCCAGGTGAGGGTACGGCAACGCTTTAGGGGAAGCGTGCGTGTGAGGGCGCGGGTTAGTGTTAGCGTACGGGTTAGGATTAGGGGACGGGTGAGGGTCAGGCTTCGGGGAAGGGTTAGGGTTAGGGTTCGGGCTAGGGTTAGGGTTAGGGGACGGGGACGGTTTAGGGTCCAGGTGAGGGAACGGCAACGCTTTAGGGGGAGCGTGCGTGTGAGGGCGCGGGTTAGTGTTAGCGTACGGTTTAGGATTAGGGCACGGGTGAGGGTCAGGCTTCGGGGAAGGGTTAGGGTTAGGGTTCGGGCTGGGGTTAGGGTTAGGGGACGGGGACGGTTTAGGGTCCAGGTGAGGGTACGGCAACGCTTTAGGGGGAGCGTGCGTGTGAGGGCGCGGGTTAGTGTTAGCGTACGGGTTACGATTAGTGGACGGGTGAGGGTCAGGCTTCGGGAAAGGGTTAGGGTTAGGGTTCGGGCTAGGGTTAGGGTTAGGGGACGGGGACGGTTTAGGGTCCAGGTGAGGGTACGGCAACGCTTTAGGGGGAGCGTGCGTGTGAGGGCGCGGGTTAGTGTTAGCGTACGGGTTAGGATTATGGGACGGGTGAGGGTCAGGCTTCGGGGAAGGGTTAGGGTTAGGGTTCGGGCTAGGGTTAGGGTTAGGGGACGGGGACGGTTTAGGGTCCAGGTGAGGGTACGGCAACGCTTTAGGGGGAGTGTGCGTGTGAGGGCAAGGGTTAGTGTTATCGTACGGGTTAGGATTAGGGCACGGGTGAGGGTCAGGCTTCGGGGAAGGGTTAGGGTTAGGGTTCGGGCTAGGGTTAGGGTTAGGGGACGGGGACGGTTTAGGGTCCAGGTGAGGGTACGGAAACGCTTTAGGGGGAGCGTGCGTGTGAGGGCGCGGGTTAGTGTTAGCGTACGTGTTAGGATTAGGGCACGGGTGAGGGTCAGGCTTCGGGGAAGGGTTAGGGTTAGGGTTCGGGCTAGGGTTAGGGTTAGGGGACGGGGACGGTTTAGGGTCCAGGTGAGGGTACGGCAACGCTTTAGGGGGAGCGTGCGTGTGAGGGCGCGGGTTAGTGTTAGCGTACGGGTTACGATTAGGGGACGGGTGAGGGTCAGGCTTCGGGGAAGGGTTAGGGTTAGGGTTCGGGCTAGGGTTAGGGTTAGGGTTAGGGGACGGTTTAGGGTCCAGGTGAGGGTACGGCAACGCTTTAGGGGGAGCGTGCGTGTGAGGGCGCGGGTTAGTGTTAGCGTACGGGTTAGGATTAGGGCACGGGTGAGGGTCAGGCTTCGGGGAAGGGTTAGGGTTAGGGTTCGGGCTAGGGTTAGGGTTAGGGGACGGGGACGGTTTAGGGTCCAGGTGAGGGTACGGCAACGCTTTAGGGGGAGCGTGCGTGTGAGGGCGCGGTTTAGTGTTAGCGTACGTGTTAGGATTAGGGCACGGGTTAGGGTCAGGCTTCGGGGAAGGGTTAGGGTTAGGGTTCGGGCTAGGGTTAGGGTTAGGGGACGGGGACGGTTTAGGGTCCAGGTGAGGGTACGGCAACGCTTTAGGGGGAGCGTGCGTGTGAGGGCGCGGGTTAGTGTTAGCGTACGGGTTAGGATTAGGGCACGGGTGAGGTTCAGGCTTCGGGGAAGGGTTAGGGTTAGGGTTCGGGCTAGGGTTAGGGTTAGGGGACGGGGACGGTTTAGGGTCCAGGTGAGGGTACGGCAACGCTTTAGGGGGAGCGTGCGTGTGAGGGCGCGGGTTAGTGTTAGCGTACGGGTTAGGATTAGGGGACGGGTGAGGGTCAGGCTTCGGGGAAGGGTTAGGGTTAGGGTTCGGGCTAGGGTTAGGGTTAGGGGACGGGGACGGTTTAGGGTCCAGGTGAGGGTACGGCAACGCTTTAGGGGGAGCGTGCGTGTGAGGGCGCGGGTTAGTGTTAGCGTACGGGTTAGGATTAGGGGACGGGTGAGGGTCAGGCTTCGGGGAAGGGTTAGGGTTAGGGTTCGGGCTAGGGTTAGGGTTAGGGGACGGGGTCGGTTTAGGGTCCAGGTGAGGGTACGGCAACGCTTTAGGGGGAGCGTGCGTGTGAGGGCGCGGGTTAGTGTTAGCGTACGGGTTAGGATTAGGGGACGGGTGATGGTCAGGCTTCGGGGAAGGGTTAGGATTAGGGTTCGGG
This sequence comes from Delphinus delphis, assembly GCF_949987515.2. Lineage (NCBI taxonomy): Eukaryota > Metazoa > Chordata > Mammalia > Artiodactyla > Delphinidae > Delphinus > Delphinus delphis. Next base: position 275,163 of record NW_027192732.1, on the reverse strand, counting down.
CTAGGGTTAGGGTTAGGGGACGGGGACGGTTTAGGGTCCAGGTGAGGTTACGGCAACACTTTAGGGGGAGCGTGCGTGTGAGGGCGCGGGTTAGTGTTAGCGTACGGGTTAGGATTAGGGCACGGGTGAGGGTCAGGCTTTGGGGAAGGGTTAGGGTTAGGGATCGGGCTAGGGTTAGGGTTAGGGGACGGGGACGGTTTAGGGTCCAGGTGAGGGTACGGCAACGCTTTAGGGGGAGCGTGCGTGTGAGGGCGCGGGTTAGTGTTAGCGTACGGGTTAGGATTATGGGACGGGTGAGGGTCAGGCTTCGGGGAAGGGTTAGGGTTAGGGTTCGGGCTAGGGTTAGGGTTAGGGGACGGGGACGGTTTAGGGTCCAGGTGAGAGTACGGCAACGCTTTAGGGGGAGCGTGCGTGTGAGGGCGCGGGTTAGTGTTAGCGTACGGGTTAGGATTAGGGCACGGGTGAGGGTCAGGCTTCGGGGAAGGGTTAGGGTTAGGGTTCGGGCTAGGGTTAGGGTTAGGGGACGGGGACGGTTTAGGGTCCAGGTGAGGGTACGGCAACACTTTAGGGGGAGCGTGCGTGTGAGGGCGCGGGTTAGTGTTCGCGTACGGGTTACGATTAGGGGACGGGTGAGGGTCAGGCTTCGGGGAAGGGTTAGGGTTAGGGTTCGGGCTAGGGTTAGGGTTAGGGGACGGGGACGGTTTAGGGTCCAGGTGAGGGTACGGCAGCGCTTTAGGGGGAGCGTGTGTGTGAGGGCGTGGGTTAGTTTTAGCGTACGAGTTAGGATTAGGGGACGGGTGAGGGTCAGGCTTCGGGGAAGGGTTAGGGTTAGGGTTCGGGCTAGGGTTAGGGTTAGGGGACGGGGACGGTTTAGGGTCCAGGTGAGGGTACGGCAACGCTTTAGGGGGAGCATGCGTGTGAGGGCGCGGGTTAGTGTTCGCGTACGGGTTAGGATTAGGGGACGGGTGAGGGTCAGGATTCGGGGAAGGGTTAGGGTTAGGGTTCGGGCTAGGGTTAGGGTTAGGGGACGGGGACGGTTTAGGGTCCAGGTGAGGGTACGGCAACGCTTTAGGGGGAGCGTGCGTGTGAGGGCGCGGGTTAGTTTTAGCGTACGGGTTAGGATTAGGGGACGGGTGAGGGTCAGGCTTCGGGGAAGGGTTAGGGTTAGGGTTCGGGCTAGGGTTAGGGTTAGGGGACGGGGACGGTTTAGGGTCCAGGTGAGGGTACGGCAACACTTTAGGGGGAGCGTGCGTGTGAGGGCGCGGGTTAGTGTTCGCGTACGGGTTACGATTAGGGGACGGGTGAGGGTCAGGCTTCGGGGAAGGGTTAGGGTTAGGGTTCGGGCTAGGGTTAGGGTTAGGGGACGGGGACGGTTTAGGGTCCAGGTGAGGGTACGGCAACGCTTTAGGGGGAGCGTGCGTGTGAGGGCGCGGGTTAGTGTTAGCGTACGGGTTAGGATTAGGGGACGGGTGAGGGTCAGGCTTCGGGGAAGGTTTAGGGTTAGGGTTCGGGCTAGGGTTAGGGTTAGGGGACGGGGACGGTTTAGGGTCCAGGTGAGGGTACGGCAACGCTTTAGGGGGAGCGTGCGTGTGAGGGCGCAGGTTAGTGTTAGCGTACGGGTTAGGATTAGGGGACGGGTGAGGGTCAGGATTCGGGGAAGGGTTAGGGTTAGGGTTCGGGCTAGGATTAGGGTTAGGGGACGGGGACGGTTTAGGGTCCAGGTGAGGGTACGGCAACGCTTTAGGGGGAGCGTGCGTGTGAGGGCGCGGGTTAGTGTTAGCGTACGGGTTAGGATTAGGGCAAGGGTGAGGGTCAGGCTTCGGGGAAGGGTTAGGGTTAGGGTTCGGGCTAGGGTTAGGGTTAGGGGACGGGGACGGTTTAGGGTCCAGGTGAGGGTACGGCAACGCTTTAGGGGGAGCGTGCGTGTGAGGGCGCGGGTTAGTGTTAGCGTACGGGTTAGGATTAGGGGACGGGTGAGGGTCAGGCTTCGGGGAAGGGTTAGGGTTAGGGTTCGGGCTAGGGTTAGGGTTAGGGGACGGGCACGGTTTAGGGTCCAGGTGAGGGTACGGCAACGCTTTAGGGGGAGCGTGCGTGTGAGGGCGCGGGTTAGTGTTAGCGTACGGGTTAGGATTAGGGGACGGGTGAGGGTCAGGCTTCGGGGAAGGGTTAGGGTTAGGGTTCGGGCTAGGGTTAGGGTTAGGGGACGGGGACGGTTTAGGGTCCAGGTGAGGGTACGGCAACGCTTTAGGGGGAGCGTGCGTGTGAGGGCGCGGGTTAGTGTTAGCGTACGGGTTAGGATTATGGGACGGGTGAGGGTCAGGCTTCGGGGAAGGGTTAGGGTTAGGGTTCGGGCTAGGGTTAGGGTTAGGGGACGGGGACGGTTTAGGGTCCAGGTGAGGGTACGGCAACGCTTTAGGGGGAGCGTGCGTGTGAGGGCGCGGGTTAGTGTTAGCGTACGGGTTAGGATTAGGGGACGGGTGAGGGTCAGGCTTCGGGGAAGGGTTAGGATTAGGGTTCGGGCTAGGGTTAGGGTTAGGGGACGGGGACGGTTTAGGGTCCAGGTGAGGTTACGGCAATGCTTTAGGGGGAGCGTGCGTGTGAGGGCGCGGGTTAGTGTTAGCGTACGGGTTAGGATTAGGGCACGGGTGAGGGTCAGGCTTCGGGGAAGGGTTAGGGTTAGGGTTCGGGCTAGGGTTAGGGTTAGGGGACGGGGACGGTTTAGGGTCCAGGTGAGGGTACGGCAACGCTTTAGGGGGAGCGTGCGTGTGAGGGCGCGGGTTAGTGTTAGCGTACGGGTTAGGATTATGGGACGGGTGAGGGTCAGGCTTCGGGGAAGGGTTAGGGTTAGGGTTCGGGCTAGGGTTAGGGTTAGGGGACGGGGACGGTTTAGGGTCCAGGTGAGGGTACGGCAACGCTTTAGGGGGAGCGTGCGTGTGAGGGCGCGGGTTAGTGTTAGCGTACGGGTTAGGATTAGGGGACGGGTGAGGGTCAGGCTTCGGGGAAGGGTTAGGGTTAGGGTTCGGGCTAGGGTTAGGGTTAGGGGACGGGGACGGTTTAGGGTCCAGGTGAGGGTACGGCAGCGCTTTAGGGGGAGCGTGTGTGTGAGGGCGTGGGTTAGTTTTAGCATACGAGTTAGGATTAGGGGACGGGTGAGGGTCAGGCTTCGGGGAAGGGTTAGGGTTAGGGTTCGGGCTAGGGTTAGGGTTAGGGGACGGGGACGGTTTACGGTCCAGGTGAGGGTACGGCAACGATTTAGGGGGAGCATGCGTGTGAGGGCGCGGGTTAGTGTTCGCGTACGGGTTAGGATTAGGGGACGGGTGAGGGTCAGGATTCGGGGAAGGGTTAGGGTTAGGGTTCGGGCTAGGGTTAGGGTTAGGGGACGGGGACGGTTTAGGGTCCAGGTGAGGGTACGGCAACGCTTTAGGGGGAGCGTGCATGTGAGGGCGCGGGTTAGTGTTAGCGTACGGGTTAGGATTAGGGGACGGGTGAGGGTCAGGATTCGGGGAAGGGTTAGGGTTAGGGTTCGGGCTAGGGTTAGGGTTAGGGGACGGGGACGGTTTAGGGTCCAGGTGAGGGTACGGCAACGCTTTAGGGGGAGCGTGCGTGTGAGGGCGCGGGTTAGTGTTAGCGTACGGGTTAGGATTAGGGCACGGGTGAGGGTCAGGCTTCGGGGAAGGGTTAGGGTTAGGGTTCGGGCTAGGGTTAGGGTTAGGGGACGGGGACGGTTTAGGGTCCAGGTGAGGGTACGGCAACGCTTTAGGGGGAGCGTGCGTGTGAGGGCGCGGGTTAGTGTTAGCGTACGGGTTAGGATTAGGGGACGGGTGAGGGTCAGGATTCGGGGAAGGGTTAGGGTTAGGGTTCGGGCTAGGATTAGGGTTAGGGGACGGGGACGGTTTAGGGTCCAGGTGAGGGTACGGCAACGCTTTAGGGGCAGCGTGCGTGTGAGGGCGCGGGTTAGTGTTAGCGTACGGGTTAGGATTAGGGGACGGGTGAGGGTCAGGCTTCGGGGAAGGGTTAGGGTTAGGGTTCGGGCTAGGGTTAGGGTTAGGGGACGGGGACGGTTTAGGGTCCAGGTGAGGGTACGGCAACGCTTTAGGGGGAGCGTGCGTGTGAGGGCGCGGGTTAGTGTTAGCGTACGGGTTAGGATTAGGGGACGGGTGAGGGTCAGGCTTCGGGGAAGGGTTAGGGTTAGGGTTCGGGCTAGGGTTAGGGTTAGGGGACGGGGACGGTTTAGGGTCCAGGTGAGGGTACGGCAACACTTTAGGGGGAGCGTGCGTGTGAGGGCGCGGGTTAGTGTTCGCGTACGGGTTACGATTAGGGGACGGGTGAGGGTCAGGCTTCGGGGAAGGGTTAGGGTTAGGGTTCGGGCTAGGGTTAGGGTTAGGGGATGGGGACGGTTTAGGGTCCAGGTGAGGGTACGGCAACGCTTTAGGGGGAGCGTGCGTGTGAGGGCGCGGGTTAGTGTTAGCGTACGGGTTAGGATTAGGGGACGGGTGAGGGTCAGGCTTCGGGGAAGGTTTAGGGTTAGGGTTCGGGCTAGGGTTAGGGTTAGGGGACGGGGACGGTTTAGGGTCCAGGTGAGGGTACGGCAACGCTTTAGGGGGAGCGTGCGTGTGAGGGCGCGGGTTAGTGTTAGCGTACGGGTTAGGATTAGGGGACGGGTGAGGGTCAGGATTCGGGGAAGGGTTAGGGTTAGGGTTCGGGCTAGGATTAGGGTTAGGGGACGGGGACGGTTTAGGGTCCAGGTGAGGGTACGGCAACGCTTTAGGGGGAGCGTGCGTGTGAGGGCGCGGGTTAGTGTTAGCGTACGGGTTAGGATTAGGGCAAGGGTGAGGGTCAGGCTTCGGGGAAGGGTTAGGGTTAGGGTTCGGGCTAGGGTTAGGGTTAGGGGACGGGGACGGTTTAGGGTCCAGGTGAGGGTACGGCAACGCTTTAGGGGGAGCGTGCGTGTGAGGGCGCGGGTTAGTGTTAGCGTACGGGTTAGGATTAGGGGACGGGTGAGGGTCAGGCTTCGGGGAAGGGTTAGGGTTAGGGTTCGGGCTAGGGTTAGGGTTAGGGGACGGGGACGGTTTAGGGTCCAGGTGAGGGTACGGCAACGCTTTAGGGGGAGCGTGCGTGTGAGGGCGCGGGTTAGTGTTAGCGTACGGGTTAGGATTAGGGGACGGGTGAGGGTCAGGCTTCGGGGAAGGGTTAGGGTTAGGGTTCGGGCTAGGGTTAGGGTTAGGGGACGGGGACGGTTTAGGGTCCAGGTGAGGGTACGGCAACGCTTTAGGGGGAGCGTGCGTGTGAGGGCGCGGGTTAGTGTTAGCGTACGGGTTAGGATTATGGGACGGGTGAGGGTCAGGCTTCGGGGAAGGGTTAGGGTTAGGGTTCGGGCTAGGGTTAGGGTTAGGGGACGGGGACGGTTTAGGGTCCAGGTGAGGGTACGGCAACGATTTAGGGGGAGCGTGCGTGTGAGGGCGCGGGTTAGTGTTAGCGTACGGGTTAGGATTAGGGGACGGGTGAGGGTCAGGCTTCGGGGAAGGGTTAGGATTAGGGTTCGGGCTAGGGTTAGGGTTAGGGGACGGGGACGGTTTAGGGTCCAGGTGAGGTTACGGCAATGCTTTAGGGGGAGCGTGCGTGTGAGGGCGCGGGTTAGTGTTAGCGTACGGGTTAGGATTAGGGCACGGGTGAGGGTCAGGCTTCGGGGAAGGGTTAGGGTTAGGGTTCGGGCTAGGGTTAGGGTTAGGGGACGGGGACGGTTTAGGGTCCAGGTGAGGGTACGGCAACGCTTTAGGGGGAGCGTGCGTGTGAGGGCGCGGGTTAGTGTTAGCGTACGGGTTAGGATTATGGGACGGGTGAGGGTCAGGCTTCGGGGAAGGGTTAGGGTTAGGGTTCGGGCTAGGGTTAGGGTTAGGGGACGGGGACGGTTTAGGGTCCAGGTGAGGGTACGGCAACGCTTTAGGGGGAGCGTGCGTGTGAGGGCGCGGGTTAGTGTTAGCGTACGGGTTAGGATTAGGGCACGGGTGAGGGTCAGGCTTCGGGGAAGGGTTAGGTTTAGGGTTCGGGCTAGGGTTAGGGTTAGGGGACGGGGACGGTTTAGGGTCCAGGTGAGGGTACGGCAACACTTTAGGGGGAGCGTGCGTGTGAGGGCGCGGGTTAGTGTTCGCGTACGGGTTACGATTAGGGGACGGGTGAGGGTCAGGCTTCGGGGAAGGGTTAGGGTTAGGGTTCGGGCTAGGGTTAGGGTTAGGGGACGGGGACGGTTTAGGGTCCAGGTGAGGGTACGGCAACGCTTTAGGGGGAGCGTGCGTGTGAGGGCGCGGGTTAGTGTTCGCGTACGGGTTAGGATTAGGGCAAGGGTGAGGGTCAGGCTTCGGGGAAGGGTTAGGGTTAGGGTTCGGGCTAGGGTTAGGGTTAGGGGACGGGGACGGTTTAGGGTCCAGGTGAGGGTACGGCAACGCTTTAGGGGGAGCGTGCGTGTGAGGGCGCGGGTTAGTGTTAGCGTACGGGTTAGGATTAGGGCACGGGTGAGGGTCAGGCTTCGGGGAAGGGTTAGGGTTAGGGTTCGGGCTAGGGTTAGGGTTAGGGGACGGGGACGGTTTAGGGTCCAGGTGAGGGTACGGCAACGCTTTAGGGGGAGCGTGCGTGTGAGGGCGCGGGTTAGTGTTAGCGTACGGGTTAGGATTAGGGCACGGGTGAGGGTCAGGCTTCGGGGAAGGGTTAGGGTTAGGGTTCGGGCTAGGGTTAGGGTTAGGGGACGGGGACGGTTTAGGGTCCAGGTGAGGGTACGGCAACGCTTTAGGGGGAGCGTGCGTGTGAGGGCGCGGGTTAGTGTTAGCGTACGGGTTAGGATTAGGGGACGGGTGAGGGTCAGGATTCGGGGAAGGGTTAGGGTTAGGGTTCGGGCTAGGATTAGGGTTAGGGGACGGGGACGGTTTAGGGTCCAGGTGAGGGTACGGCAACGCTTTAGGGGGAGCGTGCGTGTGAGGGCGCGGGTTAGTGTTAGCGTACGAGTTAGGATTAGGGCAAGGGTGAGGGTCAGGCTTCGGGGAAGGGTTAGGGTTAGGGTTCGGGCTAGGGTTAGGGTTAGGGGACGGGGACGGTTTAGGGTCCAGGTGAGGGTACGGCAACGCTTTAGGGGGAGCGTGCGTGTGAGGGCGCGGGTTAGTGTTAGCGTACGGGTTAGGATTAGGGCACGGTTGAGGGTCAGGCTTCGGGGAAGGGTTAGGGTTAGGGTTCGGGCTAGGGTTAGGGTTAGGGGACGGGGACGGTTTAGGGTCCAGGTGAGGGTACGGCAACGCTTTAGGGGGAGCGTGCGTGTGAGGGCGCGGGTTAGTGTTAGCGTACGTGTTAGGATTAGGGCACGGGTGAGGGTCAGGCTTCGGGGAAGGGTTAGGGTTAGGGTTCGGGCTAGGGTTAGGGTTAGGGGACGGGGACGGTTTAGGGTCCAGGTGAGGGTACGGCAACGCTTTAGGGAAGCGTGCGTGTGAGGGCGCGGGTTAGTGTTAGCGTACGGGTTAGGATTAGGGGACGGGTGAGGGTCAGGCTTCGGGGAAGGGTTAGGGTTAGGGTTCGGGCTAGGGTTAGGGTTAGGGGACGGGGACGGTTTAGGGTCCAGGTGAGGGTACGGCAACGCTTTAGAGGGAGCGTGCGTGTGAGGGCGCGGGTTAGTGTTAGCGTAAGGGTTAGGATTAGGGCACGGGTTAGGGTCAGGCTTCGGGCAAGGGTTAGGGTTAGGGTTCGGGCTAGGGTTAGGGTTAGGGGACGGGGACGGTTTAGGGTCCAGGTGAGGGTACGGCAACGCTTTAGGGGGAGCGTGCGTGTGAGGGCGCGGGTTAGTGTTAGCGTACGGGTTAGGATTAGGGGACGGGTGAGGGTCAGGCTTCGGGGAAGGGTTAGGGTTAGGGTTCGGGCTAGGGTTAGGGTTAGGGGACGGGGACGGTTTAGGGTCCAGGTGAGGGTACGGCAACGCTTTAGGGGGAGCGTGCGTGTGAGGGCGCGGGTTAGTGTTAGCGTACGGGTTAGGATTAGGGGACGGGTGAGGGTCAGGCTTCGGGGAAGGGTTAGGGTTAGGGTTCGGGCTAGGGTTAGGGTTAGGGGACGGGGACGGTTTAGGGTCCAGGTGAGGGTACGGCAACGCTTTAGGGGGAGCGTGCGTGTGAGGGCGCGGGTTAGTGTTAGCGTACGGGTTAGGATTAGGGGACGGGTGAGGGTCAGGCTTCGGGGAAGGGTTAGGATTAGGGTTCGGGCTAGGGTTAGGGTTAGGGGACGGGGACGGTTTAGGGTCCAGGTGAGGTTACGGCAACGCTTTAGGGGGAGCGTGAGTGTGAGGGCGCGGGTTAGCGTTAGCGTACGGGTTAGGATTAGGGCACGGGTGAGGGTCAGGCTTCGGGGAAGGGTTAGGGTTAGGGTTCGGGCTAGGGTTAGGGTTAGGGGACGGGGACGGTTTAGGGTCCAGGTGAGGGTACGGCAACGCTTTAGGGGGAGCGTGCGTGTGAGGGCGCGGGTTAGTGTTAGCGTACGGGTTAGGATTATGGGACGGGTGAGGGTCAGGCTTCGGGGAAGGGTTAGGGTTAGGGTTCGGGCTAGGGTTAGGGTTAGGGGACGGGGACGGTTTAGGGTCCAGGTGAGGGTACGGCAACGCTTTAGGGGGAGCGTGCGTGTGAGGGCGCGGGTTAGTGTTAGCGTACGGGTTAGGATTAGGGGACGGGTGAGGGTCAGGCTTCGGGGAAGGGTTAGGATTAGGGTTCGGGCTAGGGTTAGGGTTAGGGGACGGGGACGGTTTAGGGTCCAGCTGAGGTTACGGCAACGCTTTAGGGGGAGCGTGCGTGTGAGGGCGCGGGTTAGTGTTAGCGTACGGGTTAGGATTAGGGCACGGGTGAGGGTCAGGCTTCGGGGAAGGGTTAGGGTTAGGGTTCGGGCTAGGGTTAGGGTTAGGGGACGGGGACGGTTTAGGGTCCAGGTGAGGGTACGGCAACGCTTTAGGGGGAGCGTGCGTGTGAGGGCGCGGGTTAGTGTTAGCGTACGGGTTAGGATTATGGGACGGGTGAGGGTCAGGCTTCGGGGAAGGGTTAGGGTTAGGGTTCGGGCTAGGGTTAGGGTTAGGGGACGGGGACGGTTTAGGGTCCAGGTGAGGGTACGGCAACGCTTTAGGGGGAGCGTGCGTGTGAGGGCGCGGGTTAGTGTTAGCGTACGGGTTAGGATTAGGGCACGGGTGAGGGTCAGGCTTCGGGGAAGGGTTAGGGTTAGGGTTCGGGCTAGGGTTAGGGTTAGGGGACGGGGACGGTTTAGGGTCCAGGTGAGGGTACGGCAACACTTTAGGGGGAGCGTGCGTGTGAGGGCGCGGGTTAGTGTTCGCGTACGGGTTACGATTAGGGGACGGGTGAGGGTCAGGCTTCGGGGAAGGGTTAGGGTTAGGGTTCGGGCTAGGGTTAGGGTTAGGGGACGGGGACGGTTTAGGGTCCAGGTGAGGGTACGGCAACGCTTTAGGGGGAGCGTGCGTGTGAGGGCGCGGGTTAGTGTTCGCGTACGGGTTAGGATTAGGGCAAGGGTGAGGGTCAGGCTTCGGGGAAGGGTTAGGGTTAGGGTTCGGGCTAGGGTTAGGGTTAGGGGACGGGGACGGTTTAGGGTCCAGGTGAGGGTACGGCAACGCTTTAGGGGGAGCGTGCGTGTGAGGGCGCGGGTTAGTGTTAGCGTACGGGTTAGGATTAGGGGACGGGTGAGGGTCAGGCTTCGGGGAAGGTTTAGGGATAGGGTTCGGGCTAGGGTTAGGGTTAGGGGACGGGGACGGTTTAGGGTCCAGGTGAGGGTACGGCAACGCTTTAGGGGGAGCGTGCGTGTGAGGGCGCGGGTTAGTGTTAGCGTACGGGTTAGGATTAGGGCACGGGTGAGGGTCAGGCTTCGGGGAAGGGTTAGGGTTAGGGTTCGGGCTAGGGTTAGGGTTAGGGGACGGGGACGGTTTAGGGTCCAGGTGAGGGTACGGCAACGCTTTAGGGGGAGCGTGCGTGTGAGGGCGCGGGTTAGTGTTAGCGTACGGGTTAGGATTAGGGGACGGGTGAGAGTCAGGATTCGGGGAAGGGTTAGGGTTAGGGTTCGGGCTAGGATTAGGGTTAGGGGACGGGGACGGTTTAGGGTCCAGGTGAGGGTACGGCAACGCTTTAGGGGGAGCGTGCGTGTGAGGGCGCGGGTTAGTGTTAGCGTACGGGTTAGGATTAGGGCAAGGGTGAGGGTCAGGCTTCGGGGAAGGGTTAGGGTTAGGGTTCGGGCTAGGGTTAGGGTTAGGGGACGGGGACGGTTTAGGGTCCAGGTGAGGGTACGGCAACGCTTTAGGGGGAGCGTGCGTGTGAGGGCGCGGGTTAGTGTTAGCGTACGGGTTAGGATTAGGGCACGGGTGAGGGTCAGGCTTCGGGGAAGGGTTAGGGTTAGGGTTCGGGCTAGGGTTAGGGTTAGGGGACGGGGACGGTTTAGGGTCCAGGTGAGGGTACGGCAACGCTTTAGGGGGAGCGTGCGTGTGAGGGCGCGGGTTAGTGTTAGCGTACGGGTTAGGATTAGGGGACGGGTGAGGGTCAGGCTTCGGGGAAGGGTTAGGGTTAGGGTTCGGGCTAGGGTTAGGGTTAGGGGACGGGGACGGTTTAGGGTCCAGGTGAGGGTACGGCAACGCTCTAGGGGGAGCGTGCGTGTGAGGGCGTGGGTTAGTGTTAGCGTACGGGTTAGGATTAGGGCACGGGTGAGGGTCAGGCTTCGGGGAAGGGTTAGGGTTAGGGTTCGGGCTAGGGTTAGGGTTAGGGGACGGGGACGGTTTAGGGTCCAGGTGAGGGTACGGCAACGGTTTAGGGAAGCGTGCGTGTGAGGGCGCGGGTTAGTGTTAGCGTGCGGGTTAGGATTAGGGGACGGGTGAGGGTCAGGCTTCGGGGAAGGGTTAGGGTTAGGGTTCGGGCTAGGGTTAGGGTTAGGGGACGGGGACGGTTTAGGGTCCAGGTGAGGGTACGGCAACGCTCTAGGGGGAGCGTGCGTGTGAGGGCGTGGGTTAGTGTTAGCGTACGGGTTAGGATTAGGGCACGGGTGAGGGTCAGGCTTCGGGGAAGGGTTAGGGTTAGGGTTCGGGCTAGGGTTAGGGTTAGGGGACGGGGACGGTTTAGGGTCCAGGTGAGGGTACGGCAACGCTTTAGGGAAGCGTGCGTGTGAGGGCGCGGGTTAGTGTTAGCGTGCGGGTTAGGATTAGGGGACGGGTGAGGGTCAGGCTTCGGGGAAGGGTTAGGGTTAGGGTTCGGGCTAGGGTTAGGGTTAGGGGACGGGGACGGTTTAGGGTCCAGGTGAGGGTACGGCAACGCTTTAGGGGGAACGTGCGTGTGAGGGCGCGGGTTAGTGTTAGCGTACGGGTTAGGATTAGGGCACGGGTTAGGGTCAGGCTTCGGGCAAGGGTTAGGGTTAGGGTTCGGGCTAGGGTTAGGGTTAGGGGACGGGGACGGTTTAGGGTCCAGGTGAGGGTACGGCAACGCTTTAGGGGGAGCGTGCGTGTGAGGGCGCAGGTTAGTGTTAGCGTACGGGTTAGGATTAGGGGACGGGTGAGGGTCAGGCTTCGGGGAAGGGTTAGGGTTAGGGTTCGGGCTAGGGTTAGGGTTAGGGGACGGGGACGGTTTAGGGTCCAGGTGAGGGTACGGCAGCGCTTTAGTTGGAGCGTGCGTGTGAGGGCGTGGGTTAGTTTTAGCGTACGAGTTAGGATTAGGGGACGGGTGAGGGTCAGGCTTCGGGGAACGGTTAGGGTTAGGGTTCGGGCTAGGGTTAGTGTTAGGGGACGGGGACGGTTTAGGGTCCAGGTGAGGGTACGGCAACGCTTTAGGGGGAGCGTGCGTGTGAGGGCACGGGTTAGTGTTAGCGTACGTGTTAGGATTAGGGCACGGGTGAGGGTCAGGCTTCGGGGAAGGGTTAGGGTTAGGGTTCGGGCTAGGGTTAGGGTTAGGGGACGGGGACAGTTTAGGGTCCAGGTGAGGGTACGGCAACGCTTTAGGTGAAGCGTGCGTGTGAGGGCGCGGGTTAGTGTTAGCGTACGGGTTAGGATTAGGGGACGGGTGAGGGTCAGGCTTCGGGGAAGGGTTAGGGTTAGGGTTCGGGCTAGGGTTAGGGTTAGGGGACGGGGACGGTTTAGGGTCCAGGTGAGGGTACGGCAACGCTTTAGGGGGAGCGTGCGTGTGAGGGCGCGGGTTAGTGTTAGCGTACGGGTTAGGATTAGGGCACGGGTTAGGGTCAGGCTTCGGGCAAGGGTTAGGGTTAGGGTTCGGGCTAGGGTTAGGGTTAGGGGACGGGGACGGTTTAGGGTCCAGGTGAGGGTACGGCAACGCTTTAGGGGGAGCGTGCGTGTGAGGGCGCGGGTTAGTGTTAGCGTACGGGTTAGGATTAGGGCACGGGTGAGGGTCAGGCTTCGGGGAAGGGTTAGGGTTAGGGTTCGGGCTAGGGTTAGGGTTAGGGGACGGGGACGGTTTAGGGTCCAGGTGAGGATACGGCAACGCTTTAGGGGGAGCGTGCGTGTGAGGGCGCGGGTTAGTGTTAGCGTACGGGTTAGGATTAGGGGACGGGTGAGGGTCAGGCTTCGGGGAAGGGTTAGGGTTAGGGTTCGGGCTAGTGTTAGGGTTAGGGGACGGGGACGGTTTAGGGTCCAGGTGAGGGTACGGCAACGCTTTAGGGGGAGCGTGCGTGTGAGGGCGCGGGTTAGTGTTAGCGTACGTGTTAGGATTAGGGGACGGGTGAGGGTCAGGCTTCGGGAAGGGTTAGGGTTAGGGTTCGGGCTAGGGTTAGGGTTAGGGGACGGGGACGGTTTAGGGTCCAGGTGAGGGTACGGCAACGCTTTAGGGGGAGCGTGCGTGTGAGGGCGCGGGTTACTGTTAGCGTACGGTTTAGGATTAGGGGACGGGTGAGGGTCAGGCTTCGGGGAAGGGTTAGGGTTAAGGTTCGGGCTAGGGTTAGGGTTAGGGGACGGGGACGGTTTAGGGTCCAGGTGAGGGTACGGCAACGCTTTAGGGGGAGCGTGCGTGTGAGGGCGCGGGTTAGTGTTAGCGTACGGGTTAGGATTAGGGGACGGGTGAGGGTCAGGCTTCGGGGAAGGGTTAGGGTTAGGGTTCGGGCTAGGGTTAGGGTTAGGGGAAGGGGACGGTTTAGGGTCCAGGTGAGGGTACGGCAACGCTTTAGGGGGAGCGTGCGTGTGAGGGCGCGGGTTAGTGTTAGCGTACGGGTTAGGATTAGGGGACGGGTGAGGGTCAGGCTTCGGGGAAGGGTTAGGGTTAGGGTTCGGGCTAGGGTTAGGGTTAGGGGACGGGGACGGTTTAGGGTCCAGGTGAGGGTACAGCAACGCTTTAGGGGGAGCGTGCGTGTGAGGGCACGGGTTAGTGTTAGCGTACGGGTTAGGATTAGGGGACGGGTGAGGGTCAGGCTTCGGAGAAGGGTTAGGGTTAGTGTTCGGGCTAGGGTTAGGGTTAGGGGATGGGGACGGTTTAGGGTCCAGGTGAGGGTACGGCAACGCTTTAGGGGGAGCGTGCGTGTGAGGGCGCGGGTTAGTGTTAGCGTACGGGTTAGGATTAGGGCACGGGTGAGGCTCAGGCTTCGGGGAAGGGTTAGGGTTAGGGTTAGGGCTAGGGTTAGGGTTAGGGGACGGGGACGGTTTAGGGTCCAGGTGAGGGTACGGCAACGCTTTAGGGGGAGCGTGCGTGTGAGGGTGCGGGTTAGTGTTAGCGTACGGGTTAGGATTAGGGCACGGGTGAGGGTCAGGCTTCGGGGAAGGGTTAGGGTTAGGGTTCGGGCTAGGGTTAGGGTTAGGGGACGGGGACGGTTTAGGGTCCAGGTGAGGGTACGGCAACGCTTTAGGGGGAGCGTGCGTGTGAGGGCGCGGGTTAGTGTTAGCGTACGGGTTAGGATTAGGGGACGGGTGAGGGTCAGGCTTCGGGGAAGGGTTAGGGTTAGGGTTCGGGCTAGGGTTAGGGTTAGGGGACGGGGACGGTTTAGGGTCCAGGTGAGGGTACGGCAACGCTTTAGGGGGAGCGTGCGTGTGAGGGCGTGGGTTAGTTATAGCGTTCGAGTTAGGATTAGGGGACGGGTGAGGGTCAGGCTTCGGGGAAGGGTTAGGGTTAGGGTTCGGGCTAGGGTTAGGGTTAGGGGACGGGGACGGTTTAGGGTCCAGGTGAGGGTACGGCAACGCTTTAGGGGGAGCGTGCGTGTGAGGGCGCGGGTTAGTGTTAGCGTACGGGTTAGGATTAGGGCACGGGTGAGGGTCAGGCTTCGGGGAAGGGTTAGGGTTAGGGTTCGGGCTAGGGTTAGGGTTAGGGGACGGGGACGGTTTAGGGTCCAGGTGAGGGTACGGCAACGCTTTAGGGGGAGCGTGCGTGTGAGGGCGCGGGTTAGTGTTAGCGTACGTGTTAGGATTAGGGCACGGGTGAGGGTCAGGCTTCGGGGAAGGGTTAGGGTTAGGGTTCGGGCTAGGGTTAGGGTTAGGGGACGGGGACGGTTTAGGGTCCAGGTGAGGGTACGGCAACGCTTTAGGGGGAGCGTGCGTGTGAGGGCGCGGGTTAGTGTTCGCGTACGGGTTAGGATTAGGGGACGGGTGAGGGTCAGGCTTCGGGGAAGGGTTAGGGTTAGGGTTCGGGCTAGGGTTAGGGTTAGGGGACGGGGACGGTTTAGGGTCCAGGTGAGGGTACGGCAACGCTTTAGGGGGAGCGTGCGTGTGAGGGCGCGGGTTAGTGTTAGCGTACGGGTTAGGATTAGGGGACGGGTGAGGGTCAGGCTTCGGGGAAGGGTTAGGGTTAGGGTTCGGGCTAGGGTTAGGGTTAGGGGACGGGGACGGTTTAGGGTCCAGGTGAGGGTACGGCAACGCTTTAGGGGGAGCGTGCGTGTGAGGGCGCGGGTTAGTGTTAGCGTACGGGTTAGGATTAGGGCACGGGTGAGGGTCAGGCTTCGGGGAAGGGTTAGGGTTAGGGTTCGGGCTAGGGTTAGGGTTAGGGGACGGGGACGGTTTAGGGTCCAGGTGAGGGTACGGCAACGCTTTAGGGGGAGCGTGCGTGTGAGGGCGCGGGTTAGTGTTAGCGTACGGGTTAGGATTATGGGACGGGTGAGGGTCAGGCTTCGGGGAAGGGTTAGGGTTAGGGTTCGGGCTAGGGTTAGGCTTAGGGGACGGGGACGGTTTAGGGTCCAGGTGAGGGTACGGCAACGCTTTAGGGGGAGCGTGCGTGTGAGGGCGCGGGTTAGTGTTAGCGTACGGGTTACGATTAGGGGACGGGTGAGGGTCAGGCTTCGGGGAAGTGTTAGGGTTAGGGTTCGGGCTAGGGTTAGGGTTAGGGGACGGGGACGGTTTAGGGTCCAGGTGAGGGTACGGCAACGCTTTAGGGGGAGCGTGCGTGTGAGGGCGCGGGTTAGTGTTAGCGTACGGGTTAGGATTAGGGCACGGGTGAGGGTCAGGCTTCGGGGAAGGGTTAGGGTTAGGGTTCGGGCTAGGGTTAGGGTTAGGGGACGGGGACGGTTTAGGGTCCAGGTGAGGGTACGGCAACGCTTTAGGGGGAGCGTGCGTGTGAGGGCGCGGGTTAGTGTTAGCGTACGGGTTAGGATTAGGGGACGGGTGAGGGTCAGGCTTCGGGGAAGGGTTAGGGTTAGGGTTCGGGCTAGGGTTAGGGTTAGGGGACGGGGACGGTTTAGGGTCCAGGTGAGGGTACGGCAACGCTTTAGGGGGAGCGTGCGTGTGAGGGCGCGGGTTAGTGTTAGAGTACGGGTTAGGATTAGGGGACGGGTGAGGGTCAGGCTTCGGGGAAGGGTTAGGGTTAGGGTTCGGGCTAGGGTTAGGGTTAGGGGACGGGGACGGTTTAGGGTCCAGGTGAGGGTACGGCAACGCTTTAGGGGGAGCGTGCGTGTGAGGGCGCGGGTTAGTGTTAGCGTACGGGTTAGGATTAGGGGACGGGTAAGGGTCAGGCTTCGGGGAAGGGTTAGGATTAGGGTTCGGGCTAGGGTTAGGGTTAGGGGACGGGGACGGTTTAGGGTCCAGGTGAGGTTACGGCAACGCTTTAGGGGGAGCGTGCGTGTGAGGGCGCGGGTTAGTGTTAGCGTACGGGTTAGGATTAGGGCACGGGTGAGGGTCAGGCTTCGGGGAAGGGTTAGGGTTAGGGTTCGGGCTAGGGTTAGGGTTAGGGGACGGGGACGGTTTAGGGTCCAGGTGAGGGTACGGCAACGCTTTAGGGGGAGCGTGCGTGTGAGGGCGCAGGTTAGTGTTAGCGTACGGGTTAGGATTATGGGAGGGGTGAGGGTCAGGCTTCGGGGAAGGGTTAGGGTTAGGGTTCGGGCTAGGGTTAGGGTTAGGGGACGGGGACGGTTTAGGGTCCAGGTGAGGGTACGGCAACGCTTTAGGGGGAGCGTGCGTGTGAGGGCGCGGGTTAGTGTTAGCGTACGGGTTAGGATTAGGGCACGGGTGAGGGTCAGGCTTCGGGGAAGGGTTAGGGTTAGGGTTCGGGCTAGGGTTAGGGTTAGGGGACGGGGACGGTTTAGGGTCCAGGTGAGGGTACGGAAACGCTTTAGGGGGAGCGTGCGTGTGAGGGCGCGGGTTAGTGTTAGCGTACGTGTTAGGATTAGGGCACGGGTGAGGGTCAGGCTTCAGGGAAGGGTTAGGGTTAGGGTTCGGGCTAGGGTTAGGGTTAGGGGACGGGGACGGTTTAGGGTCCAGGTGAGGGTACGGCAACGCTTTAGGGGGAGCGTGCGTGTGAGGGCGCGGGTTAGTGTTCGCGTACGGGTTACGATTAGGGGACGGGTGAGGGTCAGGCTTCGGGGAAGGGTTAGGGTTAGGGTTCGGGCTAGGGTTAGGGTTAGGGGACGGGGACGGTTTAGGGTCCAGGTGAGGGTACGGCAACGCTTTAGGGGGAGCGTGCGTGTGAGGGCGCGGGTTAGTGTTAGCGTACGGGTTAGGATTAGGGCACGGGTGAGGGTCAGGCTTCGGGGAAGGGTTAGGGTTAGGGTTCGGGCTAGGGTTAGGGTTAGCGGACGGGGACGGTTTAGGGTCCAGGTGAGGGTACGGCAACGCTTTAGGGGGAGCGTGTGTGTGAGGGCGCGGGTTAGTGTTAGCGTACGGGTTAGGATTAGGGGACGGGTGAGGGTCAGGCTTCGGGGAAGGTTTAGGGTTAGGGTTCGGGCTAGGGTTAGGGTTAGGGGACGGGGACGGTTTAGGGTCCAGGTGAGGGTACGGCAACGCTTTAGGGGGAGCGTGCGTGTGAGGGCGCGGGTTAGTGTTAGCGTACGGGTTAGGATTAGGGCACGGGTGAGGGTCAGGCTTCGGGGAAGGGTTAGGGTTAGGGTTCGGGCTAGGGTTAGGGTTAGGGGACGGGGACGGTTTAGGGTCCAGGTGAGGGTACGGCAACGCTTTAGGGGGAGCGTGCGTGTGAGGGCGCGGGTTAGTGTTAGCGTACGGGTTAGGATTAGGGGACGGGTGAGGGTCAGGATTCGGGGAAGGGTTAGGGTTAGGGTTCGGGCTAGGGTTAGGGTTAGGGGAAGGGGACGGTTTAGGGTCCAGGTGAGGGTACGGCAACGCTTTAGGGGGAGCGTGCGTGTGAGGGCGCGGGTTAGTGTTAGCGTACGGGTTAGGATTAGGGCAAGGGTGAGGGTCAGGCTTCGGGGAAGGGTTAGGGTTAGGGTTCGGGCTAGGGTTAGGGTTAGGGGACGGGGACGGTTTAGGGTCCAGGTGAGGGTACGGCAACGCTTTAGGGGGAGCGTGCGTGTGAGGGCGCGGGTTAGTGTTAGCGTACGGGTTAGGATTAGGGCACGGGTGAGGGTCAGGCTTCGGGGAAGGGTTAGGGTTAGGGTTCGGGCTAGGGTTAGGGTTAGGGGACGGGGACGGTTTAGGGTCCAGGTGAGGGTACGGCAACGCTTTAGGGGAAGCGTGCGTGTGAGGGCGCGGGTTAGTGTTAGCGTACGGGTTAGGATTAGGGCACGGGTGAGGGTCAGGCTTCGGGGAAGGGTTAGGGTTAGGGTTCGGGCTAGGGTTAGGGTTAGGGGACGGAGACGGTTTAGGGTCCAGGTGAGGGTGCGGCAACGCTTTAGGGGGAGCGTGCGTGTGAGGGCGCGGGTTAGTGTTAGCGTACGGGTTAGGATTAGGGCACGGGTTAGTGTCAGGCTTCGGGCAAGGGTGAGGGTTAGGGTTCGGGCTAGGGTTAGGGTTAGGGGACGGGGACGGTTTAGGGTCCAGGTGAGGGTACGGCAACGCTTTAGGGGGAGCGTGCGTGTGAGGGCGCGGGTTAGTGTTAGCGTACGGGTTAGGATTAGGGCACGGGTGAGGGTCAGGCTTCGGGGAAGGGTTAGGGTTAGGGTTCGGGCTAGGGTTAGGGTTAGGGGACGGGGACGGTTTAGGGTCCAGGTGAGGGTACGGCAACGCTTTAGGGGGAGCGTGCGTGTGAGGGCGTGGGTTAGTGTTAGCGTACGCGTTAGGATTAGGGCACGGGTGAGGGTCAGGCTTCGGGGAAGGGTTAGGGTTAGGGTTCGGGCTAGGGTTAGGGTTAGGGGACGGGGACGGTTTAGGGTCCAGGTGAGGGTACGGCAACGCTTTAGGGGGAGCGTGCGTGTGAGGGCGCGGGTTAGTGTTAGCGTACGGGTTAGGATTAGGGCACGGTTGAGGGTCAGGCTTCGGGGAAGGGTTAGGGTTAGGGTTCGGGCTAGGGTTAGGGTTAGGGGACGGGGACGGTTTAGGGTCCAGGTGAGGGTACGGCAACGCTCTAGGGGGAGCGTGCGTGTGAGGACGCGGGTTAGTGTTAGCGTACGTGTTAGGATTAGGGCACGGGTGAGGGTCAGGCTTCGGGGAAGGGTTAGGGTTAGGGTTCGGGCTAGGGTTAGGGTTAGGGGACGGGGACGGTTTAGGGTCCAGGTGAGGGTACGGCAACGCTTTAGGGGAAGCGTGCGTGTGAGGGCGCGGGTTAGTGTTAGCGTACGGGTTAGGATTAGGGGACGGGTGAGGGTCAGGCTTCGGGGAAGGGTTAGGGTTAGGGTTCGGGCTAGGGTTAGGGTTAGGGGACGGGGACGGTTTATGGTCCAGGTGAGGGTGCGGCAACGCTTTAGGGGGAGCGTGCGTGTGAGGGCGCGGGTTAGTGTTAGCGTACGGGTTAGGATTAGGGCACGGGTTAGGGTCAGGCTTCGGGGAAGGGTTAGGGTTAGGGTTCGGGCTAGGGTTAGGGTTAGGGGACGGGGACGGTTTAGGGTCCAGGTGAGGGTACGGCAACGCTTTAGGGGGAGCGTGCGTGTGAGGGCGCGGGTTAGTGTTAGCGTACGGGTTAGGATTAGGGGACGGGTGAGGGTCAGGCTTCGGGTAAGGGTTAGGGTTAGGGTTCGGGCTAGGGTTAGGGTTAGGGGACGGGGACGGTTTAGGGTCCAGGTGAGGGTACGGCAGCGCTTTAGGGGGAGCGTGCGTGTGAGGGCGTGGGTTAGTTTTAGCGTACGAGTTAGGATTAGGGCACGGGTGAGGGTCAGGCTTCGGGGAAGGGTTAGGGTTAGGGTTCGGGCTAGGGTTAGGG
Organism: Delphinus delphis; assembly: GCF_949987515.2. Taxonomy (NCBI): domain Eukaryota; kingdom Metazoa; phylum Chordata; class Mammalia; order Artiodactyla; family Delphinidae; genus Delphinus; species Delphinus delphis. The sequence continues at coordinate 255,667 of NW_027192732.1, read as the reverse complement.
TTAGGGGACGGGGACGGTTTAGGGTCCAGGTGAGGGTACGGCAACGCTTTAGGGGGAGCGTGCGTGTGAGGGCGCAGGTTAGTGTTAGCGTACGGGTTAGGATTATGGGACGGGTGAGGGTCAGGCTTCGGGGAAGGGTTAGGGTTAGGGTTCGGGCTAGGGTTAGGGTTAGGGGACGGGGACGGTTTAGGGTCCAGGTGAGGGTACGGCAACGCTTTAGGGGGAGCGTGCGTGTGAGGGCGCGGGTTAGTGTTAGCGTACGGGTTAGGATTAGGGCACGGGTGAGGGTCAGGCTTCGGGGAAGGGTTAGGGTTAGGGTTCGGGCTAGGGTTAGGGTTAGGGGACGGGGACGGTTTAGGGTCCAGGTGAGGGTACGGCAACGCTTTAGGGGGAGCGTGCGTGTGAGGGCGCGGGTTAGTGTTAGCGTACGGGTTAGGATTAGGGGACGGGTGAGGGTCAGGATTCGGGGAAGGGTTAGGGTTAGGGTTCGGGCTAGGGTTAGGGTTAGGGGAAGGGGACGGTTTAGGGTCCAGGTGAGGGTACGGCAACGCTTTAGGGGGAGCGTGCGTGTGAGGGCGCGGGTTAGTGTTAGCGTACGGGTTAGGATTAGGGCAAGGGTGAGGGTCAGGCTTCGGGGAAGGGTTAGGGTTAGGGTTCGGGCTAGGGTTAGGGTTAGGGGACGGGGACGGTTTAGGGTCCAGGTGAGGGTACGGCAACGCTTTAGGGGGAGCGTGCGTGTGAGGGCGCGGGTTAGTGTTAGCGTACGGGTTAGGATTAGGGCACGGGTGAGGGTCAGGCTTCGGGGAAGGGTTAGGGTTAGGGTTCGGGCTAGGGTTAGGGTTAGGGGACGGGGACGGTTTAGGGTCCAGGTGAGGGTACGGCAACGCTTTAGGGGAAGCGTGCGTGTGAGGGCGCGGGTTAGTGTTAGCGTACGGGTTAGGATTAGGGGACGGGTGAGGGTCAGGCTTCGGGGAAGGGTTAGGGTTAGGGTTCGGGCTAGGGTTAGGGTTAGGGGACGGGGACGGTTTAGGGTCCAGGTGAGGGTGCGGCAACGCTTTAGGGGGAGCGTGCGTGTGAGGGCGCGGGTTAGTGTTAGCGTACGGGTTAGGATTAGGGCACGGGTTAGTGTCAGGTTTCGGGCAAGGGTGAGGGTTAGGGTTCGGGCTAGGGTTAGGGTTAGGGGACGGGGACGGTTTAGGGTCCAGGTGAGGGTACGGCAACGCTTTAGGGGGAGCGTGCGTGTGAGGGCGCGGGTTAGTGTTAGCGTACGGGTTAGGATTAGGGCACGGTTGAGGGTCAGGCTTCGGGGAAGGGTTAGGGTTAGGGTTCGGGCTAGGGTTAGGGTTAGGGGACGGGGACGGTTTAGGGTCCAGGTGAGGGTACGGCAACGCTTTAGGGGGAGCGTGCGTGTGAGGGCGTGGGTTAGTGTTAGCGTACGGGTTAGGATTAGGGCACGGGTGAGGGTCAGGCTTCGGGGAAGGGTTAGGGTTAGGGTTCGGGCTAGGGTTAGGGTTAGGGGACGGGGACGGTTTAGGGTCCAGGTGAGGGTACGGCAACGCTTTAGGGGGAGCGTGCGTGTGAGGGCGCGGGTTAGTGTTAGCGTACGGGTTAGGATTAGGGCACGGTTGAGGGTCAGGCTTCGGGGAAGGGTTAGGGTTAGGGTTCGGGCTAGGGTTAGGGTTAGGGGACGGGGACGGTTTAGGGTCCAGGTGAGGGTACGGCAACGCTCTAGGGGGAGCGTGCGTGTGAGGACGCGGGTTAGTGTTAGCGTACGTGTTAGGATTAGGGCACGGGTGAGGGTCAGGCTTCGGGGAAGGGTTAGGGTTAGGGTTCGGGCTAGGGTTAGGGTTAGGGGACGGGGACGGTTTAGGGTCCAGGTGAGGGTACGGCAACGCTTTAGGGGGAGCGTGCGTGTGAGGGCGCGGGTTAGTGTTAGCGTACGTGTTAGGATTAGGGCACAGGTGAGGGTCAGGCTTCGGGGAAGGGTTAGGGTTAGGGTTCGGGCTAGGGTTAGGGTTAGGGGACGGGGACGGTTTAGGGTCCAGGTGAGGGTACGGTAACGATTTAGGGGGAGCCTGCGTGTGAGGGCGCGGGTTAGTGTTAGCGTACGGGTTAGGATTAGGGGACGGGTGAGGGTCAGGCTTCGGGGAAGGGTTAGGATTAGGGTTCGGGCTAGGGTTAGGGTTAGGGGACGGGGACGGTTTAGGGTCCAGGTGAGGTTACGGCAACGCTTTAGGGGGAGCGTGCGTGTGAGGGCGCGGGTTAGTGTTAGCGTACGGGTTAGGATTAGGGCACGGGTGAGGGTCAGGCTTCGGGGAAGGGTTAGGGTTAGGGTTCGGGCTAGGGTTAGGGTTAGGGGACGGGGACGGTTTAGGGTCCAGGTGAGGGTACGGCAACGCTTTAGGGGGAGCGTGCGTGTGAGGGCGCAGGTTAGTGTTAGTGTACGGGTTAGGATTATGGGACGGGTGAGGGTCAGGCTTCGGGGAAGGGTTAGGGTTAGGGTTCGGGCTAGGGTTAGGGTTAGGGGACGGGGACGGTTTAGGGTCCAGGTGAGGGTACGGCAACGCTTTAGGGGGAGCGTGCGTGTGAGGGCGCGGGTTAGTGTTAGCGTACGGGTTAGGATTAGGGCACGGGTGAGGGTCAGGCTTCGGGGAAGGGTTAGGGTTAGGGTTCGGGCTAGGGTTAGGGTTAGGGGACGGGGACGGTTTAGGGTCCAGGTGAGGGTACGGAAACGCTTTAGGGGGAGCGTGCGTGTGAGGGCGCGGGTTAGTGTTAGCGTACGTGTTAGGATTAGGGCACGGGTGAGGGTCAGGCTTCGGGGAAGGGTTAGGGTTAGGGTTCGGGCTAGGGTTAGGGTTAGGGGACGGGGACGGTTTAGGGTCCAGGTGAGGGTACGGCAACGCTTTAGGGGGAGCGTGCGTGTGAGGGCGCGGGTTAGTGTTCGCGTACGGGTTAGGATTAGGGCAAGGGTGAGGGTCAGGCTTCGGGGAAGGGTTAGGGTTAGGGTTCGGGCTAGGGTTAGGGTTAGGGGACGGGGACGGTTTAGGGTCCAGGTGAGGGTACGGCAACGCTTTAGGGGGAGCGTGCGTGTGAGGGCGCGGGTTAGTGTTCGCGTACGGGTTAGGATTAGGGGACGGGTGAGGGTCAGGCTTCGGGGAAGGGTTAGGGTTAGGGTTCGGGCTAGGGTTAGGGTTAGCGGACGGGGACGGTTTAGGGTCCAGGTGAGGGTACGGCAACGCTTTAGGGGGAGCGTGCGTGTGAGGGCGCGGGTTAGTGTTAGCGTACGTGTTACGATTAGGGGACGGGTGAGGGTAAGGCTTCGGGGAAGGGTTAGGGTTAGGGTTCGGGCTAGGGTTAGGGTTAGGGGACGGGGACGGTTTAGGGTCCAGGTGAGGGTACGGCAACGCTTTAGGGGGAGCGTGCGTGTGAGGGCGCGGGTTAGTGTTAGCGTACGGGTTAGGATTAGGGCACGGGTGAGGGTCAGGCTTCGGGGAAGGGTTAGGGTTAGGGTTCGGGCTAGGGTTAGGGTTAGGGGACGGGGACGGTTTAGGGTCCAGGTGAGGGTACGGCAACGCTTTAGGGGGAGCGTGCGTGTGAGGGCGCGGGTTAGTGTTAGCGTACGGGTTAGGATTAGGGGACGGGTGAGGGTCAGGCTTCGGGGAAGGGTTAGGGTTAGGGTTCGGGCTAGGGTTAGGGGTAGGGGACGGGGACGGTTTAGGGTCCAGGTGAGGGTACGGCAACGCTTTAGGGGGAGCGTGCGTGTGAGGGCGCGGGTTAGTGTTAGAGTACGGGTTAGGATTAGGGGACGGGTGAGGGTCAGGCTTCGGGGAAGGGTTAGGGTTAGGGTTCGGGCTAGGGTTAGGGTTAGGGGACGGGGACGGTTTAGGGTCCAGGTGAGGGTACGGCAACGCTTTAGGGGGAGCGTGCGTGTGAGGGCGCGGGTTAGTGTTAGCGTACGGGTTAGGATTAGGGGACGGGTGAGGGTCAGGCTTCGGGGAAGGGTTAGGATTAGGGTTCGGGCTAGGGTTAGGGTTAGGGGACGGGGACGGTTTAGGGTCCAGGTGAGGTTACGGCAACGCTTTAGGGGGAGCGTGCGTGTGAGGGCGCGGGTTAGTGTTAGCGTACGGGTTAGGATTAGGGCACGGGTGAGGGTCAGGCTTCGGGGAAGGGTTAGGGTTAGGGTTCGGGCTAGGGTTAGGGTTAGGGGACGGGGACGGTTTAGGGTCCAGGTGAGGGTACGGCAACGCTTTAGGGGGAGCGTGCGTGTGAGGGCGCAGGTTAGTGTTAGCGTACGGGTTAGGATTATGGGACGGGTGAGGGTCAGGCTTCGGGGAAGGGTTAGGGTTAGGGTTCGGGCTAGGGTTAGGGTTAGGGGACGGGGACGGTTTAGGGTCCAGGTGAGGGTACGGCAACGCTTTAGGGGGAGCGTGCGTGTGAGGGCGCGGGTTAGTGTTAGCGTACGGGTTAGGATTAGGGCACGGGTGAGGGTCAGGCTTCGGGGAAGGGTTAGGGTTAGGGTTCGGGCTAGGGTTAGGGTTAGGGGACGGGGACGGTTTAGGGTCCAGGTGAGGGTACGGAAACGCTTTAGGGGGAGCGTGCGTGTGAGGGCGCGGGTTAGTGTTAGCGTACGTGTTAGGATTAGGGCACGGGTGAGGGTCAGGCTTCGGGGAAGGGTTAGGGTTAGGGTTCGGGCTAGGGTTAGGCTTAGGGGACGGGGACGGTTTAGGGTCCAGGTGAGGGTACGGCAACGCTTTAGGGGGAGCGTGCGTGTGAGGGCGCGGGTTAGTGTTCGCGTACGGGTTACGATTAGGGGACGGGTGAGGGTCAGGCTTCGGGGAAGGGTTAGGGTTAGGGTTCGGGCTAGGGTTAGGGTTAGGGGACGGGGACGGTTTAGGGTCCAGGTGAGGGTACGGCAACGCTTTAGGGGGAGCGTGCGTGTGAGGGCGCGGGTTAGTGTTCGCGTACGGGTTAGGATTAGGGGACGGGTGAGGGTCAGGCTTCGGGGAAGGGTTAGGGTTAGGGTTCGGGCTAGGGTTAGGGTTAGCGGACGGGGACGGTTTAGGGTCCAGGTGAGGGTACGGCAACGCTTTAGGGGGAGCGTGCGTGTGAGGGCGCGGGTTAGTGTTAGCGTACGGGTTAGGATTAGGGGACAGGTGAGGGTCAGGCTTCGGGGAAGGTTTAGGGTTAGGGTTCGGGCTAGGGTTAGGGTTAGGGGACGGGGACGGTTTAGGGTCCAGGTGAGGGTACGGCAACGCTTTAGGGGGAGCGTGCGTGTGAGGGCGCGGGTTAGTGTTAGCGTACGGGTTAGGATTAGGGCACGGGTGAGGGTCAGGCTTCGGGGAAGGGTTAGGGTTAGGGTTCGGGCTAGGGTTAGGGTTAGGGGACGGGGACGGTTTAGGGTCCAGGTGAGGGTACGGCAACGCTTTAGGGGGAGCGTGCGTGTGAGGGCGCGGGTTAGTGTTAGCGTACGGGTTAGGATTAGGGGACGGGTGAGGGTCAGGATTCGGGGAAGGGTTAGGGTTAGGGTTCGGGCTAGGGTTAGGGTTAGGGGAAGGGGATGGTTTAGGGTCCAGGTGAGGGTACGGCAACGCTTTAGGGGGAGCGTGCGTGTGAGGGCGCGGGTTAGTGTTAGCGTACGGGTTAGGATTAGGGCAAGGGTGAGGGTCAGGCTTCGGGGAAGGGTTAGGGTTAGGGTTCGGGCTAGGGTTAGGGTTAGGGGACGGGGACGGTTTAGGGTCCAGGTGAGGGTACGGCAACGCTTTAGGGGGAGCGTGCGTGTGAGGGCGCGGGTTAGTGTTAGCGTACGGGTTAGGATTAGGGCACGGGTGAGGGTCAGGCTTCGGGGAAGGGTTAGGGTTAGGGTTCGGGCTAGGGTTAGGGTTAGGGGACGGGGACGGTTTAGGGTCCAGGTGAGGGTACGGCAACGCTTTAGGGGAAGCGTGCGTGTGAGGGCGCGGGTTAGTGTTAGCGTACGGGTTAGGATTAGGGGACGGGTGAGGGTCAGGCTTCGGGGAAGGGTTAGGGTTAGGGTTCGGGCTAGGGTTAGGGTTAGGGGACGGGGACGGTTTAGGGTCCAGGTGAGGGTGCGGCAACGCTTTAGGGGGAGCGTGCGTGTGAGGGCGCGGGTTAGTGTTAGCGTACGGGTTAGGATTAGGGCACGGGTTAGTGTCAGGCTTCGGGCAAGGGTGAGGGTTAGGGTTCGGGCTAGGGTTAGGGTTAGGGGACGGGGACGGTTTAGGGTCCAGGTGAGGGTACGGCAACGCTTTAGGGGGAGCGTGCGTGTGAGGGCGTGTGTTAGTGTTAGCGTACGCGTTAGGATTAGGGCACGGGTGAGGGTCAGGCTTCGGGGAAGGGTTAGGGTTAGGGTTCGGGCTAGGGTTAGGGTTAGGGGACGGGGACGGTTTAGGGTCCAGGTGAGGGTACGGCAACGCTTTAGGGGGAGCGTGCGTGTGAGGGCGCGGGTTAGTGTTAGCGTACGGGTTAGGATTAGGGCACGGTTGAGGGTCAGGCTTCGGGGAAGGGTTAGGGTTAGGGTTCGGGCTAGGGTTAGGGTTAGGGGACGGGGACGGTTTAGGGTCCAGGTGAGGGTACGGCAACGCTCTAGGGGGAGCGTGCGTGTGAGGACGCGGGTTAGTGTTAGCGTACGTGTTAGGATTAGGGCACGGGTGAGGGTCAGGCTTCGGGGAAGGGTTAGGGTTAGGGTTCGGGCTAGGGTTAGGGTTAGGGGACGGGGACGGTTTAGGGTCCAGGTGAGGGTACGGCAACGCTTTAGGGGAAGCGTGCGTGTGAGGGCGCGGGTTAGTGTTAGCGTACGGGTTAGGATTAGGGGACGGGTGAGGGTCAGGCTTCGGGGAAGGGTTAGGGTTAGGGTTCGGGCTAGGGTTAGGGTTAGGGGACGGGGACGGTTTAGGGTCCAGGTGAGGGTGCGGCAACGCTTTAGGGGGAGCGTGCGTGTGAGGGCGCGGGTTAGTGTTAGCGTACGGGTTAGGATTAGGGCACGGGTTAGGGTCAGGCTTCGGGCAAGGGTTAGGGTTAGGGTTCGGGCTAGGGTTAGGGTTAGGGGACGGGGACGGTTTAGGGTCCAGGTGAGGGTACGGCAACGCTTTAGGGGGAGCGTGCGTGTGAGGGCGCGGGTTAGTGTTAGCGTACGGGTTAGGATTAGGGGACGGGTGAGGGTCAGGCTTCGGGTAAGGGTTAGGGTTAGGGTTCGGGCTAGGGTTAGGGTTAGGGGACGGGGACGGTTTAGGGTCCAGGTGAGGGTACGGCAGCGCTTTAGGGGGAGCGTGCGTGTGAGGGCGTGGGTTAGTTTTAGCGTACGAGTTAGGATTAGGGGACGGGTGAGGGTCAGGCTTCGGGGAAGGGTTAGGGTTAGGGTTCGGGCTAGGGTTAGGGTTAGGGGACGGGGACGGTTTAGGGTCCAGGTGAGGGTACGGCAACGCTTTAGGGGGAGCGTGCGTGTGAGGGCGCGGGTTAGTGTTAGCGTACGTGTTAGGATTAGGGCACGGGTGAGCTTCAGGCTTCGGGGAAGGGTTAGGGTTAGGGTTCGGGCTAGGGTTAGGGTTAGGGGACGGGGACGGTTTAGGGTCCAGGTGAGGGTACGGCAACGATTTAGGGGGAGCCTGCGTGTGAGGGCGCGGGTTAGTGTTAGCGTACGGGTTAGGATTAGGGGACGGGTGAGGGTCAGGCTTCGGGGAAGGGTTAGGATTAGGGTTCGGGCTAGGGTTAGGGTTAGGGGACGGGGACGGTTTAGGGTCCATGTGAGGGAACGGCAACGCTTTAGGGGGAGCGTGCGTGTGAGGGCGCGGGTTAGTGTTAGCGTACGGGTTAGGATCAGGGCACGGGTGAGGGTCAGGCTTCGGGGAAGGGTTAGGGTTAGGGTTCGGGCTAGGGTTAGGGTTAGGGGACGGGGACGGTTTAGGGTCCAGGTGAGGGTACGGCAACGCTTTAGGGGGAGCGTGCGTGTGAGGGCGCAGGTTAGTGTTAGCGTACGGGTTAGGATTATGGGACGGGTGAGGGTCAGGCTTCGGGGAAGGGTTAGGGTTAGGGTTCGGGCTAGGGTTAGGGTTAGGGGACGGGGACGGTTTAGGGTCCAGGTGAGGGTACGGCAACGCTTTAGGGGGAGCGTGCGTGTGAGGGCGCGGGTTAGTGTTAGCGTACGGGTTAGGATTAGGGCACGGGTGAGGGTCAGGCTTCGGGGAAGGGTTAGGGTTAGGGTTCGGGCTAGGGTTAGGGTTAGGGGACGGGGACGGTTTAGGGTCCAGGTGAGGGTACGGCAACGCTTTAGGGGGAGCGTGCGTGTGAGGGCGCGGGTTAGTGTTAGCGTACGGGTTAGGATTAGGGGACGGGTGAGGGTCAGGATTCGGGGAAGGGTTAGGGTTAGGGTTCGGGCTAGGGTTAGGGTTAGGGGAAGGGGACGGTTTAGGGTCCAGGTGAGGGTACGGCAACGCTTTAGGGGTAGCGTGCGTGTGAGGGCGCGGGTTAGTGTTAGCGTACGGGTTAGGATTAGGGCAAGGGTGAGGGTCAGGCTTCGGGGAAGGGTTAGGGTTAGGGTTCGGGCTAGGGTTAGGGTTAGGGGACGGGGACGGTTTAGGGTCCAGGTGAGGGTACGGCAACGCTTTAGGGGGAGCGTGCGTGTGAGGGCGCGGGTTAGTGTTAGCGTACGGGTTAGGATTAGGGCACGGGTGAGGGTCAGGCTTCGGGGAAGGGTTAGGGTTAGGGTTCGGGCTAGGGTTAGGGTTAGGGGACGGGGACGGTTTAGGGTCCAGGTGAGGGTACGGCAACGCTTTAGGGGAAGCGTGCGTGTGAGGGCGCGGGTTAGTGTTAGCGTACGGGTTAGGATTAGGGGACGGGTGAGGGTCAGGCTTCGGGGAAGGGTTAGGGTTAGGGTTCGGGCTAGGGTTAGGGTTAGGGGACGGGGACGGTTTAGGGTCCAGGTGAGGGTGCGGCAACGCTTTAGGGGGAGCGTGCGTGTGAGGGCGCGGGTTAGTGTTAGCGTACGGGTTAGGATTAGGGCACGGGTTAGTGTCAGGCTTCGGGCAAGGGTGAGGGTTAGGGTTCGGGCTAGGGTTAGGGTTAGGGGACGGGGACGGTTTAGGGTCCAGGTGAGGGTACGGCAACGCTTTAGGGGGAGCGTGCGTGTGAGGGCGCGGGTTAGTGTTAGCGTACGGGTTAGGATTAGGGCACGGTTGAGGGTCAGGCTTCGGGGAAGGGTTAGGGTTAGGGTTCGGGCTAGGGTTAGGGTTAGGGGACGGGGACGGTTTAGGGTCCAGGTGAGGGTACGGCAACGCTTTAGGGGGAGCGTGCGTGTGAGGGCGTGGGTTAGTGTTAGCGTACGCGTTAGGATTAGGGCACGGGTGAGGGTCAGGCTTCGGGGAAGGGTTAGGGTTAGGGTTCGGGCTAGGGTTAGGGTTAGGGGACGGGGACGGTTTAGGGTCCAGGTGAGGGTACGGCAACGCTTTAGGGGGAGCGTGCGTGTGAGGGCGCGGGTTAGTGTTAGCGTACGGGTTAGGATTAGGGCACGGTTGAGGGTCAGGCTTCGGGGAAGGGTTAGGGTTAGGGTTCGGGCTAGGGTTAGGGTTAGGGGACGGGGACGGTTTAGGGTCCAGGTGAGGGTACGGCAACGCTCTAGGGGGAGCGTGCGTGTGAGGACGCGGGTTAGTGTTAGCGTACGTGTTAGGATTAGGGCACGGGTGAGGGTCAGGCTTCGGGGAAGGGTTAGGGTTAGGGTTCGGGCTAGGGTTAGGGTTAGGGGACGGGGACGGTTTAGGGTCCAGGTGAGGGTACAGCAACGCTTTAGGGGAAGCGTGCGTGTGAGGGCGCGGGTTAGTGTTAGCGTACGGGTTAGGATTAGGGGACGGGTGAGGGTCAGGCTTCGGGGAAGGGTTAGGGTTAGGGTTCGGGCTAGGGTTAGGGTTAGGGGACGGGGACGGTTTAGGGTCCAGGTGAGGGTGCGGCAACGCTTTAGGGGGAGCGTGCGTGTGAGGGCGCGGGTTAGTGTTAGCGTACGGGTTAGGATTAGGGCACGGGTTAGGGTCAGGCTTCGGGCAAGGGTTAGGGTTAGGGTTCGGGCTAGGGTTAGGGTTAGGGGACGGGGACGGTTTAGGGTCCAGGTGAGGGTACGGCAACGCTTTAGGGGGAGCGTGCGTGTGAGGGCGCGGGTTAGTGTTAGCGTACGGGTTAGGATTAGGGCACGGGTGAGGGTCAGGCTTCGGGGAAGGGTTACGGTTAGGGTTCGGGCTAGGGTTAGGGTTAGGGGACGGGGACGGTTTAGGGTCCAGGTGAGGGTACGGCAGCGCTTTAGGGGGAGCGTGCGTGTGAGGGCGTGGGTTAGTTTTAGCGTACGAGTTAGGATTAGGGGACGGGTGAGGGTCAGGCTTCGGGGAAGGGTTAGGGTTAGGGTTCGGGCTAGGGTTAGGGTTAGGGGACGGGGACGGTTTAGGGTCCAGGTGAGGGTACGGCAACGCTTTAGGGGGAGCGTGCGTGTGAGGGCGCGGGTTAGTGTTAGCGTACGTGTTAGGATTAGGGCACGGGTGAGGGTCAGGCTTCGGGGAAGGGTTAGGGTTAGGGTTCGGGCTAGGGTTAGGGTTAGGGGACGGGGACGGTTTAGGGTCCAGGTGAGGGTACGGCAACGATTTAGGGGGAGCCTGCGTGTGAGGGCGCGGGTTAGTGTTAGCGTACGGGTTAGGATTAGGGGACGGGTGAGGGTCAGGCTTCGGGGAAGGGTTAGGATTAGGGTTCGGGCTAGGGTTAGGGTTAGGGGACGGGGACGGTTTAGGGTCCAGGTGAGGTTACGGCAACGCTTTAGGGGGAGCGTGCGTGTGAGGGCGCGGGTTAGTGTTAGCGTACGGGTTAGGATTAGGGCACGGGTGAGGGTCAGGCTTCGGGGAAGGGTTAGGGTTAGGGTTCGGGCTAGGGTTAGGGTTAGGGGACGGGGACGGTTTAGGGTCCAGGTGAGGGTACGGCAACGCTTTAGGGGGAGCGTGCGTGTGAGGGCGCAGGTTAGTGTTAGCGTACGGGTTAGGATTATGGGACGGGTGAGGGTCAGGCTTCGGGGAAGTGTTAGGGTTAGGGTTCGGGCTAGGGTTAGGGTTAGGGGACGGGGACGGTTTAGGGTCCAGGTGAGGGTACGGCAACGCTTTAGGGGGAGCGTGCGTGTGAGGGCGCGGGTTAGTGTTAGCGTACGGGTTAGGATTAGGGCACGGGTGAGGGTCAGGCTTCGGGGAAGGGTTAGGGTTAGGGTTCGGGCTAGGGTTAGGGTTAGGGGACGGGGACGGTTTAGGGTCCAGGTGAGGGTACGGAAACGCTTTAGGGGGAGCGTGCGTGTGAGGGCGCGGGTTAGTGTTAGCGTACGTGTTAGGATTAGGGCACGGGTGAGGGTCAGGCTTCGGGGAAGGGTTAGGGTTAGGGTTCGGGCTAGGGTTAGGGTTAGGGGACGGGGACGGTTTAGGGTCCAGGTGAGGGTACGGCAATGCTTTAGGGGGAGCGTGCGTGTGAGGGCGCGGGTTAGTGTTCGCGTACGGGTTACGATTAGGGGACGGGTGAGGGTCAGGCTTCGGGGAAGGGTTAGGGTTAGGGTTCGGGCTAGGGTTAGGGTTAGGGGACGGGGACGGTTTAGGGTCCAGGTGAGGGTACGGCAACGCTTTAGGGGGAGCGTGCGTGTGAGGGCGCGGGTTAGTGTTCGCGTACGGGTTAGGATTAGGGGACGGGTGAGGGTCAGGCTTCGGGGAAGGGTTAGGGTTAGGGTTCGGGCTAGGGTTAGGGTTAGCGGACGGGGACGGTTTAGGGTCCAGGTGAGGGTACGGCAACGCTTTAGGGGGAGCGTGCGTGTGAGGGCGCGGGTTAGTGTTAGCGTACGGGTTAGGATTAGGGGACGGGTGAGGGTCAGGCTTCGGGGAAGGTTTAGGGTTAGGGTTCGGGCTAGGGTTAGGGTTAGGGGACGGGGACGGTTTAGGGTCCAGGTGAGGGTACGGCAACGCTTTAGGGGGAGCGTGCGTGTGAGGGCGCGGGTTAGTGTTAGCGTACGGGTTAGGATTAGGGCACGGGTGAGGGTCAGGCTTCGGGGAAGGGTTAGGGTTAGGGTTCGGGCTAGGGTTAGGGTTAGGGGACGGGGACGGTTTAGGGTCCAGGTGAGGGTACGGCAACGCTTTAGGGGGAGCGTGCGTGTGAGGGCGCGGGTTAGTGTTAGCGTACGGGTTAGGATTAGGGGACGGGTGAGGGTCAGGATTCGGGGAAGGGTTAGGGTTAGGGTTCGGGCTAGGGTTAGGGTTAGGGGAAGGGGACGGTTTAGGGTCCAGGTGAGGGTACGGCAACGCTTTAGGGGGAGCGTGCGTGTGAGGGCGCGGGTTAGTGTTAGCGTACGGGTTAGGATTAGGGCAAGGGTGAGGGTCAGGCTTCGGGGAAGGGTTAGGGTTAGGGTTCGGGCTAGGGTTAGGGTTAGGGGACGGGGACGGTTTAGGGTCCAGGTGAGGGTACGGCAACGCTTTAGGGGGAGCGTGCGTGTGAGGGCGCGGGTTAGTGTTAGCGTACGGGTTAGGATTAGGGCACGGGTGAGGGTCAGGCTTCGGGGAAGGGTTAGGGTTAGGGTTCGGGCTAGGGTTAGGGTTAGGGGACGGGGACGGTTTAGGGTCCAGGTGAGGGTACGGCAACGCTTTAGGGGAAGCGTGCGTGTGAGGGCGCGGGTTAGTGTTAGCGTACGGGTTAGGATTAGGGGACGGGTGAGGGTCAGGCTGCGGGGAAGGGTTAGGGTTAGGGTTCGGGCTAGGGTTAGGGTTAGGGGACGGGGACGGTTTAGGGTCCAGGTGAGGGTGCGGCAACGCTTTAGGGGGAGCGTGCGTGTGAGGGGGCGGGTTAGTGTTAGCGTACGGGTTAGGATTAGGGCACGGGTTAGTGTCAGGCTTCGGGCAAGGGTGAGGGTAAGGGTTCGGGCTAGGGTTAGGGTTAGGGGACGGGGACGGTTTAGGGTCCAGGTGAGGGTACGGCAACGCTTTAGGGGGAGCGTGCATGTGAGGGCGCGGGTTAGTGTTAGCGTACGGGTTAGGATTAGGGCACGGTTGAGGGTCAGGCTTCGGGGAAGGGTTAGGGTTAGGGTTCGGGCTAGGGTTAGGGTTAGGGGACGGGGACGGTTTAGGGTCCAGGTGAGGGTACGGCAACGCTTTAGGGGGAGCGTGCGTGTGAGGGCGTGGGTTAGTGTTAGCGTACGCGTTAGGATTAGGGCACGGATGAGGGTCAGGCTTCGGGGAAGGGTTAGGGTTAGGGTTCGGGCTAGGGTTAGGGTTAGGGGACGGGGACGGTTTAGGGTCCAGGTGAGGGTACGGCAACGCTTTAGGGGGAGCGTGCGTGTGAGGGCGCGGGTTAGTGTTAGCGTACGGGTTAGGATTAGGGCACGGTTGAGGGTCAGGCTTCGGGGAAGGGTTAGGGTTAGGGTTCGGGCTAGGGTTAGGGTTAGGGGACGGGGACGGTTTAGGGTCCAGGTGAGGGTACGGCAACGCTTTAGGGGAAGCGTGCGTGTGAGGGCGCGGGTTAGTGTTAGCGTACGGGTTAGGATTAGGGGACGGGTGAGGGTCAGGCTTCGGGGAAGGGTTAGGGTTAGGGTTCGGGCTAGGGTTAGGGTTAGGGGACGGGGACGGTTTAGGGTCCAGGTGAGGGTGCGGCAACGCTTTAGGGGGAGCGTGCGTGTGAGGGCGCGGGTTAGTGTTAGCGTACGGTTTAGGATTAGGGCACGGGTTAGGGTCAGGCTTCGGGCAAGGTTTAGGGTTAGGGTTCGGGCTAGGGTTAGGGTTAGGGGACGGGGACGGTTTAGGGTCCAGGTGAGGGTACGGCAACGCTTTAGGGGGAGCGTGCGTGTGAGGGCGCGGGTTAGTGTTAGCGTACGGGTTAGGATTAGGGGACGGGTGAGGGTCAGGCTTCGGGTAAGGGTTAGGGTTAGGGTTCGGGCTAGGGTTAGGGTTAGGGGACGGGGACGGTTTAGGGTCCAGGTGAGGGTACGGCAGCGCTTTAGGGGGAGCGTGCGTGTGAGGGCGCGGGTTAGTTTTAGCGTACGAGTTAGGATTAGGGGACGGGTGAGGGTCAGGCTTCGGGGAAGGGTTAGGGTTAGGGTTCGGGCTAGGGTTAGGGTTAGGGGACGGGGACGGTTTAGGGTCCAGGTGAGGGTACGGCAACGCTTTAGGGGGAGCGTGCGTGTGAGGGCGCGGGTTAGTGTTAGCGTACGTGTTAGGATTACGGCACGGGTGAGGGTCAGGCTTCGGGGAAGGGTTAGGGTTAGGGTTCGGGCTAGGGTTAGGGTTAGGGGACGGGGACGGTTTAGGGTCCAGGTGAGGGTGCGGCAACGCTTTAGGGGGAGCGTGCGTGTGAGGGCGCGGGTTAGTGTTAGCGTACGGGTTAGGATTAGGGCACGGGTTAGGGTCAGGCTTCGGGCAAGGGTTAGGGTTAGGGTTCGGGCTAGGGTTAGGGTTAGGGGACGGGGACGGTTTAGGGTCTAGGTGAGGGTACGGCAACGCTTTAGGGGGAGCGTGCGTATGAGGGCGCGGGTTAGTGTTAGCGTACGGGTTAGGATTAGGGCACGGGTGAGGGTCAGGCTTCGGGGAAGGGTTAGGGTTAGGGTTCGGGCTAGGGTTAGGGTTGGGGACGGGGACGGTTTAGGGTCCAGGTGAGGGTACGGCAGCGCTTTAGGGGGAGCGTGCGTGTGAGGGCGTGGGTTAGTTTTAGCGTACGAGTTAGGATTAGGGGACGGGTGAGGGTCAGGCTTCGGGGAAGGGTTAGGGTTAGGGTTCGGGCTAGGGTTAGGGTTAGGGGACGGGGACGGTTTAGGGTCCAGGTGAGGGTACGGCAACGCTTTAGGGGGAGCGTGCGTGTGAGGGCGCGGGTTAGTGTTAGCGTACGGGTTAGGATTAGGGCACGGGTGAGGGTCAGGCTTCGGGGAAGGGTTAGGGTTAGGGTTCGGGCTAGGGTTAGGGTTAGGGGACGGGGACGGTTTAGGGTCCAGGTGAGGGTACGGCAACGCTTTAGGGGGAGCGTGCGTGTGAGGGCGCGGGTTAGTGTTAGTGTACGGGTTAGGATTAGGGGACGGGTGAGGGTCAGGCTTCGGGGAAGGGTTAGGGTTAGGGTTCGGGCTAGTGTTAGGGTTAGGGGACGGGGACGGTTTAGGGTCCAGGTGAGGGTACGGCAACGCTTTAGGGGGAGCGTGCGTGTGAGGGCGCGGGTTAGTGTTAGCGTACGTGTTAGGATTAGGGGACGGGTGAGGGTCAGGCTTCGGGGAAGGGTTAGGGTTAGGGTTCGGGCTAGGGTTAGGGTTAGGGGACGGGGACGGTTTAGGGTCCAGGTGAGGGTACGGCAACGCTTTAGGGGGAGCGTGCGTGTGAGGGCGCGGGTTAGTGTTAGCGTACGGGTTAGGATTAGGGGACGGGTGAGGGTCACGCTTCGGGGAAGGGTTAGGGTTAGGGTTCGGGCTAGGGTTAGGGTTAGGGGACGGGGACGGTTTAGGGTCCAGGTGAGGGTACGGCAACGCTTTAGGGGGAGCGTGCGTGTGAGGGCGCGGGTTAGTGTTAGCGTACGTGTTAGGATTAGGGCACGGGTGAGGGTCAGGCTTCGGGGAAGAGTTAGGGTTAGGGTTCGGGCTAGGGTTAGGGTTAGGGGACGGGGACAGTTTAGGGTCCAGGTGAGGGTACGGCAACGCTTTAGGGGAAGCGTGCGTGTGAGGGCGCGGGTTAGTGTTAGCGTACGGGTTAGGATTAGGGGACGGGTGAGGGTCAGGCTTCGGGCAAGGGTTAGGGTTAGGGTTCGGGCTAGGGTTAGGGTTAGGGGACGGGGACGGTTTAGGGTCCAGGTGAGGGTACGGCAACGCTTTAGGGGGAGCGTGCGTGTGAGGGCGCGGGTTAGTGTTAGCGTACGGGTTAGGATTAGGGCACGGGTTGGGGTCAGGCTTCGGGCAAGGGTTAGGGTTAGGGTTCGGGCTAGGGTTAGGGTTAGGGGACAGGGACGGTTTAGGGTCCAGGTGAGGGTACGGCAACGCTTTAGGGGGAGCGTGCGTGTGAGGGCGCGGGTTAGTGTTAGCGTACGGGTTAGGATTAGGGGACGGGTGAGGGTCAGGCTTCGGGGAAGGGTTAGGGTTAGGTTTCGGGCTAGGGTTAGGGTTAGGGGACGGGGACGGTTTAGGGTCCAGGTGAGGGTACGGCAACGCTTTAGGGGGAGCGTGCGTGTGAGGGCGCGGGTTAGTGTTAGCGTACGGGTTAGGATTAGGGGACGGGTGAGGGTCAGGCTTCGGGGAAGGGTTAGGGTTAGGCTTCGGGCTAGGGTTAGGGTTAGGGGACGGGGACGGTTTAGGGTCCAGGTGAGGGTACGGCAACGCTTTAGGGGGAGCGTGCGTGTGAGGGCGTGGGTTAGTGTTAGCGTACGTGTTAGGATTAGGGGACGGGTGAGGGTCAGGCTTCGGGGAAGGGTTAGGGTTAGGGTTCGGGCTAGGGTTAGGGTTAGGGGACGGGGACGGTTTAGGGTCCAGGTGAGGGTACGGCAACGCTTTAGGGGGAGCGTGCGTGTGAGGGCGCGGGTTAGTGTTAGCGTACGGTTTAGGATTAGGGGACGGGTGAGGGTCAGGCTTCGGTGAAGGGTTAGGGTTAGGGTTCGGGCTAGGGTTAGGGTTAGGGGACGGGGACGGTTTAGGGTCCAGGTGAGGGTACGGCAACGCTTTAGGGGGAGCGTGCGTGTGAGGGCGCGGGTTAGTGTTAGCGTACGGGTTAGGATTAGGGGACGGGTGAGGGTCAGGCTTCGGGGAAGGGTTAGGGTTAGGGTTCGGGCTAGGGTTAGGGTTAGGGGACGGGGACGGTTTAGGGTCCAGGTGAGGGTACGGCAACGCTTTAGGGGGAGCGTGCGTGTGAGGGCGCGGGTTAGTGTTAGCGTACGGGTTAGGATTAGGGGACGGGTTAGGGTCAGGCTTCGGGGAAGGGTTAGGTTTAGGGTTCGGGCTAGGGTTAGGGTTAGGGGACGGGGACGGTTTAGGGTCAAGGTGAGGGTACGGCAACGCTTTAGGGGGAGCGTGCGTGTGAGGGCGCGGGTTAGTGTTAGCGTACGGGTTAGGATTACGGGACGGGTGAGGGTCAGGCTTCGGGGAAGGGTTAGGGTTAGGGTTCGGGCTAGGGTTAGGGTTAGGGGATGGGGACGGTTTAGGGTCCAGGTGAGGGTACGGCAACGCTTTAGGGGGAGCGTGCGTGTGAGGGCGCGGGTTAGTGTTAGCGTACGGGTTAGGATTAGGGCACGGGTGAGGGTCAGGCTTCGGGGAAGGGTTAGGGTTAGGGTTAGGGCTAGGGTTAGGGTTAGGGTTAGGGGACGGGGACGGTTTAGGGTCCAGGTGAGAGTACGGCAATGCTTTAGGGGGAGCGTGCGTGTGAGGGCGCGGGTTAGTGTTAGCGTACGGGTTAGGATTAGGGGACGTGTGAGGGTCAGGCTTCGGGGAAGGGTTAGGGTTAGGGTTCGGGCTAGGGTTAGGGTTAGGGGACGGGGACGGTTTAGGGTCCAGGTGAGGGTACGGCAACGCTTTAGGGGGAGCGTGCGTGTGAGGGCGCGGGTTAGTGTTAGCGTACGGGTTAGGATTATGGGACGGGTGAGGGTCAGGCTTCGGGGAAGGGTTAGGGTTAGGGTTCGGGCTAGGGTTAGGGTTAGGGGACGGGGACGGTTTAGGGTCCAGGTGAGGGTACGGCAACGCTTTAGGTGGAGCGTGCGTGTGAGGGCGCGGGTTAGTGTTAGCGTACGGGTTAGGATTAGGGCACGGGTGAGGGTCAGGCTTCGGGGAAGGGTTAGGGTTAGGGTTCGGGCTAGGGTTAGGGTTAGGGGACGGGGACGGTTTAGGGTCCAGGTGAGGGTACGGCAACGCTTTAGGGGGAGCGTGCGTGTGAGGGCGTGGGTTAGTTATAGCGTACGAGTTAGGATTAGGGGACGGGTGAGGGTCAGGCTTCGGGGAAGGGTTAGGGTTAGGGTTCGGGCTAGGGTTAGGGTTAGGGGACGGGGACGGTTTAGGGTCCAGGTGAGGGTACGGAAACGCTTTAGGGGGAGCGTGCGTGTGAGGGCGCGGGTTAGTGTTAGCGTACGGGTTAGGATTATGGGACGGTTGAGGGTCAGGCTTAGGGGAAGGGTTAGGGTTAGGGTTCGGGCTAGGGTTAGGGTTAGGGGACGGGGACGGTTTAGGGTCCAGGTGAGGGTACGGCAACGCTTTAGGGGGAGCGTGCGTGTGAGGGCGCGGGTTAGTGTTAGCGTACGGGTTAGGATTAGGGCACGGGTGAGGGTCAGGCTTCGGGGAAGGGTTAGGGTTAGGGTTCGGGCTAGGGTTAGGGTTAGGGGACAGGGACGGTTTAGGGTCCAGGTGAGGGTACGGCAACGCTTTAGGGGGAGCGTGCGTGTGAGGGCGCGGGTTAGTGTTAGCGTACGGGATAGGATTAGGGGACGGGTGAGGGTCAGGCTTCGGGGAAGGGTTAGGGTTAGGGTTCGGGCTAGGGTTAGGGTTAGGGGATGGGGACGGTTTAGGGTCCAGGTGAGGGTACGGCAATGCTTTAGGGGGAGCGTGCGTGTGAGGGCGCGGGTTAGTGTTAGCGTACGGGTTAGGATTAGGGCACGGGTGAGGGTCAGGCTTCGGGGAAGTGTTAGGGTTAGGGTTCGGGCTAGGGTTAGGGTTAGGGGACGGGGACGGTTTAGGGTCCAGGTGAGGGTACGACAACGCTTTAGGGGGAGCGTGCGTGTGAGGGCGCGGGTTAGTGTTAGCGTACGGGTTAGGATTAGGGGACGGGTGAGGGTCAGGTTTCGGGGAAGGGTTAGGGTTAGGGTTCGGGCTAGGGTTAGGGTTAGGGGACGGGGACGGTTTAGGGTCCAGGTGAGGGTACGGCAACGCTTTAGGGGGAGCGTGCGTGTGAGGGCGCGGGTTAGTGTTAGCGTACGGGTTAGGATTAGGGGACGGGTGAGGGTCAGGCTTCGGGGAAGGGTTAGGGTTAGGGTTCGGGCTAGGGTTAGGGTTAGGGGACGGGGACGGTTTAGGGTCCAGGTGAGGGTACGGCAACGCTTTAGGGGGAGCGTGCGTGTGAGGGCGCGGGTTAGTGTTAGCGTACGGGTTAGGATTAGGGCACGGGTGAGGGTCAGGCTTCGGGGAAGGGTTAGGGTTAGGGTTCGGGCTAGGGTTAGGGTTAGGGGACGGGGACGGTTTAGGGTCCAGGTGAGGGAACGTCAACGCTTTAGGGGGAGCGTGCGTGTGAGGGCGCGGGTTAGTGTTAGCGTACGGTTTAGGATTAGGGCACGGGTGAGGGTCAGGCTTCGGGAAAGCGTTAGGGTTAGGGTTCGGGCTGGGGTTAGGGTTAGGGGACGGGGACGGTTTAGGGTCCAGGTGAGGGTACGGCAACGCTTTAGGGGGAGCGTGCGTGTGAGGGCGCGGGTTAGTGTTAGAGTACGGGTTACGATTAGTGGACGGGTGAGGGTCAGGCTTCGGGGAAGGGTTAGGGTTAGGGTTCGGGCTAGGGTTAGGGTTAGGGGACGGGGACGGTTTAGGGTCCAGATGAGGGTACGGCAACGCTTTAGGGGGAGCGTGCGTGTGAGGGCGCGGGTTAGTGTTAGCGTACGGGGTAGGATTAGGGGACGGGTGAGGGTCTGGCTTCGGGGAAGGGTTAGGGTTAGTGTTCGGGCTAGGGTTAGGGTTAGGGGACGGGGACGGTTTAGGGTCCAGGTGAGGGTACGGCAACGCTTTAGGGGGAGCGTGCGTGTGAGGGCGCGGGTTAGTGTTAGCGTACGGGTTAAGATTAGGGCACGGGTGAGGGTCAGGCTTCGGGGAAGGGTTAGGGTTAGGGTTCGGGGTAGGGTTAGGGTTAGGGGACGGGGACGGTTTAGGGTCCAGGTGAGGGTACGGCAACGCTTTAGGGGGAGCGTGCGTGTGAGGGCATGGGTTAGTGTTAGCGTACGGGTTAGGATTAGGGCACAGGTGAGGGTCAGGCTTCGGGGAAGGGTTAGGGTTAGGGTTAGGTTTCGGGCTAGGGTTAGGGTTAGGGGACGGGGACGGTTTAGGGTCCAGGTGAGGGTACGGCAACGCTTTAGGGGGAGCGTGCGTGTGAGGGCGCGGGTTAGTGTTAGCGTACGGGTTAGGATTAGGACACGGGTGAGGGTCAGGCTTCGGGGAAGGGTTAGGGTTAGGCTTCGGGCTAGGGTTAGGGTTAGGGGACGGGGACGGTTTAGGGTCCAGGTGAGGGTACGGCAACGCTTTAGGGGGAGCGTGCGTGTGAGGGCGCGGGTTAGTGTTAGCGTACGGGTTAGGATTAGGGGACGGGTGAGGGTCAGGCTTCGGGGAAGGGTTAGGTTTAGGGTTCGGGCTAGGGTTAGGGTTAGGGGACGGGGACGGTTTAGGGTCCAGGTGAGGGTACGGCAACGCTTTAGGGGGAGCGTGCGTGTGAGGGCGCGGGTTAGAGTTTGCGTACGGGTTAGGATTAGGGGACGGGTGAGGGTCAGGCTTCGGGGAAGGGTTAGGGTTAGGGTTCGGGCTAGGGTTAGGGTTAGGGGACGGGGACGGTTTAGGGTCCAGGTGAGGGTACGGCAACGCTTTAGGGGGAGCGTGCGTGTGAGGGCGCGGGTTAGTGTTAGCGTACGGGTTAGGATTAGGGGACTGGTGAGGGTCAGGCTTCGGGGAAGGGTTAGGGTTAGGGTTCGGGCTAGGGTTAGGGTTAGGGGACGGGGACGGTTTAGGGTCCAGGTGAGGGTACGGCAACGCTTTAGGGGGAGCGTGCGTGTGAGGGCGCGGCTTAGTGTTAGCGTACGGATTAGGATTAGGGGACGGGTGAGGGTCAGGCTTCGGGGAAGGGTTAGGGTTAGGGTTCGGGCTAGGGTTAGGGTTAGGGGACGGGGACGGTTTAGGGTCCAGGTGAGGGTACGGCAACGCTTTAGGGGGAGCGTGCGTGTGAGGGCGCGGGTTAGTGTTAGCGTACGGGTTAGGATTAGCGCACGGGTGAGGGTCAGGCTTCGGGGAAGGGTTAGGGTTAGGGTTCGGGCTAAGGTTAGGGTTAGGGGACGGGTACGGTTTAGGGTCCAGGTGAGGGTACGGCAACGATTTAGGGGGAGCGTGCGTGTGAGGGCGCGGGTTAGTGTTAGCGTACGGGTTAGGATTAGGGCACGGGTGAGGGTCAGGCTTCGGGGAAGGGTTAGGGTTAGGGTTCGGGCTAGGGTTAGGGTTAGGGGACGGGGACGGTTTAGGGTCCAGGTGACGGTACGGCAACGCTTTAGGGGGAGCGTGCGTGTGAGTGCGCGGGTTAGTGTTAGCGTACGGGTTAGGATTAGGGGACGGGTGAGGGTCAGGCTTCGGGGAAGGGTTAGGGTTAGGGTTCGGGCTAGGGTTAGGGTTAGGGGACGGGGACGGTTTAGGGTCCAGGTGAGGGTACGGCAACGCTTTAGGGGGAGCGTGCGTGTGAGGGCGCGGGTTAGTGTTAGCGTACGGGTTAGGATTAGGGCACGGGTGAGGGTCAGGCTTCGGGGAAGGGTTAGGGTTAGGGTTCGGGCTAGGGTTAGGGTTAGGGGACGGGGACGGTTTAGGGTCCAGGTGAGGGTACGGCAACGCTTTAGGGGGAGCGTGCGTGTGAGGGCGCGGGTTAGTGTTAGCGTACGGTTTAGGATTAGGGCACGCGTGAGGGTCAGGCTTCGGGGAAGGGTTAGGGTTAGGGTTCGGGCTAGGGTTAGGGTTAGGGGACGGGGACAGTTTAGGGTCCAGGTGAGGGTACGGCAACGCTTTAGGGGGAGCGTGCGTGTGAGGGCGCGGGTTAGTGTTAGCGTACGGGTTAGGATTAGCGCACGGGTGAGGGTCAGGCTTCAGGGAAGGTTTAGGGTTAGGGTTCGGGCTAGGGTTAGGGTTAGGGGACGGGGACGGTTTAGGGTCCAGGTGAGGGTACGGCAACGCTTTAGGGGGAGCGTGCGTGTGAGGGCGCGGGTTAGTGTTAGCGTACGTGTTAGGATTAGGGCACGGATGAGGGTCAGTCTTCGGGGAAGGGTTAGGGTTAGGGTTCGGGCTAGGGTTAGGGTTAGGGGACGGGGACGGTTTAGGGTCCAGGTGAGGGTACGGCAACGCTTTAGGGGGAGCGTGCGTGTGAGGGCGTGGGTTAGTGTTCGCGTACGGGTTAGGATTAGGGGACGGGTGAGGGTCCGGCTTCGTGGAAGGGTTAGGGTTAGGGTTCGGGCTAGGGTTAGGGTTAGGGGACGGGGACGGTTTAGGGTCCAGGTGAGGGTACGGCAACGCTTTAGGGGGAGCGTGCGTGTGAGGGCGCGGGTTAGTGTTAGCGTACGGGTTAGGATTAGGGGACGGGTGAGGGTCAGGCTTCGGGGAAGGTTAGGGTTAGGGTTCGGGCTAGGGTTAGGGTTAGGGGACGGGGACGGTTTAGGGTCCAGGTGAGGGTACGGCAACGCTTTAGGGGGTGCGTGCGTGTGAGGGCGCGGGTTAGTGTTAGCGTACGTGTTAGGATTAGGGCACGGGTGAGGGTCAGGCTTCGGGGAAGTGTTAGGGTTAGGGTTCGGGCTAGGGTTAGGGTTAGGGGACGGGGACGGTTTAGGGTCCAGGTGAGGGTACGGCAACGCTTTAGGGGGAGCGTGCGTGTGAGGGCGCGGGTTAGTGTTAGCGTACGGGTTAGGATTAGGGCACGGGTGAGGGTCAGGCTTCGGGGAAGGGTTAGGGTTAGGGTTCGGGCTAGGGTTAGGGTTAGGGGAAGGGGACGGTTTAGGGTCCAGGTGAGGGTACGGCAACGCTTTAGGGGGAGCGTGCGTGTGAGGGCGCGGGTTAGTGTTAGCGTACGGGTTAGGATTAGGGCACGGGTGAGGGTCAGGCTTCGGGGAAGGGTTAGGGTTAGGGTTCGGGCTAGGGTTAGGGTTAGGGGACGGGGACGGTTTAGGGTCCAGGTGAGGGTACGGCAACGCTTTAGGGGGAGCGTGCGTGTGAGGGCGCGGGTTAGTGTTAGCGTACGGGTTAGGATTACGGCACGGGTGAGGGTCAGGCTTTGGGGAAGGGTTAGGGTTAGGGTTCGGGCTAGGGTTAGGGTTAGGGGACGGGGACGGTTTAGGGTCCAGGTGAGGGTACGGCAACGCTTTAGGGGGTGCGTGCGTGTGAGGGCGCGGGTTAGTGTTAGCGTACGGGTTAGGATTAGGGCACGGGTGAGGGTCAGGCTTCGGGGAAGTGTTAGGGTTAGGGTTCGGGCTAGGGTTAGGGTTAGGGGCCGGGGACGGTTTAGGGTCCAGGTGAGGGTACGGCAACGCTTTAGGGGGAGCGTATGTGTGAGGGCGCGGGTTAGTGTTAGCGTACGGGTTAGGATTAGGGGACGGGTGAGGGTCAGGCTTCGGGGAAGGGTTAGGGTTAGGGTTCGGGCTAGGGTTAGGGTTAGGGGAAGGGGACGGTTTAGGGTCCAGGTGAGGGTACGGCAACGCTTTAGGGGGAGCGTGCGTGTGAGGGCGCGGGTTAGTGTTAGCGTACGGGTTAGGATTAGGGCACGGGTGAGGGTCAGGCTTCGGGGAAGGGTTAGGGTTAGGGTTCGGGCTAGGGTTAGGGTTAGGGGACGGGGACGGTTTAGGGTCCAGGTGAGGGTACGGCAACGCTTTAGGGGGAGCGTGCGTGTGAGGGCGCGGGTTAGTGTTAGCGTACGGGTTAGGATTACGGCACGGGTGAGGGTCAGGCTTTGGGGAAGGGTTAGGGTTAGGGTTCGGGCTAGGGTTAGGGTTAGGGGACGGGGACGGTTTAGGGTCCAGGTGAGGGTACGGCAACGCTTTAGGGGGAGCGTGCGTGTGAGGGCGCGGGTTAGTGTTAGCGTACGGGTTAGGATTATGGGACGGGTGAGGGTCAGGCTTCGGGGAAGGGTTAGGGTTAGGGTTCGGGCTAGGGTTAGGGTTAGGGACGGGGACGGTTTAGGGTCCAGGTGAGGGTACGGCAACGCTTTAGGGGGAGCCTTCGTGTGAGGGCGTGGGTTAGTTTTAGCGTACGGGTTAGGAATAGGGGACGGGTGAGGGTCATGCTTCGGGGAAGGGTTAGGGTTAGGGTTCGGGCTAGGGTTAGGGTTAGGGGACGGGGACGGTTTAGGGTCCAGGTGAGGGTACGGCAACGCTTTAGGGGGAGCGTGCGTGTGAGGGCGCGGGTTAGTGTTAGCGTACGGGTTAGGATTAGGGCACGGGTGAGGGTCAGGCTTCGGGGAAGGGTTAGGGTTAGGGTTCGGGCTAGGGTTAGGGTTAGGGGACGGGGACGGTTTAGGGTCCAGGTGAGGGTACGGCAACGCTTTAGGGGGAGCGTGCGTGTGAGGGCGCGGGTTAGTGTTAGCGTACGGGTTAGGATTACGGCACGGGTGAGGGTCAGGCTTCGGGGAAGGGTTAGGGTTAGGGTTCGGGCTAGGGTTAGGGTTAGGGGAAGGGGACGGTTTAGGGTCCAGGTGAGGGTACGGCAACGCTTTAGGGGGAGCGTGCGTGTGAGGGCGCGGGTTAGTGTTAGCGTACGGGTTAGGATTAGGGGACGGGTGAGGGTCAGGCTTCGGGGAAGGGTTAGGGTTAGGGTTCGGGCTAGGGTTAGGGTTAGGGGACGGGGACGGTTTAGGGTCCAGGTGAGGGTAGGGCAACGCTTTAGGGGGAGCGTGCGTGTGAGGGCGCGGGTTAGTGTTAGCGTACGGGTTAGGATTACGGCACGGGTGAGGGTCAGGCTTTGGGGAAGGGTTAGGGTTAGGGTTCGGGCTAGGGTTAGGGTTAGGGGACGGGGACGGTTTAGGGTCCAGGTGAGGGTACGGCAACGCTTTAGGGGGAGCGTGCGTGTGAGGGCGCGGGTTAGTGTTAGCGTACGGGTTAGGATTATGGGACGGGTGAGGGTCAGGCTTCGGGGAAGGGTTAGGGTTCGGGTTCGGGCTAGGGTTAGGGTTAGGGACGGGGACGGTTTAGGGTCCAGGTGAGGGTACGGCAACGCTTTAGGGGGAGCCTGCGTGTGAGGGCGTGGGTTAGTTTTAGCGTACGGGTTAGGAATAGGGGACGGGTGAGGGTCATGCTTCGGGGAAGGGTTAGGGTTAGGGTTCGGGCTAGGGTTAGGGTTAGGGGACGGGGACGGTTTAGGGTCCAGGTGAGGGTACGGCAACGCTTTAGGGGGAGCGTGCGTGTGAGGGCGCGGGTTAGTGTTAGCGTACGGGTTAGGATTAGGGGACGGGTGAGGGTCAGGCTTCGGGGAAGGGTTAGGGTTAGGGTTCGGGCTAGGGTTAGGGTTAGGGGACGCGGACGGTTTAGGGTCCAGGTGAGGGTACGGCAACGCTTTAGGGGGAGCGTGCGTGTGAGGGCGCGGGTTAGTGTTAGCGTACGGGTTAGGATTAGGGCACGGGTTAGGGTCAGGCTTCGGGCAAGGGTTAGGGTTAGGGTTCGGGCTAGGGTTAGGGTTAGGGGACGGGGACGGTTTAGGGTCCAGGTGAGGGTTCGGCAACGCTTTAGGGGGAGCGTGCGTGTGAGGGCGCGGGTTAGTGTTAGCGTACGGGTTAGGATTAGGGCACGGGTGAGGGTCAGGCTTCGGGGAAGGGTTAGGGTTAGGGTTCGGGCTAGGGTTAGGGTTAGGGGACGGGGACGGTTTAGGGTCCAGGTGAGGGTACGGCAACGCTTTAGGGGGAGCGTGTGTGTGAGGGCGCGGGTTAGTGTTAGCGTACGTGTTAGGATTAGGGGACGGGTGAGGGTCAGGCTTCGGGGAAGGGTTAGGGTTAGGGTTCGGGCTAGAGTTAGGGTTAGGGGACGGGGACGGTTTAGGGTCCAGGTGAGGGTACGGCAACGCTTTAGGGGGAGCGTGCGTGTGAGGGCGCGGGTTAGTGTTAGCATACGGGTTAGGATTAGGGGACGGGTGAGGGTCAGGCTTCGGGGAAGGGTTAGGGTTAGGGTTCGGGCTAGGGTTAGGGTTAGGGGACGGGGACGGTTTAGGGTCCAGGTGAGGGTACGGCAACGCTTTAGGGGGAGCGTGCGTGTGAGGGCGCGGGTTAGTGTTAGCGTACGCGTTAGGATTACGGCACGGGTGAAGGTCAGGCTTCGGGGAAGGGTTAGGGTTAGGGTTCGGGCTAGGGTTAGGGTTAGGGGACGGGGACGGTTTAGGGTCCAGGTGAGGGTACGGCAACGCTTTAGGGGGAGCGTGCGTGTGAGGGCGCGGGTTAGTGTTAGCGTACGGGTTAGGATTAGGGCACGGGTGAGGGTCAGGCTTCGGGGCAGGGTTAGGGTTAGGGTTCGGGCTAGGGTTAGGGTTAGGGGACGGGGACGGTTTAGGGTCCAGGTGAGGGTACGGCAACGCTTTAGGGGGAGCGTGCGTGTGAGGGCGCGGGGTAGTGTTAGCGTACGGGTTACGATTAGGGGACGGGTGAGGGTCAGGCTTCGGGGAAGGGTTAGGGTTAGGGTTCGGGCTAGGGTTAGGGTTAGGGGACGGGGACGGTTTAGGGTCCAGGTGAGGGTACGGCAACGCTTTAGGGGGAGCGTGCGTGTGAGGGCGCGGGTTAGTGTTAGCGTACGGGTTAGGATTAGGGCACGGGTGAGGGTCAGGCTTCGGGGAAGGGTTAGGGTTAGGGTTCGGGCTAGGGTTAGGGTTAGGGGACGGGGACGGTTTAGGGTCCAGGTGAGGGTACGGCAACGCTTTAGGGGGAGCGTGCGTGTGAGGGCGCGGGTTAGTGTTAGCGTACGGGTTAGGATTAGGGGACGGGTGAGGGTCAGGCTTCGGGGAAGGGTTAGGGTTAGGGTTCGGGCTAGGGTTAGGGTTAGGGGACGGGGACGGTTTAGGGTCCAGGTGAGGGTACGGCAACGCTTTAGGGGGAGCCTGCGTGTGAGGGCGCGGGTTAGTTTTAGCATACGGGTTAGGATTAGGGGACGGGTGAGGGTCAGGCTTCGGGGAAGGGTTAGGGTTAGGGTTCGGGCTAGGGTTAGGGTTAGGGGACGGGGACGGTTTAGGGTCCAGGTGAGGGTACGGCAACGCTTTAGGGGGAGCGTGCGTGTGAGGGCGCGGGTTAGTGTTAGCGTACGGGTTACGATTAGGGGACGGGTGAGGGTCAGGCTTCGGGGAAGGGTTAGGGTTAGGGGACGGGGACGGTTTAGTGTCCAGGTGAGGGTACGGCAACGCTTTAGGGGGTGCGTGCGTGTGAGGGCGCGGGTTAGTGTTAGCGTACGTGTTAGGATTAGGGCACGGGTGAGGGTCAGGCTTCGGGGAAGTGTTAGGGTTAGGGTTCGGGCTAGGGTTAGGGTTAGGGGACGGGGACGGTTTAGGGTCCAGGTGCGGGTACGGCAACGCTTTAGGGGAAGCGTGCGTGTGAGGGCGCGGGTTAGTGTTAGCGTACGGGTTAGGATTAGGGCACGGGTGAGGGTCAGGCTTCGGGGAAGGGTTAGGGTTAGGGTTCGGGCTAGGGTTAGGGTTAGGGGAAGGGGACGGTTTAGGGTCCAGGTGAGGGTACGGCAACGCTTTAGGGGGAGCGTGCGTGTGAGGGCGCGGGTTAGTGTTAGCGTACGGGTTAGGATTAGGGCACGGGTGAGGGTCAGGCTTCGGGGAAGGGTTAGGGTTAGGGTTCGGGCTAGGGTTAGGGTTAGGGGACGGGGACGGTTTAGGGTCCAGGTGAGGGTACGGCAACGCTTTAGGGGGAGCGTGCGTGTGACGGCGCGGGTTAGTGTTAGCGTACGGGTTAGGATTACGGCACGGGTGAGGGTCAGGCTTTGGGGAAGGGTTAGGGTTAGGGTTCGGGCTAGGGTTAGGGTTAGGGGACGGGGACGGTTTAGGGTCCAGGTGAGGGTACGGCAACGCTTTAGGGGGTGCGTGCGTGTGAGGGCGCGGGTTAGTGTTAGCGTACGGGTTAGGATTAGGGCACGGGTGAGAGTCAGGCTTCGGGGAAGTGTTAGGGTTAGGGTTCGGGCTAGGGTTAGGGTTAGGGGACGGGGACGGTTTAGGGTCCAGGTGAGGGTACGGCAACGCTTTAGGGGGAGCGTACGTGTGAGGGCGCGGGTTAGTGTTAGCGTACGGGTTAGGATTAGGGGACGGGTGAGGGTCAGGCTTCGGGGAAGGGTTAGGGTTAGGGTTCGGGCTAGGGTTAGGGTTAGGGGAAGGGGACGGTTTAGGGTCCAGGTGAGGGTACGGCAACGCTTTAGGGGGAGCGTGCGTGTGAGGGCGCGGGTTAGTGTTAGCGTACGGGTTAGGATTAGGGCACGGGTGAGGGTCAGGCTTCGGGGAAGGGTTAGGGTTAGGGTTCGGGCTAGGGTTAGGGTTAGGGGACGGGGACGGTTTAGGGTCCAGGTGAGGGTACGGCAACGCTTTAGGGGGAGCGTGCGTGTGAGGGCGCGGGTTAGTGTTGGCGTACGGGTTAGGATTACGGCACGGGTGAGGGTCAGGCTTTGGGGAAGGGTTAGGGTTAGGGTTCGGGCTAGGGTTAGGGTTAGGGGACGGGGACGGTTTAGGGTCCAGGTGAGGGTACGGCAACGCTTTAGGGGGAGCGTGCGTGTGAGGGCGCGGGTTAGTGTTAGCGTACGGGTTAGGATTATGGGACGGGTGAGGGTCAGGCTTCGGGGAAGGGTTAGGGTTAGGGTTCGGGCTAGGGTTAGGGTTAGGGACGGGGACGGTTTAGGGTCCAGGTGAGGGTACGGCAACGCTTTAGGGGGAGCCTGCGTGTGAGGGCGTGGGTTAGTTTTAGCGTACGGGTTAGGAATAGGGGACGGGTGAGGGTCATGCTTCGGGGAAGGGTTAGGGTTAGGGTTCGGGCTAGGGTTAGGGTTAGGGGACGGGGACGGTTTAGGGTCCAGGTGAGGGTACGGCAACGCTTTAGGGGGAGCGTGCGTGTGAGGGCGCGGGTTAGTGTTAGCGTACGGGTTAGGATTAGGGCACGGGTGAGGGTCAGGCTTCGGGGAAGGGTTAGGGTTAGGGTTCGGGCTAGGGTTAGGGTTAGGGGACGGGGACGGTTTTGGGTCCAGGTGAGGGTACGGCAACGCTTTAGGGGGAGCGTGCGTGTGAGGGCGCAGGTTAGTGTTAGCGTACGGGTTAGGATTACGGCACGGGTGAGGGTCAGGCTTTGGGGAAGGGTTAGGGTTAGGGTTCGGGCTAGGGTTAGGGTTAGGGGACGGGGACGTTTTAGGGTCCAGGTGAGGGTACGGCAACGCTTTAGGGGGTGCGTGCGTGTGAGGGCGCGGGTTAGTGTTAGCGTACGGGTTAGGATTAGGGGACGGGTGAGGGTCAGACTTCGGGGAAGTGTTAGGGTTAGGGTTCGGGCTAGGGTTAGGGTTAGGGGACGGGGACGGTTTAGGGTCCAGGTGAGGGTACGGCAACGCTTTAGGGGGAGCGTGCGTGTGAGGGCGCGGGTTAGTGTTAGCGTACGGGTTAGGATTAGGGGACGGGTGAGGGTCAGGCTTCGGGGAAGGGTTAGGGTTAGGGTTCGGGCTAGGGTTAGGGTTAGGGGAAGGGGACGGTTTAGGGTCCAGGTGAGGGTACGGCAACGCTTTAGGGGGAGCGTGCGTGTGAGGGCGCGGGTTAGTGTTAGCGTACGGGTTAGGATTAGGGGACGGGTGAGGGTCAGGCTTCGGGGAAGGGTTAGGGTTAGGGTTCGGACTAGGGTTAGGGTTAGGGGACGGGGACGGTTTAGGGTCCAGGTGAGGGTACGGCAACGCTTTAGGGGGAGCGTGCGTGTGAGGGCGCGGGTTAGTGTTAGCGTACAGGTTAGGATTACGGCACGGGTGAGGGTCAGGCTTTGGGGAAGGGTTAGGGTTAGGGTTCGGGCTAGGGTTAGGGTTAGGGGACGGGGACGGTTTAGGGTCCAGGTGAGGGTACGGCAACGCTTTAGGGGGAGCGTGCGTGTGAGGGCGCGGGTTAGTGTTAGCGTACGGGTTAGGATTATGGGACGGGTGAGGGTCAGGCTTCGGGGAAGGGTTAGGGTTAGGGTTCGGGCTAGGGTTAGGGTTAGGGACGGGGACGGTTTAGGGTCCAGGTGAGGGTACGGCAACGCTTTAGGGGGAGCCTGCGTGTGAGGGCGTGGGTTAGTTTTAGCGTACGGGTTAGGAATAGGGGACGGGTGAGGGTCATGCTTCGGGGAAGGGTTAGGGTTAGGGTTCGGGCTAGGGTTAGGGTTAGGGGACGGGGACGGTTTAGGGTCCAGGTGAGGGTACGGCAACGCTTTAGGGGGAGCGTGCGTGTGAGGGCGCAGGTTAGTGTTAGCGTACGGGTTAGGATTAGGGGACGGGTGAGGGTCAGGCTTCGGGGAAGGGTTAGGGTTAGGGTTCGGGCTAGGGTTAGGGTTAGGGGACGCGGACGGTTTAGGGTCCAGGTGAGGGTACGGCAACGCTTTAGGGGGAGCGTGCGTGTGAGGGCGCGGGTTAGTGTTAGCGTACGGGTTAGGATTAGGGCACGGGTTAGGGTCAGGCTTCGGGCAAGGGTTAGGGTTAGGGTTCGGGCTAGGGTTAGGGTTAGGGGACGGGGACGGTTTAGGGTCCAGGTGAGGGTACGGCAACGCTTTAGGGGGAGCGTGCGTGTGAGGGCGCGGGTTAGTGTTAGCGTACGGGTTAGGATTAGGGCACGGGTGAGGGTCAGGCTTCGGGGAAGGGTTAGGGTTAGGGTTCGGGCTAGGGTTAGGGTTAGGGGACGGGGACGGTTTAGGGTCCAGGTGAGGGTACGGCAACGCTTTAGGGGGAGCGTGTGTGTGAGGGCGCGGGTTAGTGTTAGCGTACGTGTTAGGATTAGGGGACGGGTGAGGGTCAGGCTTCGGGGAAGGGTTAGGGTTAGGGTTCGGGCTAGGGTTAGGGTTAGGGGACGGGGACGGTTTAGGGTCCAGGTGAGGGTACGGCAACGCTTTAGGGGGAGCGTGCGTGTGAGGGCGCGGGTTAGTGTTAGCATACGGGTTAGGATTAGGGGACGGGTGAGGGTCAGGCTTCGGGGAAGGGTTAGGGTTAGGGTTCGGGCTAGGGTTAGGGTTAGGGGACGGGGACGGTTTAGGGTCCAGGTGAGGGTACGGCAACGCTTTAGGGGGAGCGTGCGTGTGAGGGCGCGGGTTAGTGTTAGCGTACGGGTTAGGATTACGGCACGGGTGAAGGTCAGGCTTCGGGGAAGGGTTAGGGTTAGGGTTCGGGCTAGGGTTAGGGTTAGGGGACGGGGACGGTTTAGGGTCCAGGTGAGGGTACGGCAACGCTTTAGGGAGAGCGTGCGTGTGAGGGCGCGGGTTAGTGTTAGCGTACGGGTTAGGATTAGGGCACGGGTGAGGGTCAGGCTTCGGGGCAGGGTTAGGGTTAGGGTTCGGGCTAGGGTTAGGGTTAGGGGACGGGGACGGTTTAGGGTCCAGGTGAGGGTACGGCAACGCTTTAGGGGGAGCGTGCGTGTGAGGGCGCGGGTTAGTGTTAGCGTACGGGTTAGGATTAGGGGACAGGTGAGGGTCAGGCTTCGGGGAAGGGTTAGGGTTAGGGTTCGGGCTAGGGTTAGGGTTAGGGGACGGGGACGGTTTAGGGTCCAGGTGAGGGTACGGCAACGCTTTAGGGGGAGCGTGCGTGTGAGGGCGCGGGTTAGAGTTAGCGTACGGGTTAGGATTAGGGGACGGGTGAGGGTCAGGCTTAGGGGAAGGGTTAGGGTTAGGGTTCGGGCTAGGGTTAGGGTTAGGGGACGGGGACGGTTTAGGGTCCAGGTGAGGGTACGGCAACGCTTTAGGGGGAGCGTGCGTGTGAGGGCGCGGGTTAGTGTTAGCGTACGGGTTAGGATTAGGGCACGGGTGAGGGTCAGGCTTCGGGGAAGGGTTAGGGTTAGGGTTCGGGCTAAGGTTAGGGTTAGGGGACGGGGACGGTTTAGGGTCCAGGTGAGGGTACGGCAACGCTTTAGGGGGAGCGTGCGTGTGAGGGCGCGAGTTAGTGTTAGCGTACGGGTTAGGATTAGGGCACGGGTGAGGGTCATGCTTCGGGGAAGGGTTAGGGTTAGGGTTCGGGCTAGGGTTAGGGTTAGGGGACGGGGACGGTTTAGGGTCCAGGTGAGGGTACGGCAACGCTTTAGGGGGAGCGTGCGTGTGAGGGCGCGGGTTAGTGTTAGCGTACGGGTTACGATTAGGGGACGGGTGAGGGTCAGGCTTCGGGGAAGGGTTAGGGTTAGGGTTCGGGCTAGGGTTAGGGTTAGGGGACGGGGACGGTTTAGGGTCCAGGTGAGGGTACGGCAACGCTTTAGGGGGAGCGTGCGTGTGAGGGCGCGGGTTAGTGTTAGCGTACGGGTTAGGATTAGGGCACGGGTGAGGGTCAGGCTTCGGGGAAGGGTTAGGGTTAGGGTTCGGGCTAGGGTTAGGGTTAGGGGACGGGGACGGTTTAGGGTCCAGGTGAGGGTACGGCAACGCTTTAGGGGGAGCGTGCGTGTGAGGGCGCGGGTTAGTGTTAGCGTACGGGTTAGGATTAGGGGACGGGTGAGGGTCAGGCTTCGGGGAAGGGTTAGGGTTAGGGTTCGGGCTAGGGTTAGGGTTAGGGGACGGGGACGGTTTAGGGTCCAGGTGAGGGTACGGCAACGCTTTAGGGGGAGCGTGCGTGTGAGGGCGCGGGTTAGTGTTAGCATACGGGTTAGGATTAGGGGACGGGTGAGGGTCAGGCTTCGGGGAAGGGTTAGGGTTAGGGTTCGGGCTAGAGTTAGGGTTAGGGGACGGGGACGGTTTAGGGTCCAGGTGAGGGTACGGCAACGCTTTAGGGGGAGCGTGCGTGTGAGGGCGCGGGTTAGTGTTAGCGTACGGGTTAGGATTACGGCACGGGTGAAGGTCAGGCTTCGGGGAAGGGTTAGGGTTAGGGTTCGGGCTAGGGTTAGGGTTAGGGGACGGGGACGGTTTAGGGTCTAGGTGAGGGTACGGCAACGCTTTAGGGGGAGCGTGCGTGTGAGGGCGCGGGTTAGTGTTAGCGTACGGGTTAGGATTAGGGCACGGGTGAGGGTCAGGCTTCTGGGCAGGGTTAGGGTTAGGGTTCGGGCTAGGGTTAGGGTTAGGGGACGGGGACGGTTTAGGGTCCAGGTGAGGGTACGGCAACGCTTTAGGGGGAGCGTGCGTGTGAGGGCGCGGGTTAGTGTTAGCGTACGGGTTAGGATTAGGGGACGGGTGAGGGTCAGGCTTCGGGGAAGGGTTAGGGTTAGGGTTCGGGCTAGGGTTAGGGTTAGGGGACGGGGACGGTTTAGGGTCCAGGTGAGGGTACGGCAACGCTTTAGGGGGAGCGTGCGTGTGAGGGCGCGGGTTAGAGTTAGCGTACGGGTTAGGATTAGGGCACGGGTGAGGGTCAGGCTTAGGGGAAGGGTTAGGGTTAGGGTTCGGGCTAGGGTTAGGGTTAGGGGACGGGGACGGTTTAGGGTCCAGGTGAGGGTACGGCAACGCTTTAGGGGGAGCGTGCGTGTGAGGGCGCGGGTTAGTGTTAGCGTACGGGTTAGGATTAGGGCACGGGTGAGGGTCAGGCTTCGGGGAAGGGTTAGGGTTAGGGTTCGGGCTAAGGTTAGGGTTAGGGGACGGGGACGGTTTAGGGTCCAGGTGAGGGTACGGCAACGCTTTAGGGGGAGCGTGCGTGTGAGGGCGCGAGTTAGTGTTAGCGTACGGGTTAGGATTAGGGCACGGGTGAGGGTCAGGCTTCGGGGAAGGGTTAGGGTTAGGGTTCGGGCTAGGGTTAGGGTTAGGGGACGGGGACGGTTTAGGGTCCAGGTGAGGGTACGGCAACGCTTTAGGGGGAGCGTGCGTGTGAGGGCGCGGGTTAGTGTTAGCGTACGGGTTACGATTAGGGGACGGGTGAGGGTCAGGCTTCGGGGAAGGGTTAGGGTTAGGGTTCGGGCTAGGGTTAGGGTTAGGGGACGGGGACGGTTTAGGGTCCAGGTGAGGGTACGGCAACGCTTTAGGGGGAGCGTGCGTGTGAGGGCGCGGGTTAGTGTTAGCGTACGGGTTAGGATTAGGGCACGGGTGAGGGTCAGGCTTCGGGGAAGGGTTAGGGTTAGGGTTCGGGCTAGGGTTAGGGTTAGGGGACGGGGACGGTTTAGGGTCCAGGTGAGGGTACGGCAACGCTTTAGGGGGAGCGTGCGTGTGAGGGCGCGGGTTAGTGTTAGCGTACGGGTTAGGATTAGGGCACGCGTGAGGGTCAGGCTTCGGGGAAGGGTTAGGGTTAGGGTTCGGGCTAGGGTTAGGGTTAGGGGACGGGGACAGTTTAGGGTCCAGGTGAGGGTACGGCAACGCTTTAGGGGGAGCGTGCGTGTGAGGGCGCGGGTTAGTGTTAGCGTACGGGTTAGTATTAGGGCACGGGTGAGGGTCAGGCTTCGGGGAAGGGTTAGGGTTAGGGTTCGGGCTAGGGTTAGGGTTAGGGGACGGGGACGGTTTAGGGTCCAGGTGAGGGTACGGCAACGCTTTAGGGGGAGCGTGCGTGTGAGGGCGCGTGTTAGTGTTAGCGTACGTGTTAGGATTATGGCACGGATGAGGGTCAGGCTTCGGGGAAGGGTTAGGGTTAGGGTTCGGGCTAGGGTTAGGGTTAGGGGACGGGGACGGTTTAGGGTCCAGGTGAGGGTACGGCAACGCTTTAGGGGGAGCGTGCGTGTGAGGGCGCGGGTTAGTGTTCGCGTACGGGTTAGGATTAGGGGACGGGTGAGGGTCAGGCTTCGTGGAAGGGTTAGGGTTAGGGTTCGGGCTAGGGTTAGGGTTAGGGGACGGGGACGGTTTAGGGTCCAGGTGAGGGTACGGCAACGCTTTAGGGGGAGCGTGCGTGTGAGGGCGCGGGTTAGTGTTAGCGTACGGGTTAGGATTAGGGGACGGGTGAGGGTCATGCTTCGGGGAAGGGTTAGGGTTAGGGTTCGGGCTAGGGTTAGGGTTAGGGGACGGGGACGGTTTAGGGTCCAGGTGAGGGTACGGCAACGCTTTAGGGGGAGCGTGCGTGTGAGGGCGCGGGTTAGTGTTAGCGTACGGGTTAGGATTAGGGGACGGGTGAGGGTCAGGCTTCGGGGAAGTGTTAGGTTTAGGGTTCGGGCTAGGGTTAGGGTTAGGGGACGGGGACGGTTTAGGGTCCAGGTGAGGGTACGGCAACGCTTTAGGGGGAGCGTGCATGTGAGGGCGCGGGTTAGTGTTAGCGTACGGGTTAGGATTAGGGGACGGGTGAGGGTCAGGCTTCGGGGAAGGGTTAGGGTTAGGGTTCGGGCTAGGGTTAGGGTTAGGGGACGGGGACGGTTTAGGGTCCAGGTGAGGGTACGGCAACGCTTTAGTGGGAGCGTGCGTGTGAGGGCGCGGGTTAGTGTTAGCGTACGGGTTAGGATTAGGGCACGGGTGAGGGTCAGGCTTCGGGGAAGGGTTAGGGTTAGGGTTCGGGCTAGGGTTAGGGTTAGGGGACGCGGACGGTTTAGGGTCCAGGTGAGGGTACGGCAACGCTTTAGGGGGAGCGTGCGTGTGAGGGTGCGGGTTAGTGTTAGCGTACGGGTTAGGATTAGGGCACGGGTGAGGGTCAGGCTTCGGGGAAGGGTTAGGGTTAGGGTTCGGGCTAGGGTTAGGGTTAGGGGACGGGGACGGTTTAGGGTCCAGGTGAGGGTACGGCAACGCTTTAGGGGGAGCGTGCGTGTGAGGGCGCGGGTTAGTGTTAGCGTACGGGTTACGATTAGGGGACGGGTGAGGGTCAGGCTTCGGGGAAGGGTTAGGGTTAGGGTTCGGGCTAGGGTTAGGGTTAGGGGACGGGGACGGTTTAGGGTCCAGGTGAGGGTACGGCAACGCTTTAGGGGGAGCGTGCGTGTGAGGGCGCGGGTTAGTGTTAGCGTACGGGTTAGGATTATGGGACGGGTGAGTGTCAGGCTTCGGGGAAGGGTTAGGGTTAGGGTTCGGGCTAGGGTTAGGGTTAGGGGACGGGGACGGTTTAGGGTCCAGGTGAGGGTACGGCAACGCTTTAGGGGGAGCGTGCGTGTGAGGGCGCGGGTCAGTGTTAGCGTACGGGTTAGGATTAGGGCACGGGTGAGGGTCAGGCTTCGGGGAAGGGTTAGGGTTAGGGTTCGGGCTAGGGTTAGGGTTAGGGGACGGGGACGGTTTAGGGTCCAGGTGAGGGTACGGCAACGCTTTAGGGGGAGCGTGCGTGTGAGGGCGCGGGTTAGTGTTAGCGTACGGGGTAGGATTAGGGGACGGGTGAGGGTCAGGCTTCGGGGAAGGGTTAGGGTTAGGGTTCGGGCTAGGGTTAGGTTTAGGGGACGGGGACGGTTTAGGGTCCAGGTGAGGGTATGGCAACGCTTTAGGGGGAGCGTGCGTGTGAGGGCGCGGGTTAGTGTTAGCGTACGGGTTAGGATTAGGGCACGGGTGAGGGTCAGGCTTCGGGGAAGGGTTAGGGTTAGGGTTCGGGCTAGGGTTAGGGTTAGGGGACGGGGACGGTTTAGGGTCCAGGTGAGGGTACGGCAACGCTTTAGGGGGAGCGTGCGTGTGAGGGCGCGGGTTAGTGTTAGCGTACGGGTTAGGATTAGGGCACGGGTGAGGGTCAGGCTTCTGGGCAGGGTTAGGGTTAGGGTTCGGGCTAGGGTTAGGGTTAGGGGACGGGGACGGTTTAGGGTCCAGGTGAGGGTACGGCAACGCTTTAGGGGGAGCGTGCGTGTGAGGGCGCGGGTTAGTGTTAGCGTACGGGTTAGGATTAGGGGACGGGTGAGGGTCAGGCTTCGGGGAAGGGTTAGGGTTAGGGTTCGGGCTAGGGTTAGGGTTAGGGGACGGGGACGGTTTAGGGTCCAGGTGAGGGTACGGCAACGCTTTAGGGGGAGCGTGCGTGTGAGGGCGCGGGTTAGAGTTAGCGTACGGGTTAGGATTAGGGCACGGGTGAGGGTCAGGCTTAGGGGAAGGGTTAGGGTTAGGGTTCGGGCTAGGGTTAGGGTTAGGGGACGGGGACGGTTTAGGGTCCAGGTGAGGGTACGGCAACGCTTTAGGGGGAGCGTGCGTGTGAGGGCGCGGGTTAGTGTTAGCGTACGGGTTAGGATTAGGGCACGGGTGAGGGTCAGGCTTCGGGGAAGGGTTAGGGTTAGGGTTCGGGCTAAGGTTAGGGTTAGGGGACGGGGACGGTTTAGGGTCCAGGTGAGGGTACGGCAACGCTTTAGGGGGAGCGTGCGTGTGAGGGCGCGAGTTAGTGTTAGCGTACGGGTTAGGTTTAGGGCACGGGTGAGGGTCAGGCTTCGGGGAAGGGTTAGGGTTAGGGTTCGGGCTAGGGTTAGGGTTAGGGGACGGGGACGGTTTAGGGTCCAGGTGAGGGTACGGCAACGCTTTAGGGGGAGCGTGCGTGTGAGGGCGCGGGTTAGTGTTAGCGTACGGGTTACGATTAGGGGACGGGTGAGGGTCAGGCTTCGGGGAAGGGTTAGGGTTAGGGTTCGGGCTAGGGTTAGGGTTAGGGGACGGGGACGGTTTAGGGTCCAGGTGAGGGTACGGCAACGCTTTAGGGGGAGCGTGCGTGTGAGGGCGCGGGTTAGTGTTAGCGTACGGGTTAGGATTAGGGCACGGGTGAGGGTCAGGCTTCGGGGAAGGGTTAGGGTTAGGGTTCGGGCTAGGGTTAGGGTTAGGGGACGGGGACGGTTTAGGGTCCAGGTGAGGGTACGGCAACGCTTTAGGGGGAGCGTGCGTGTGAGGGCGCGGGTTAGTGTTAGCGTACGGGTTAGGATTAGGGCACGCCTGAGGGTCAGGCTTCGGGGAAGGGTTAGGGTTAGGGTTCGGGCTAGGGTTAGGGTTAGGGGACGGGGACAGTTTAGGGTCCAGGTGAGGGTACGGCAACGCTTTAGGGGGAGCGTGCGTGTGAGGGCGCGGGTTAGTGTTAGCGTACGGGTTAGTATTAGGGCACGGGTGAGGGTCAGGCTTCGGGGAAGGGTTAGGGTTAGGGTTCGGGCTAGGGTTAGGGTTAGGGGACGGGGACGGTTTAGGGTCCAGGTGAGGGTACGGCAACGCTTTAGGGGGAGCGTGCGTGTGAGGGCGCGTGTTAGTGTTAGCGTACGTGTTAGGATTAGGGCACGGATGAGGGTCAGGCTTCGGGGAAGGGTTAGGGTTAGGGTTCGGGCTAGGGTTAGGGTTAGGGGACGGGGACGGTTTAGGGTCCAGGTGAGGGTACGGCAACGCTTTAGGGGGAGCGTGCGTGTGAGGGCGCGGGTTAGTGTTCGCGTACGGGTTAGGATTAGGGGACGGGTGAGGGTCAGGCTTCGTGGAAGGGTTAGGGTTAGGGTTCGGGCTAGGGTTAGGGTTAGGGGACGGGGACGGTTTAGGGTCCAGGTGAGGGTACGGCAACGCTTTAGGGGGAGCGTGCGTGTGAGGGCGCGGGTTAGTGTTAGCGTACGGGTTAGGATTAGGGGACGGGTGAGGGTCAGGCTTCGGGGAAGTGTTAGGGTTAGGGTTCGGGCTAGGGTTAGGGTTAGGGGACGGGGACGGTTTAGGGTCCAGGTGAGGGTACGGCAACGCTTTAGGGGGAGCGTGCGTGTGAGGGCGCGGGTTAGTGTTAGCGTACGGGTTAGGATTAGGGGACGGGTGAGGGTCAGGCTTCGGGGAAGTGTTAGGTTTAGGGTTCGGGCTAGGGTTAGGGTTAGGGGACGGGGACGGTTTAGGGTCCAGGTGAGGGTACGGCAACGCTTTAGGGGGAGCGTGCATGTGAGGGCGCGGGTTAGTGTTAGCGTACGGGTTAGGATTAGGGGACGGGTGAGGGTCAGGCTTCGGGGAAGGGTTAGGGTTAGGGTTCGGGCTAGGGTTAGGGTTAGGGGACGGGGACGGTTTAGGGTCCAGGTGAGGGTACGGCAACGCTTTAGTGGGAGCCTGCGTGTGAGGGCGCGGGTTAGTGTTAGCGTACGGGTTAGGATTAGGGCACGGGTGAGGGTCAGGCTTCGGGGAAGGGTTAGGGTTAGGGTTCGGGCTAGGGTTAGGGTTAGGGGACGGGGACGGTTTAGGGTCCAGGTGAGGGTACGGCAACGCTTTAGGGGGAGCGTGCGTGTGAGGGTGCGGGTTAGTGTTAGCGTACGGGTTAGGATTAGGGCACGGGTGAGGGTCAGGCTTCGGGGAAGGGTTAGGGTTAGGGTTCGGGCTAGGGTTAGGGTTAGGGGACGGGGACGGTTTAGGGTCCAGGTGAGGGTACGGCAACGCTTTAGGGGGAGCGTGCGTGTGAGGGCGCGGGTTAGTGTTAGCGTACGGGTTACGATTAGGGGACGGGTGAGGGTCAGGCTTCGGGGAAGGGTTAGGGTTAGGGTTCGGGCTAGGGTTAGGGTTAGGGGACGGGGACGGTTTAGGGTCCAGGTGAGGGTACGGCAACGCTTTACGGGGAGCGTGCGTGTGAGGGCGCGGGTTAGTGTTAGCGTACGGGTTAGGATTATGGGACGGGTGAGTGTCAGGCTTCGGGGAAGGGTTAGGGTTAGGGTTCGGGCTAGGGTTAGGGTTAGGGGACGGGGACGGTTTAGGGTCCAGGTGAGGGTACGGCAACGCTTTAGGGGGAGCGTGCGTGTGAGGGCGCGGGTCAGTGTTAGCGTACGGGTTAGGATTAGGGCACGGGTGAGGGTCAGGCTTCGGGGAAGGGTTAGGGTTAGGGTTCAGGCTAGGGTTAGGGTTAGGGGACGGGGACGGTTTAGGGTCCAGGTGAGGGTACGGCAACGCTTTAGGGGGAGCGTGCGTGTGAGGGCGCGGGTTAGTGTTAGCGTACGGGGTAGGATTAGGGGACGGGTGAGGGTCAGGCTTCGGGGAAGGGTTAGGGTTAGGGTTCGGGCTAGGGTTAGGTTTAGGGGACGGGGACGGTTTAGGGTCCAGGTGAGGGTATGGCAACGCTTTAGGGGGAGCGTGCGTGTGAGGGCGCGGGTTAGTGTTAGCGTACGGGTTAGGATTAGGGCACGGGTGAGGGTCAGGCTTCGGGGAAGGGTTAGGGTTAGGGTTCGGGCTAGGGTTAGGGTTAGGGGACGGGGACGGTTTAGGGTCCAGGTGAGGGTACGGCAACGCCTTAGGGGGAGCGTGCGTGTGAGGGCGCGGGTTAGTGTTAGCGTACGGGTTAGGATTAGGGCACGGGTGAGTGTCAGGCTTCAGGGAAGGGTTAGGGTTAGGGTTCGGGCTAGGGTTAGGGTTAGGGGACGGGGACGGTTTAGGGTCCAGGTGAGGGTACGGCAACGCTTTAGGGGGATAGTGCGTGTGAGGGCGCGGGTTAGTGTTAGCGTACGGGTTAGGATTAGGGGACGGGTGAGGGTCAGGCTTCGGGGAAGGGTTAGGGTTAGGGTTCGGGCTAGGGTTAGGGTTAGGGGACGGGGACGGTTTAGGGTCCAGGTGAGGGTACGGCAATGCTTTAGGGGGAGCGTGCGTGTGAGGGCGCGGTTCAGTGTTAGCGTACGGGTTAGGATTAGGGCACGGGTGAGGGTCAGGCTTCGGGGAAGGGTTAGGGTTAGGGTTCGGGCTAGGGTTAGGGTTAGGGGACGGGGACGGTTTAGGGTCCAGGTGAGGGTACGGCAACGCTTTAGGGGGAGCGTGCGTGTGAGGGCGCGGGTTAGTGTTAGCGTACGGGGTAGGATTAGGGGACGGGTGAGGGTCAGGCTTCGGGGAAGGGTTAGGGTTAGGGTTCGGGCTAGGGTTAGGGTTAGGGGACGGGGACGGTTTAGGGTCCAGGTGAGGGTACGGCAACGCTTTAGGGGGAGCGTGCGTGTGAGGGCGCGGGTTAGTGTTAGCGTACGGGTTAGGATTAGGGCACGGGTGAGGGTCAGGCTTCGGGGAAGGGTTAGGGTTAGGGTTCGGGCTAGGGTTAGGGTTAGGGGACGGGGACGGTTAAGGGTCCAGGTGAGGGTACGGCAACGCTTTAGGGGGAGCGTGCGTGTGAGGGCGCGGGTTAGTGTTAGCGTACGGGTTAGGATTAGGGCACGGGTGAGGGTCAGGCTTCAGGGAAGGGTTAGGGTTAGGGTTCGGGCTAGGGTTAGGGTTAGGGGACGGGGACGGTTTAGGGTCCAGGTGAGGGTACGGCAACGCTTTAGGGGGAGCGTGCGTGTGAGGGCGCGGGTTAGTGTTAGCGTACGGGTTAGGATTAGGGGACGGGTGAGGGTCAGGCTTCGGGGAAGGGTTAGGGTTAGGGTTCGGGCTAGGGTTAGGGTTAGGGGACGGGGACGGTTTAGGGTCCAGGTGAGGGTACGGCAACGCTTTAGGGGGAGCGTGCGTGTGAGGGCGTGGGTTAGTGTTAGCGTACGGGTTAGGATTAGGGGACGGGTGAGGGTCAGGCTTCGGGGAAGGGTTAGGGTTAGGGTTCGGGCTAGGGTTAGGGTTAGGGGACGGGGACGGTTTAGGGTCCAGGTGAGGGTACGGCAACGCTTTAGGGGGAGCGTGCGTGTGAGGGCGCGGGTTAGTGTTAGCGTACGGGTTAGGATTAGGGCACGGGTGAGGGTCAGGCTTCGGGGAAGGGTTAGGGTTAGGGTTCGGGCTAGGGTTAGGGTTAGGGGACGGGGACGGTTTAGGGTTCAGGTGAGGGTACGGCAACGCTTTAGGGGGAGCGTGCGTGTGAGGGCGCGGGTTAGTGTTAGCGTACGGGTTAGGATTACGGCACGGGTGAGGGTCAGGCTTCGGGGAAGGGTTAGGGTTAGGGTTCGGGCTAGGGTTAGGGTTAGGGGACGGGGACGGTTTAGGGTCCAGGTGAGGGTACGGCAACGCTTTAGGGGGAGCGTGCGTGTGAGGGCGCGGGTTAGTGTTAGCGTACGGGTTAGGATTAGGGCACGGGTGAGGGTCAGGCTTCGGGGAAGGGTTAGGGTTAGGGTTCGGGCTAGGGTTAGGGTTAGGGGACCGGGACGGTTTAGGGTCCAGGTGAGGGTACGGCAACGCTTTAGGGGGAGCGTGCGTGTGAGGGCGCGGGTTAGTGTTCGCGTACGGGTTACGATTAGGGCACGGATGAGGGTCAGGCTTCGGGGAAGGGTTAGGGTTAGGGTTCGGGCTAGGGTTAGGGTTAGGGGACCGGGACGGTTTAGGGTCCAGGTGAGGGTACGGCAACGCTTTAGGGGGAGCGTGCGTGTGAGGGCGCGGGTTAGTGTTAGCGTACGGGTTAGGATTAGGGGACGGGTGAGGGTCAGGCTTCGGGGAAGGGTTAGGGTTAGGGTTCGGGCTAGGGTTAGGGTTAGGGGACGCGGACGGTTTAGGGTCCAGGTGAGGGTACGGCAACGCTTTAGGGGGAGCGTGCGTGTGAGGGCGCGGGTTAGTGTTAGCGTACGGGTTAGGATTAGGGGACGGGTGAGGGTCAGGCTTCGGGCAAGGGTTAGGGTTAGGGTTCGGGCTAGGGTTAGGGTTAGGGGACGGGGACGGTTTAGGGTCCAGGTGAGGGTACGGCAACGCTTTAGGGGGAGCGTGCGTGTGAGGGCGCGGGTTAGTGTTAGCGTACGGGGTAGGATTAGGGGACGGGTGAGGGTCAGGCTTCGGGGAAGGGTTAGGGTTAGAGTTCGGGCTAGGGTTAGGGTTAGGGGACGGGGACGGTTTAGGGTCCAGGTGAGGGTACGGCAACGCTTTAGGGGGAGCGTGCGTGTGAGGGCGCGGGTTAGTGTTAGCGTACGGGTAAGGATTAGGGGACGGGTGAGGGTCAGGCTTCGGGGAAGGGTTAGGGTTAGGGTTCGGGCTAGGGTTAGGGTTAGGGGACGGGGACGGTTTAGGGTCCAGGTGAGGGTACGGCAACGCTTTAGGGGGAGCGTGCGTGTGAGGGCGCGGGTTAGTGTTAGCGTACGGGTTACGATTAGGGGACGGGTGAGGGTCAGGCTTCGGGGAAGGGTTAGGGTTAGGGTTCGGGCTAGGGTTAGGGTTAGGGGACGGGGACGGTTTAGGGTCCAGGTGAGGGTACGGCAACGCTTTAGGGGGTGCGTGCGTGTGAGGGCACGGGTTAGTGTTAGCGTACGGGTTAGGATTAGGGCACGGGTGAGGGTCAGGCTTCGGGGAAGGGTTAGGGTTAGGGTTCGGGCTAGGGTTAGGGTTAGGGGACGGGGAAGGTTTAGGGTCCAGGTGAGGGTACGGCAACGCTTTAGGGGGAGCGTGCGTGTGAGGGCGTGGGTTAGTTTTAGCGTACGAGTTAGGAATAGGGGACGGGTGAGGGTCAGGCTTCGGGGAAGGGTTAGGGTTAGGGTTCGGGCTAGGGTTAGGGTTAGGGGACGGGGATGGTTTAGGGTCCAGGTGAGGGTACGGCAACGCTTTAGGGAGAGCGTGCGTGTGAGGGCGCGGGTTAGTGTTAGCGTACGGGTTAGGATTAGGGCACGGGTGAGGGTCAGGCTTCGGGGAAGGGTTAGGGTTAGGGTTCGGGCTAGGGTTAGGGTTAGGGGACGGGGACTGTTTAGGGTCCAGGTGACGGTACGGAAACGCTTTAGGGGGAGCGTGCGTGTGAGGGCGCGGGTTAGTGTTAGCGTACGGATTAGGATTAGGGGACAGGTGAGGGTCAGGCTTCGGGGAAGGGTTAGGGTTAGGGTTCGGGCTAGGGTTAGGGTTAGGGGACGGGGACGGTTTAGGGTCCAGGTGAGGGTACGGCAACGCTTTAGGGGGAGCGTGCGTGTGAGGGCGCGGGTTAGTGTTCACGTACGGGTTACGATTAGGGGACGGGTGAGGGTCAGGCTTCGGGGAAGGGTTAGGGTTAGGGTTCGGGCTAGGGTTAGGGTTAGGGGACGGGGACGGTTTAGGGTCCAGGTGGGGGTACGGCAACGCTTTAGAGGGAGCGTGCGTGTGAGGGCGTGGGTTAGTGTTAGCGTATGGGTTAGGATTAGGGCATGGGTGAGGGTCAGGCTTCGGGGAAGGGTTAGGGTTAGGGTTCGGGCTAGGGTTAGGGTTAGGGGACGGGGACGGTTTAGGGTCCAGGTGAGGGTACGGCAACGCTTTAGGGGGAGCGTGCGTGTGAGGGCGCGGGTTAGTGTTAGCGTACGGGTTAGGATTAGGGCACGGGTGAAGGTCAGGCTTCGGGGAAGGGTTAGGGTTAGGGTTCGGGCTAGGGTTAGGGTTAGGGGACGGGGACGGTTTAGGGTCCAGGTGAGGGTACGGCAACGCTTTAGGGGGAGCGTGCGTGTGAGGGCGCGGGTTAGTGTTAGCGTACGGGTTAGGATTAGGGCACGGGTGAGGGTCAGGCTTCGGGGAAGGGTTAGGGTTAGGGTTCGGTCTAGGGTTAGGGTTAGGGGACGGGGACGGTTTAGGGTCCAGGTGAGGGTACGGCAACGCTTTAGGGGGAGCGTGCGTGTGAGGGCGCGGGTTAGTGTTAGCGTACGGGTTAGGATTAGGGGACGGGTGAGGGTCAGGCTTCGGGGAAGGGTTAGGGTTAGGGTTCGGGCTAGGGTTAGGGTTAGGGGACGGGGACGGCTTAGGGTCCAGGTGAGGGTAGGGCAACGCTTTAGGGGGAGCGGGCGTGTGAGGGCGCGGGTTAGTGTTAGCGTACGGGTTAGGATTAGGGCACGGGTGAGGGTCAGGCTTCGGGGAAGGGTTAGGGTTAGGGTTCGGGCTAGGGTTAG
This sequence comes from Delphinus delphis, assembly GCF_949987515.2. Classification (NCBI taxonomy): domain Eukaryota; kingdom Metazoa; phylum Chordata; class Mammalia; order Artiodactyla; family Delphinidae; genus Delphinus; species Delphinus delphis. The sequence continues at coordinate 211,335 of NW_027192732.1, read as the reverse complement.
GGTTAGGGGACGGGGACGGTTTAGGGTCCAGGTGAGGGTACGGCAACGCTTTAGGGGGAGCGTGTGTGTGAGGGCGCGGGTTAGTGTTAGCGTACGTGTTAGGATTAGGGCACGGGTGAGGGTCAAGCTTCGGGGAAGTGTTAGGGTTAGGGTTCGGGCTAGGGTTAGGGTTAGGGGACGGGGACGGTTTAGGGTCCAGGTGAGGGTACGGCAACGCTTTAGGGGGAGCGTGCGTGTGAGGGCGCGGGTTAGAGTTAGCGTACGGGTTAGGATTAGGGGACGGGTGAGGGTCAGGCTTCGGGGAAGGGTTAGGGTTAGGGTTCGGGCTAGGGTTAGGGTTAGGGGACGGGGACGGTTTAGGGTCCAGGTGAGGGTACGGCAACGCTTTAGGGGGAGCGTGCGTGTGAGGGCGCGGGTTAGTGTTAGCGTACGGGTTAGGATTAGGGCACGGGTGAGGGTCAGGCTTCGGGGAAGGGTTAGGGTTAGGGTTCGGGCTAGGGTTAGGGTTAGGGGACGGGGACGGTTTAGGGTCCAGGTGAGGGTACGGCAACGCTTTAGGGGGAGCGTGTGTGTGAGGGCGCGGGTTAGTGTTAGCGTACGTGTTAGGATTAGGGCACAGGTGAGGGTCAGGCTTCGGGGAAGGGTTAGGGTTAGGGTTCGGGCTAGGGTTAGGGTTAGGGGACGGGGACGGTTTAGGGTCCAGGTGAGGGTACGGCAACGCTTTAGGGGGAGCGTGCGTGTGAGGGCGCGGGTTAGAGTTAGCGTACGGGTTAGGATTAGGGGACGGGTGAGGGTCAGGCTTCGGGGAAGGGTTAGGGTTAGGGTTCGGGCTAGGGTTAGGGTTAGGGGACGGGGACGGTTTAGGGTCCAGGTGAGGGTACGGCAACGCTTTAGGGGGAGCGTGCGTGTGAGGGCGCGGGTTAGTGTTAGCGTACGGCTTAGGATTAGGGGACGGGTGAGGGTCAGGCTTCGGGGAAGGGTTAGGGTTAGGGTTCGGGCTAGGGTTAGGGTTAGGGGACGGGGACGGTTTAGGGTCCAGTTGAGGGTACGGCAACGGTTTAGGGGGAGCGTGCGTGTGAGGGCGCGTGTTAGTGTTAGCGTACGGGTTAGGATTAGGGCACGGGTGAGGGTCAGGCTTCGGGGAAGGGTTAGGGTTAGGGTTCGGGCTAGGGTTAGGGTTAGGGGACGGGGACGGTTTAGGGTCCAGGTGAGGGTACGGCAACGCTTTAGGGGGAGCGTGCGTGTGAGGGCGCGGGTTAGTGTTAGCGTACGGGTTAGGATTATGGGACGGGTGAGGGTCAGGCTTCAGGGAAGAGTTAGGGTTAGGGTTCGGGCTAGGGTTAGGGTTAGGGGACGGGGACGGTTTAGGGTCCAGGTGAGGGTACGGCAACGCTTTAGGGGGAGCGTGCGTGTGAGGGCGCGGGTTAGTGTTAGCGTACGGGTTAGGATTAGGGCACGGGGGAGGGTCAGGCTTCGGGGAAGGGTTAGGGTTAGGGTTCGGGCTAGGGTTAGGGTTAGGGGACGGGGACGGTTTAGGGTCCAGGTGAGGGTACGGCAACGCTTTAGGGGGAGCGTGCGTGTGAGGGCGCGGGTTAGAGTTAGCGTACGGGTTAGGATTAGGGGACGGGTGAGGGTCAGGCTTCGGGGAAGGGTTAGGGTTAGGGTTCGGGCTAGGGTTAGGGTTAGGGGACGGGGACAGTTTAGGGTCCAGGTGAGGGTACGGCAACGCTTTAGGGGGAGCGTGCGTGTGAGGGCGCGGGTTAGTGTTAGCGTACGGGTTAGGATTAGGGGACGGGTGAGGGTCAGGCTTCGGGGAAGGGTTAGGGTTAGGGTTCGGGCTAGGGTTAGGGTTAGGGGACGGGGACGGTTTAGGGTCCAGGTGAGGGTACGGCAACGCTTTAGGGGGAGCGTGCGTGTGAGGGCGCGGGTTAGTGTTAGCGTACGGGTTAGGATTAGGGCACGGGTGAGGGTCAGGCTTCGGGGAAGGGTTAGGGTTAGGGTTCGGGCTAGGGTTAGGGTTAGGGGACGGGGACGGTTTAGGGTCCAGGTGAGGGTACGGCAACGCTTTAGGGGGAGCGTGTGTGTGAGGGCGCGGGTTAGTGTTAGCGTACGTGTTAGGATTAGGGCACAGGTGAGGGTCAGGCTTCGGGGAAGGGTTAGGGTTAGGGTTCGGGCTAGGGTTAGGGTTAGGGGACGGGGACGGTTTAGGGTCCAGGTGAGGGTACGGCAACGCTTTAGGGGGAGCGTGCGTGTGAGGGCGCGGGTTAGAGTTAGCGTACGGGTTAGGATTAGGGGACGGGTGAGGGTCAGGCTTCGGGGAAGGGTTAGGGTTACGGTTCGGGCTAGGGTTAGGGTTAGGGGACGGGGACGGTTTAGGGTCCAGGTGAGGGTACGGCAACGCTTTAGGGGGAGCGTGCGTGTGAGGGCGCGGGTTAGTGTTAGCGTACGGGTTAGGATTAGGGGACGGGTGAGGGTCAGGCTTCGGGGAAGGGTTAGGGTTAGGGTTCGGGCTAGGGTTAGGGTTAGGGGACGGGGACGGTTTAGGGTCCAGGTGAGGGTACGGCAACGCTTTAGGGGGAGCGTGCATGTGAGGGCGCGGGTTAGTGTTAGCGTACGGGTTAGGATTAGGGGACGGGTGAGGGTCAGGCTTCGGGGAAGGTTTAGGGTTAGGGTTCGGGCTAGGGTTAGGGTTAGGGGACGGGGACGGTTTAGGGTCCAGTTGAGGGTACGGCAACGGTTTAGGGGGAGCGTGCGTGTGAGGGCGCGTGTTAGTGTTAGCGTACGGGTTAGGATTAGGGCACGGGTGAGGGTCAGGCTTCGGGGAAGGGTTAGGGTTAGGGTTCGGGCTAGGGTTAGGGTTAGGGGACGGGGACGGTTTAGGGTCCAGGTGAGGGTACGGCAACGCTTTAGGGGGAGCGTGCGTGTGAGGGCGCGGGTTAGTGTGAGCGTACGGGTTAGGATTATGGGACGGGTGAGGGTCAGGCTTCAGGGAAGAGTTAGGGTTAGGGTTCGGGCTAGGGTTAGGGTTAGGGGACGGGGACGGTTTAGGGTCCAGGTGAGGGTACGGCAACGCTTTAGGGGGAGCGTGCGTGTGAGGGCGCGGGTTAGTGTTAGCGTACGGGTTAGGATTAGGGGACGGGGGAGGGTCAGGCTTCGGGGAAGGGTTAGGGTTAGGGTTCGGGCTAGGGTTAGGGTTAGGGGACGGGGACGGTTTAGGGTCCAGGTGAGGGTACGGCAACGCTTTAGGGGGAGCGTGCGTGTGAGGGCGCGGGTTAGTGTTAGCGTACGGGTTAGGATTAGGGCACGGGTGAGGGTCAGGCTTCGGGGAAGGGTTAGGGTTAGGGTTCGGGCTAGGGTTAGGGTTAGGGGACGGGGACGGTTTAGGGTCCAGGTGAGGGTACGGCAACGCTTTAGGGGGAGCGTGTGTGTGAGGGCGCGGGTTAGTGTTAGCGTACGTGTTAGGATTAGGGCACAGGTGAGGGTCAGGCTTCGGGGAAGGGTTAGGGTTAGGGTTCGGGCTAGGGTTATGGTTAGGGGACGGGGACGGTTTAGGGTCCAGGTGAGGGTACGGCAACGCTTTAGGGGGAGCGTGCGTGTGAGGGCGCGGGTTAGAGTTAGCGTACGGGTTAGGATTAGGGGACGGGTGAGGGTCAGGCTTCGGGGAAGGGTTAGGGTTAGGGTTCGGGCTAGGGTTAGGGTTAGGGGACGGGGACGGTTTAGGGTCCAGGTGAGGGTACGGCAACGCTTTAGGGGGAGCGTGCGTGTGAGGGCGCGGGTTAGTGTTAGCGTACGGGTTAGGATTAGGGGACGGGTGAGGGTCAGGCTTCGGGGAAGGGTTAGGGTTAGGGTTCGGGCTAGGGTTAGGGTTAGGGGACGGGGACGGTTTAGGGTCCAGGTGAGGGTACGGCAACGCTTTAGGGGGAGCGTGCATGTGAGGGCGCGGGTTAGTGTTAGCGTACGGGTTAGGATTAGGGGACGGGTGAGGGTCAGGCTTCGGGGAAGGGTTAGGGTTAGGGTTCGGGCTAGGGTTAGGGTTAGGGGACGGGGACGGTTTAGGGTCCAGTTGAGGGTACGGCAACGGTTTAGGGGGAGCGTGCGTGTGAGGGCGCGTGTTAGTGTTAGCGTACGGGTTAGGATTAGGGCACGGGTGAGGGTCAGGCTTCGGGGAAGGGTTAGGGTTAGGGTTCGGGCTAGGGTTAGGGTTAGGGGACGGGGACGGTTTAGGGTCCAGGTGAGGGTACGGCAACGCTTTAGGGGGAGCGTGCGTGTGAGGGCGCGGGTTAGTGTTAGCGTACGGGTTAGGATTATGGGACGGGTGAGGGTCAGGCTTCAGGGAAGAGTTAGGGTTAGGGTTCGGGCTAGGGTTAGGGTTAGGGGACGGGGACGGTTTAGGGTCCAGGTGAGGGTACGGCAACGCTTTAGGGGGAGCGTGCGTGTGAGGGCGCGGGTTAGTGTTAGCGTACGGGTTAGGATTAGGGCACGGGGGAGGGTCAGGCTTCGGGGAAGGGTTAGGGTTAGGGTTCGGGCTAGGGTTAGGGTTAGGGGACGGGGACGGTTTAGGGTCCAGGTGAGGGTACGGCAACGCTTTAGGGGGAGCGTGCGTGTGAGGGCGCGGGTTAGAGTTAGCGTACGGGTTAGGATTAGGGGACGGGTGAGGGTCAGGCTTCGGGGAAGGGTTAGGGTTAGGGTTCGGGCTAGGGTTAGGGTTAGGGGACGGGGACGGTTTAGGGTCCAGGTGAGGGTACGGCAACGCTTTAGGGGGAGCGTGCGTGTGAGGGCGCGGGTTAGTGTTAGCGTACGGGTTAGGATTAGGGGACGGGTGAGGGTCAGGCTTCGGGGAAGGGTTAGGGTTAGGGTTCGGGCTAGGGTTAGGGTTAGGGGACGGGGACGGTTTAGGGTCCAGGTGAGGGTACGGCAACGCTTTAGGGGGAGCGTGCGTGTGAGGGCGCGGGTTAGTGTTAGCGTACGGGTTAGGATTAGGGCACGGGTGAGGGTCAGGCTTCGGGGAAGGGTTAGGGTTAGGGTTCGGGCTAGGGTTAGGGTTAGGGGACGGGGACGGTTTAGGGTCCAGGTGAGGGTACGGCAACGCTTTAGGGGGAGCGTGTGTGTGAGGGCGCGGGTTAGTGTTAGCGTACGTGTTAGGATTAGGGCACAGGTGAGGGTCAGGCTTCGGGGAAGGGTTAGGGTTAGGGTTCGGGCTAGGGTTAGGGTTAGGGGACGAGGACGGTTTAGGGTCCAGGTGAGGGTACGGCAAAGCTTTAGGGGGAGCGTGCGTGTGAGGGCGCGGGTTAGAGTTAGCGTACGGGTTAGGATTAGGGGACGGGTGAGGGTCAGGCTTCGGGGAAGGGTTAGGGTTAGGGTTCGGGCTAGGGTTAGGGTTAGGGGACGGGGACGGTTTAGGGTCCAGGTGAGGGTACGGCAACGCTTTAGGGGGAGCGTGCGTGTGAGGGCGCGGGTTAGTGTTAGCGTACGGGTTAGGATTAGGGGACGGGTGAGGGTCAGGCTTCGGGGAAGGGTTAGGGTTAGGGTTCGGGCTAGGGTTAGGGTTAGGGGACGGGGACGGTTTAGGGTCCAGGTGAGGGTACGGCAACGCTTTAGGGGGAGCGTGCATGTGAGGGCGCGGGTTAGTGTTAGCGTACGGGTTAGGATTAGGGGACGGGTGAGGGTCAGGCTTCGGGGAAGGGTTAGGGTTAGGGTTCGGGCTAGGGTTAGGGTTAGGGGACGGGGACGGTTTAGGGTCCAGTTGAGGGTACGGCAACGGTTTAGGGGGAGCGTGCGTGTGAGGGCGCGTGTTAGTGTTAGCGTACGGGTTAGGATTAGGGCACGGGTGAGGGTCAGGCTTCGGGGAAGGGTTAGGGTTAGGGTTCGGGCTAGGGTTAGGGTTAGGGGACGGGGACGGTTTAGGGTCCAGGTGAGGGTACGGCAACGCTTTAGGGGGAGCGTGCGTGTGAGGGCGCGGGTTAGTGTTAGCGTACGGGTTAGGATTAGGGCACGGGGGAGGGTCAGGCTTCGGGGAAGGGTTAGGGTTAGGGTTCGGGCTAGGGTTAGGGTTAGGGGACGGGGACGGTTTAGGGTCCAGGTGAGGGTACGGCAACGCTTTAGGGGGAGCGTGCGTGTGAGGGCGCGGGTTAGTGTTAGCGTACATGTTAGGATTAGGGCACGGGTGAGGGTCAGGCTTCGGGGAAGGGTTAGGGTTCGGGCTAGGGTTAGGGTTAGGGGACGGGGACGGTTTAGGGTCCAGGTGAGGGTACGGCAACGCTTTAGGGGGAGCGTGCGTGTGAGGGCGCGGGTTAGTGTTAGCGTACGGGTTAAGATTAGGGCACGGGTGAGGGTCAGGCTTCGGGGAAGGGTTAGGGTTAGGGTTCGGGCTAGGGTTAGGGTTAGGGGACGGGGACGGTTTAGGGTCCAGGTGAGGGTACGGCAACGCTTTAGGGGGAGCGTGCGTGTGAGGGCGCGGGTTAGTGTTAGCGTACGGGTTAGGATTAGGGCACGGGTGAGGGTCAGGCTTCGGGGAAGGGTTAGGGTTAGGGTTCGGGCTAGGGTTAGGGTTAGGGGACAGGTACGGTTTAGGGTCCAGGTGAGGGTACGGAAACGCTTTAGGGGGAGCGGGCATGTGAGGGCGCGGGTTAGTGTTAGCGTACGGATTAGGATTAGGGGACGGGTGAGGGTCAGGCTTCGGGGAAGGGTTAGGGTTAGGGTTCGGGCTAGGGTTAGGGTTAGGGGACGGGGACGGTTTAGGGTCCAGGTGAGGGTACGGCAACGCTTTAGGGGGAGCGTGCGTGTGAGGCCGCGGGTTAGTGTTCGCGTACGGGTTACGATTAGGGGACGGGTGAGGGTCAGGCTTCGGGGAAGGGTTAGGGTTAGGGTTCGGGCTAGGGTTAGGGTTAGGGGACGGGGACGGTTTAGGGTCCAGGTGGGGGTACGGCAACGCTTTAGGGGGAGCGTGCGTGTGAGGGCGCGGGTTAGTGTTAGCGTACGGGTTACGATTAGGGCACGGGTGAGGGTCAGGCTTCGGGGAAGGGTTAGGGTTAGGGTTCGGGCTAGGGTTAGGGTTAGGGGACGGGGACGGTTTAGGGTCCAGGTGAGGGTACGGCAACGCTTTAGGGGGAGCGTGCGTGTGAGGGCGCGGGTTAGTGTTAGCGTACGGGTTAGGATTAGGGCACGGGTGAGGGTCAGGCTTCGGGGAAGGGTTAGGGTTAGGGTTCGGGCTAGGGTTAGGGTTAGGGGACGGGGACGGTTTAGGGTCCAGGTGAGGGTACGGCAACGCTTTAGGGGGAGCGTGCGTGTGAGGGCGCGGGTTAGTGTTAGCGTACGGGTTAGGATTAGGGCACGGGTGAGGGTCAGGCTTCGGGGAAGGGTTAGGGTTAGGGTTCGGGCTAGGGTTAGGGTTAGGGGACGGGGACGGTTTAGGGTCCAGGTGAGGGTACGGCAACGCTTTAGGGGGAGCGTGCGTGTGAGGGCGCGGGTGAGTGTTCGCGTACGGGTTAGGATTAGGGGACGGGTGAGGGTCAGGCTTCGGGGAAGGGTTAGGGTTAGTGTTCGGGCTAGGGTTAGGGTTAGGGGACGGGGACGGTTTAGGGTCCAGGTGAGGGTACGGCAACGCTTTAGGGGGAGCGTGTGTGTGAGGGCGCGGGTTAGTGTTAGCGTACGTGTTAGGATTAGGGCACGGGTGAGGGTCAGGCTTCGGGGAAGGGTTAGGGTTAGGGTTCGGGCTAGGGTTAGGGTTAGGGGACGGGGACGGTTTAGGGTCCAGGTGAGGGTACGGCAACGCTTTAGGGGGAGCGTGCGTGTGAGGGCGCGGGTTAGAGTTAGCGTACGGGTTAGGATTAGGGGACGGGTGAGGGTCAGGCTTCGGGGAAGGGTTAGGGTTAGGGTTCGGGCTAGGGTTAGGGTTAGGGGACGGGGACGGTTTAGGGTCCAGGTGAGGGTACGGCAACGCTTTAGGGGGAGCGTGCGTGTGAGGGCGCGGGTTAGTGTTAGCGTACGGGTTAGGATTAGGGGACGGGTGAGGGTCAGGCTTCGGGGAAGGGTTAGGGTTAGGGTTCGGGCTAGGGTTAGGGTTAGGGGACGGGGACGGTTTAGGGTCCAGGTGAGGGTACGGCAACGCTTTAGGGGGAGCGTGCGTGTGAGGGCGCGGGTTAGTGTTAGCGTACGGGTTAGGATTAGGGCACGGGTGAGGGTCAGGCTTCGGGGAAGTGTTAGGGTTAGTGTTCGGGCTAGGGTTAGGGTTAGGGGACGGGGACGGTTTAGGGTCCAGGTGAGGGTACGGCAACGCTTTAGGGGGAGCGTGTGTGTGAGGGCGCGGGTTAGTGTTAGCGTACGTGTTAGGATTAGGGCACAGGTGAGGGTCAGGCTTCGGGGAAGGGTTAGGGTTAGGGTTCGGGCTAGGGTTAGGGTTAGGGGACGGGGACGGTTTAGGGTCCAGGTGAGGGTACGGCAACGCTTTAGGGGGAGCGTGCGTGTGAGGGCGCGGGTTAGAGTTAGCGTACGGGTTAGGATTAGGGGACGGGTGAGGGTCAGGCTTCGGGGAAGGGTTAGGGTTAGGGTTCGGGCTAGGGTTAGGGTTAGGGGACGGGGACGGTTTAGGGTCCAGGTGAGGGTACGGCAACGCTTTAGGGGGAGCGTGCGTGTGAGGGCGCGGGTTAGTGTTAGCGTACGGGTTAGGATTAGGGGACGGGTGAGGGTCAGGCTTCGGGGAAGGGTTAGGGTTAGGGTTCGGGCTAGGGTTAGGGTTAGGGGACGGGGACGGTTTAGGGTCCAGGTGAGGGTACGGCAACGCTTTAGGGGGAGCGTGCATGTGAGGGCGCGGGTTAGTGTTAGCGTACGGGTTAGGATTAGGGGACGGGTGAGGGTCAGGCTTCGGGGAAGGTTTAGGGTTAGGGTTCGGGCTAGGGTTAGGGTTAGGGGACGGGGACGGTTTAGGGTCCAGTTGAGGGTACGGCAACGGTTTAGGGGGAGCGTGCGTGTGAGGGCGCGTGTTAGTGTTAGCGTACGGGTTAGGATTAGGGCACGGGTGAGGGTCAGGCTTCGGGGAAGGGTTAGGGTTAGGGTTCAGGCTAGGGTTAGGGTTAGGGGACGGGGACGGTTTAGGGTCCAGGTGAGGGTACGGCAACGCTTTAGGGGAGCGTGCGTGTGAGGGCGCGGGTTAGTGTTAGCGTACTGGTTAGGATTATGGGACGGGTGAGGGTCAGGCTTCAGGGAAGAGTTAGGGTTAGGGTTCGGGCTAGGGTTAGGGTTAGGGGACGGGGACGGTTTAGGGTCCAGGTGAGGGTACGGCAACGCTTTAGGGGGAGCGTGCGTGTGAGGGCGCGGGTTAGTGTTAGCGTTCGGGTTAGGATTAGGGCACGGGGGAGGGTCAGGCTTCGGGGAAGGGTTAGGGTTAGGGTTCGGGCTAGGGTTAGGGTTAGGGGACGGGGACGGTTTAGGGTCCATGTGAGGGTACGGCAACGCTTTAGGGGGAGCGTGCGTGTGAGGGCGCGGGTTAGTGTTAGCGTACATGTTAGGATTAGGGCACGGGTGAGGGTCAGGCTTCGGGGAAGGGTTAGGGTTCGGGCTAGGGTTAGGGTTAGGGGACGGGGACGGTTTAGGGTCCAGGTGAGGGTACGGCAACGCTTTAGGGGGAGCGTGCGTGTGAGGGCGCGGGTTAGTGTTAGCGTACGGGTTAAGATTAGGGCACGGGTGAGGGTCAGGCTTCGGGGAAGGGTTAGGGTTAGGGTTCGGGCTAGGGTTAGGGTTAGGGGACGGGGACGGTTTAGGGTCCAGGTGAGGGTACGGCAACGCTTTATGGGGAGCGTGCGTGTGAGGGCGCGGGTTAGTGTTAGCGTACATGTTAGGATTAGGGCACGGGTGAGGGTCAGGCTTCGGGGAAGGGTTAGGGTTAGGGTTCGGGCTAGGGTTAGGGTTAGGGGACGGGGACGGTTTAGGGTCCAGGTGAGGGTACGGCAACGCTTTAGGGGGAGCGTGCGTGTGAGGGCGCGGGTTAGTGTTAGCGTACGGGTTAGGATTATGGGACGGGTGAGGGTCAGGCTTCAGGGAAGAGTTAGGGTTAGGGTTCGGGCTAGGGTTAGGGTTAGGGGACGGGGACGGTTTAGGGTCCAGGTGAGGGTACGGCAACGCTTTAGGGGGAGCGTGCGTGTGAGGGCGCGGGTTAGTGTTAGCGTTCGGGTTAGGATTAGGGCACGGGGGAGGGTCAGGCTTCGGGGAAGGGTTAGGGTTAGGGTTCGGGCTAGGGTTAGGGTTAGGGGACGGGGACGGTTTAGGGTCCATGTGAGGGTACGGCAACGCTTTAGGGGGAGCGTGCGTGTGAGGGCGCGGGTTAGTGTTAGCGTACATGTTAGGATTAGGGCACGGGTGAGGGTCAGGCTTCGGGGAAGGGTTAGGGTTCGGGCTAGGGTTAGGGTTAGGGGACGGGGACGGTTTAGGGTCCAGGTGAGGGTACGGCAACGCTTTAGGGGGAGCGTGCGTGTGAGGGCGCGGGTTAGTGTTAGCGTACGGGTTAAGATTAGGGCACGGATGAGGGTCAGGCTTCGGGGAAGGGTTAGGGTTAGGGTTCGGGCTAGGGTTAGGGTTAGGGGACGGGGACGGTTTAGGGTCCAGGTGAGGGTACGGCAACGCTTTATGGGGAGCGTGCGTGTGAGGGCGCGGGTTAGTGTTAGCGTACATGTTAGGATTAGGGCACGGGTGAGGGTCAGGCTTCGGGGAAGGGTTAGGGTTAGGGTTCGGGCTAGGGTTAGGGTTAGGGGACGGGGACGGTTTAGGGTCCAGGTGAGGGTACGGCAACGCTTTAGGGGGAGCGTGCGTGTGAGGGCGCGGGTTAGTGTTAGCGTACGGGTTAGGATTATGGGACGGGTGAGGGTCAGGCTTCGGGGAAGGGTTAGGGTTAGGGTTCGGGCTAGGGTTAGGGTTAGGGGACGGGGACGGTTTAGGGTCCAGGTGAGGGTACGGCAACGCTTTAGGGGGAGCGTGCGTGTGAGGGTGCGGGTTAGTTTTAGCGTACTAGTTAGGAATAGGGGACGGGTGAGGGTCAGGCTTCGGGGAAGGGTTAGGGTTAGGGTTCGGGCTAGGGTTAGGGTTAGGGCACGGGGACGGTTTAGGGTCCAGGTGAGGGTACGGCAACGCTTTAGGGGGAGCGTGCGTGTGAGGGCGCGGGTTAGTGTTAGCGTACGGGTTAGGATTAGGGCACGGGTGAGTGTCAGGCTTCGGGGAAGGGTTAGGGTTAGGGTTCGGGCTAGGGTTAGGGTTAGGGGACGGGGACGGTTTAGGGTCCAGGTGAGGGTACGGCAACGCTTTAGGGGGAGTGTGCGTGTGAGGGCGCGGGTTAGTTTTAGCGTACGAGTTAGGAATAGGGGACGGGTGAGGATCAGGCTTCGGGGAAGGGTTAGGGTTAGGGTTCGGGCTAGGGTTAGGGTTAGGGCACGGGGACGGTTTAGGGTCCAGGTGAGGGTACGGCAACGCTTTAGGGGGAGCGTGCGTGTGAGGGCGCGGGTTAGTGTTAGCGTACGGGTTAGGATTAGGGCACGGGTGAGGGTCAGGCTTAGGGGAAGGGTTAGGGTTAGGGTTCGGGCTAGGGTTAGGGTTAGGGGACGGGGACGGTTTAGGGTCCAGGTGAGGGTACGGCAACGCTTTAGGGGGAGCGTGCGTGTGAGAGCGCGAGTTAGTGTTAGCGTACGGATTAGGATTGGGGACGGGTGAGGGTCAGGCTTCGGGGAAGGGTTAGGGTTAGGGTTCGGGCTAGGGTTAGGGTTAGGGGACGGGGACGGTTTAGGGTCCAGGTGAGGTACGGCAGCGCTTTAGGGGGAGCGTGCGTGTGAGGGCGCGGGTTAGTGTTCGCCTACGGGTTACGATTAGGGAACGGGTGAGGGTCAGGCTTCGGGGAAGGGTTAGGGTTAGGGTTCGGGCTAGGGTTAGGGTTAGGGGACGGGGACGGTTTAGGGTCCAGGTGAGGGTACGGCAACGCTTTAGGGGGAGCGTGCGTGTGAGGGCGCGGGTTAGTTTTAGCGCACGAGTTAGGAATAGGGGACGGGTGAGGGTCAGGCTTCGGGGAAGGGTTAGGGTTAGGGTTCGGGCTAGGGTTAGGGTTAGGGCACGGGGACGGTTTAGGGTCCAGGTGAGGGTACGGCAACGCTTTAGGGGGAGCGTGCGTGTGAGGGCGCGGGTTAGTGTTAGCGTACGGGTTAGGATTAGGGCACGGGTGAGGGTCAGGCTTCGGGGAAGGGTTAGGGTTAGGGTTCGGGCTAGGGTTAGGGTTAGGGGACGGGGACGGTTTAGGGTCCAGGTGAGGGTACGGAAACGCTTTAGGGGCAGCGTGCGTGTGAGGGCGCGGGTTAGTTTTCGCGTACGGGTTAGGATTAGGGGACGGGTGAGTGTCAGGCTTCGTGGAAGGGTTAGGGTTAGGGTTCGGGCTAGGGTTAGGGTTAGGGGACGGGGACGGTTTAGGGTCCAGGTGAGGGTACGGCAACGCTTTAGGGGGAGCGTGCGTGTGAGGGCGCGGGTTAGTGTTAGCGTTCGGGTTAGGATTAGGGCACGGGGGAGGGTCAGGCTTCGGGGAAGGGTTAGGGTTAGGGTTCGGGCTAGGGTTAGGGTTAGGGGACGGGGACGGTTTAGGGTCCATGTGAGGGTACGGCAACGCTTTAGGGGGAGCGTGCGTGTGAGGGCGCGGGTTAGTGTTAGCGTACATGTTAGGATTAGGGCACGGGTGAGGGTCAGGCTTCGGGGAAGGGTTAGGGTTCGGGCTAGGGTTAGGGTTAGGGGACGGGGACGGTTTAGGGTCCAGGTGAGGGTACGGCAACGCTTTAGGGGGAGCGTGCGTGTGAGGGCGCGGGTTAGTGTTAGCGTACGGGTTAAGATTAGGGCACGGGTGAGGGTCAGGCTTCGGGGAAGGGTTAGGGTTAGGGTTCGGGCTAGGGTTAGGGTTAGGGGACGGGGACGGTTTAGGGTCCAGGTGAGGGTACGGCAACGCTTTATGGGGAGCGTGCGTGTGAGGGCGCGGGTTAGTGTTAGCGTACATGTTAGGATTAGGGCACGGGTGAGGGTCAGGCTTCGGGGAAGGGTTAGGGTTAGGGTTCGGGCTAGGGTTAGGGTTAGGGGACGGGGACGGTTTAGGGTCCAGGTGAGGGTACGGCAACGCTTTAGGGGGAGCGTGCGTGTGAGGGCGCGGGTTAGTGTTAGCGTACGGGTTAGGATTATGGGACGGGTGAGGGTCAGGCTTCAGGGAAGAGTTAGGGTTAGGGTTCGGGCTAGGGTTAGGGTTAGGGGACGGGGACGGTTTAGGGTCCAGGTGAGGGTACGGCAACGCTTTAGGGGGAGCGTGCGTGTGAGGGCGCGGGTTAGTGTTAGCGTTCGGGTTAGGATTAGGGCACGGGGGAGGGTCAGGCTTCGGGGAAGGGTTAGGGTTAGGGTTCGGGCTAGGGTTAGGGTTAGGGGACGGGGACGGTTTAGGGTCCATGTGAGGGTACGGCAACGCTTTAGGGGGAGCGTGCGTGTGAGGGCGCGGGTTAGTGTTAGCGTACATGTTAGGATTAGGGCACGGGTGAGGGTCAGGCTTCGGGGAAGGGTTAGGGTTCGGGCTAGGGTTAGGGTTAGGGGACGGGGACGGTTTAGGGTCCAGGTGAGGGTACGGCAACGCTTTAGGGGGAGCGTGCGTGTGAGGGCGCGGGTTAGTGTTAGCGTACGGGTTAAGATTAGGGCACGGATGAGGGTCAGGCTTCGGGGAAGGGTTAGGGTTAGGGTTCGGGCTAGGGTTAGGGTTAGGGGACGGGGACGGTTTAGGGTCCAGGTGAGGGTACGGCAACGCTTTATGGGGAGCGTGCGTGTGAGGGCGCGGGTTAGTGTTAGCGTACATGTTAGGATTAGGGCACGGGTGAGGGTCAGGCTTCGGGGAAGGGTTAGGGTTAGGGTTCGGGCTAGGGTTAGGGTTAGGGGACGGGGACGGTTTAGGGTCCAGGTGAGGGTACGGCAACGCTTTAGGGGGAGCGTGCGTGTGAGGGCGCGGGTTAGTGTTAGCGTACGGGTTAGGATTATGGGACGGGTGAGGGTCAGGCTTCGGGGAAGGGTTAGGGTTAGGGTTCGGGCTAGGGTTAGGGTTAGGGGACGGGGACGGTTTAGGGTCCAGGTGAGGGTACGGCAACGCTTTAGGGGGAGCGTGCGTGTGAGGGTGCGGGTTAGTTTTAGCGTACTAGTTAGGAATAGGGGACGGGTGAGGGTCAGGCTTCGGGGAAGGGTTAGGGTTAGGGTTCGGGCTAGGGTTAGGGTTAGGGCACGGGGACGGTTTAGGGTCCAGGTGAGGGTACGGCAACGCTTTAGGGGGAGCGTGCGTGTGAGGGCGCGGGTTAGTGTTAGCGTACGGGTTAGGATTAGGGCACGGGTGAGTGTCAGGCTTCGGGGAAGGGTTAGGGTTAGGGTTCGGGCTAGGGTTAGGGTTAGGGGACGGGGACGGTTTAGGGTCCAGGTGAGGGTACGGCAACGCTTTAGGGGGAGTGTGCGTGTGAGGGCGCGGGTTAGTTTTAGCGTACGAGTTAGGAATAGGGGACGGGTGAGGATCAGGCTTCGGGGAAGGGTTAGGGTTAGGGTTCGGGCTAGGGTTAGGGTTAGGGCACGGGGACGGTTTAGGGTCCAGGTGAGGGTACGGCAACGCTTTAGGGGGAGCGTGCGTGTGAGGGCGCGGGTTAGTGTTAGCGTACGGGTTAGGATTAGGGCACGGGTGAGGGTCAGGCTTAGGGGAAGGGTTAGGGTTAGGGTTCGGGCTAGGGTTAGGGTTAGGGGACGGGGACGGTTTAGGGTCCAGGTGAGGGTACGGCAACGCTTTAGGGGGAGCGTGCGTGTGAGAGCGCGAGTTAGTGTTAGCGTACGGATTAGGATTGGGGACGGGTGAGGGTCAGGCTTCGGGGAAGGGTTAGGGTTAGGGTTCGGGCTAGGGTTAGGGTTAGGGGACGGGGACGGTTTAGGGTCCAGGTGAGGTACGGCAGCGCTTTAGGGGGAGCGTGCGTGTGAGGGCGCGGGTTAGTGTTCGCCTACGGGTTACGATTAGGGAACGGGTGAGGGTCAGGCTTCGGGGAAGGGTTAGGGTTAGGGTTCGGGCTAGGGTTAGGGTTAGGGGACGGGGACGGTTTAGGGTCCAGGTGAGGGTACGGCAACGCTTTAGGGGGAGCGTGCGTGTGAGGGCGCGGGTTAGTTTTAGCGCACGAGTTAGGAATAGGGGACGGGTGAGGGTCAGGCTTCGGGGAAGGGTTAGGGTTAGGGTTCGGGCTAGGGTTAGGGTTAGGGCACGGGGACGGTTTAGGGTCCAGGTGAGGGTACGGCAACGCTTTAGGGGGAGCGTGCGTGTGAGGGCGCGGGTTAGTGTTAGCGTACGGGTTAGGATTAGGGCACGGGTGAGGGTCAGGCTTCGGGGAAGGGTTAGGGTTAGGGTTCGGGCTAGGGTTAGGGTTAGGGGACGGGGACGGTTTAGGGTCCAGGTGAGGGTACGGAAACGCTTTAGGGGCAGCGTGCGTGTGAGGGCGCGGGTTAGTTTTCGCGTACGGGTTAGGATTAGGGGACGGGTGAGTGTCAGGCTTCGTGGAAGGGTTAGGGTTAGGGTTCGGGCTAGGGTTAGGGTTAGGGGACGGGGACGGTTTAGGGTCCAGGTGAGGGTACGGCAACGCTTTAGGGGGAGCGTGCGTGTGAGGTCGCGGGTTAGTGTTAGCGTACGGGTTAGGATTAGGGCACGGGTGAGGGTCAGGCTTCGGGGAAGGGTTAGGGTTAGGGTTCGGGCTAGGGTTAGGGTTAGGGGACGGGGACGGTTTAGGGTCCAGGTGAGGGTATGGCAACGCTTTAGGGGGAGCGTGCGTGTGAGGGCGCGGGTTAGTGTTAGCGTACGGGTTAGGATTATGGGACGGGTGAGGGTCAGGCTTCGGGGAAGGGTTAGGGTTAGGGTTCGGACTAGGGTTAGGGTTAGGGGACGGGGACGGTTTAGGGTCCAGTTGAGGGTACGGCAACGCTTTAGGGGGAGCGTGCGTGTGAGGGCGCGGGTTAGTTTTAGCGTACGAGTTAGGAATAGGGGACGGGTGAGGGTCAGGCTTCGGGGAAGGGTTAGGGTTAGGGTTCGGGCTAGGGTTAGGGTTAGGGGACGGGGACGGTTTAGGGTCCAGGTGAGGGTACGGCAACGCTTTAGGGGGAGCGTGCGTGTGAGGGCGCGGGTTAGTTTTAGCGTACGAGTTAGGAATAGGGGACGGGTGAGGGTCAGGCTTCGGGGAAGCGTTAGGGTTAGGGTTCGGGCTAGGGTTAGGGTTAGGGGACGGGGACGCTTTAGGGTCCAGGTGAGGGTACGGCAACGCTTTAGGGGGAGCGTGCGTGTGAGGGCGCGGGTTAGTGTTAGCGTACGTGTTAGGATTAGGGCACGGGTGAGGGTCAGGCTTCGGGGAAGGGTTAGGGTTAGGGTTCGGGCTAGGGTTAGGGTTAGGGCACGGGGACGGTTTAGGGTCCAGGTGAGGGTACGGCAACGCTTTAGGGGGAGCGTTCGTGTGAGGGCGCGGGTTAGTTTTCGCGTACGGGTTAGGATTAGGGGACGGGTGAGTGTCAGGCTTCGTGGAAGGGTTAGGGTTAGGGTTCGGGCTAGGGTTAGGGTTAGGGGACGGGGACGGTTTAGGGTCCAGGTGAGGGTACGGCAACGCTTTAGGGGGAGCGTGCGTGTGAGGGCGCGGGTTAGTGTTAGTGTACGGGTTAGGATTAGGGGACGGGTGAGGGTCAGGCTTCGGGGAAGGGTTAGGGTTAGGGTTCGGGCTAGGGTTAGGGTTAGGGGACGGGCACGGTTTAGGTACCAGGTGAGGGTACGGCAACGCTTTAGGGGGAGCGTGCGTGTGAGGGCGCGGGTTAGTGTTAGCGTACGGGTTAGGATTAGGGGACGGGTGAGGGTCAGGCTTCGGGGAAGGGTTAGGGTTAGGGTTCGGGCTAGGGTTAGGGTTAGGGGACGGGGACGGTTTAGGGTCCAGGTGAGGGTACGGCAACGATTTAGGGGGAGCCTGCGTGTGAGGGCGCGGGTTAGTGTTAGCGTACGGGTTAGGATTAGGGCACGGGTGAGGGTCAGGCTTCGGGGAAGGGTTAGGGTTAGGGTTCGGGCTAGGGTTAGGGTTAGGGGACGGGGACGGTTTAGGGTCCAGGTGAGGGTACGGCAACGCTTTAGGGGGAGCGTGCGTGTGAGGGCGCGGGTTAGTGTTAGCGTACGTGTTAGGATTAGGGCACGGGTGAGGGTCAGGCTTCGGGGAAGGGTTAGGGTTAGGGATAGGGCTAGGTTTAGGGTTAGGGGACGGGGACGGTTTAGGGTCCAGGTGAGGGTACGGCAACACTTTAGGGGGAGCGTGCGTGGGAGGGCGCGGGTTAGTGTTAGCGTACGGGTTAGGATTAGGGCAAGGGTGAGGGTCAGGCTTCGGGGAAGGGTTAGGGCTAGGGTTCGGGCTAGGGTTAGGGTTAGGGGATGGGGACGGTTTAGGGTCCAGGTGAGGGTACGGCAACGCTTTAGGGGGAGCGTGCGTGTGAGGGCGCGGGTTAGTGTTAGCGTACGGGTTAGGATTAGGGGACGGGTGAGGGTCAGGCTTCGGGGAAGGGTTAGGGTTAGGGTTCGGGCTAGGGTTAGGGTTAGGGGACGGGGACGGTTTAGGGTCCAGGTGAGGGTACGGCAACGCTTTAGGGGGAGCGTGCGTGTGAGGGCGCGGGTTAGAGTTAGCGTACGGGTTAGGATTAGGGTACGGGTGAGGGTCAGGCTTCGGGGACGGGTTAGGGTTAGGGTTCGGGCTAGGGTTAGGGTTAGGGGACGGGGACGGTTTAGGGTCCAGATGAGGGTACGGCAACGCTTTAGGGGGAGCGTGCGTGTGAGGGCGCGGGTTAGTGTTAGCGTACGGGTTAGGATTAGGGGACGGGTGAGGGTCAAGCTTCGGGGAAGGGTTAGGGTTAGGGTTCGGGCTAGGGTTAGGGTTAGGGGACGGGGACGGTTTAGGGTCCAGGTGAGGGTACGGCAACGCTTTATGGGGAGCGTGCGTGTGAGGGCGCGGGTTAGTGTTAGCGTACGGGTTAGGATTAGGGGACGGGTGAGGGTCAGGATTCGGGGAAGGGTTAGGGTTAGGGTTCGGGCTAGGGTTAGGGTTAGGGGACGGGGACTGTTTAGTGTCCAGGTGAGGGTACGGCAACGCTTTAGGGGGAGCGTGCGTGTGAGGGCGCGGGTTAGTGTTAGCGTACGGGTTAGGATTAGGGCACGGGTGAGGGTCAGGCTTCGGGGAAGGGTTAGGGTTAGGGTTCGGGCTAGGGTTAGGGATAGGGGACGGGGACGGTTTAGGGTCCAGGTGAGGGTACGGCAACGCTTTAGGTGGAGCGTGCGTGTGAGGGCGCGAGTTAGTGTTAGCGTACGGGTTAGGATTAGGGGACGGGTGAGGGTCAGGCTTCGGGGAAGGGTTAGGGTTAGGGTTCGGGCTAGGGTTAGGGTTAGGGGACGGGGACGGCTTAGGGTCCAGGTGAGGGTACGGCAACGATTTAGGGGGAGCCTGCGTGTGAGGGCGCGGGTTAGTGTTAGCGTACGGGTTAGGATTAGGGCACGGGTGAGGGTCAGGCTTCGGGGAAGTGTTAGGGTTAGGGTTCGGGCTAGGGTTAGGGTTAGGGGACGGGGACGGTTTAGGGTCCAGGTGAGGGTACGGCAACGCTTTAGGGGGAGCGTGCGTGTGAGGGCGCGGGTTAGTGTTAGCGTACGGGTTAGGATTAGGGGACGGGTGAGGGTCAGGCTTCGGGGAAGGGTTAGGGTTAGGGTTCGGGCTAGGGTTAGGGTTAGGGGACGGGGACGGTTTAGGGTCCAGGTGAGGGTACGGCAACGCTTTAGGGGGAGCGTGCGTGTGAGGGCGCGGGTTAGTGTTAGCGTACGGGTTAGGATTAGGGGACGGGTGAGGGTCAGGCTTCGGGGAAGGGTTAGGGTTAGGGTTCGGGCTAGGGTTAGGGTTAGGGGACGGGGACGGTTTAGGGTCCAGGTGAGGGTACGGCAACGATTTAGGGGGAGCCTGCGTGTGAGGGCGCGGGTTAGTGTTAGCGTACGGGTTAGGATTAGGGCACGGGTGAGGGTCAGGCTTCGGGGAAGGGTTAGGGTTAGGGTTCGGGCTAGTTTTAGGGTTAGGGGACGGGGACGGTTTAGGGTCCAGGTGAGGGTACGGCAACGTTTTAGGGGGAGCGTGCGTGTGAGGGCGCGGGTTAGTGTTAGCGTACGTGTTAGGATTAGGGCACGGGTGAGGGTCAGGCTTCGGGGAAGGGTTAGGGTTAGGGTTCGGGCTAGGGTTAGGGTTAGGTGACGGGGACGGTTTAGGGTCCAGGTGAGGGTACGGCAACGCTTTAGGGGGAGCGTGCGTGTGAGGGCGCGGGTTAGTGTTAGCGTACGGGTTAGGATTAGGGCACGGGTGAGGGTCAGGCTTCGGGGAAGGGTTAGGGTTAGGGTTCGGGCTAGGGTTAGGGTTAGGGGACGGGGACGGTTTAGGGTCCAGGTGAGGGTACGGCAACGCTTTAGGGGGAGCGTGCGTGTGAGGGCGCGGGTTAGTGTTAGCGTACGGGTTAGGATTAGGGCACGGGTGAGGGTCAGGCTTCGGGGAAGGGTTAGGGTTAGGGTTCGGGCTAGGGTAAGGGTTAGGGCACGGGGACGGTTTAGGGTCCAGGTGAGGGTACGGCAACGCTTTAGGGGGAGCGTGCGTGTGAGGGCGCGGGTTAGTGTTAGCGTACGGGTTAGGATTAGGGCACGGGTGAGGGTCAGGCTTCGGGGAAGGGTTAGTGTTAGGGTTCGGGCTAGGGTTAGGGTTAGTGGACGGGGACGGTTTAGGGTCCAGGTGAGGGTACGGCAACACTTTAGGGGGAGCGTGCGTGGGAGGGCGCGGGTTAGTGTTAGCGTACGGGTTAGGATTAGGGCAAGGGTGAGGGTCAGGCTTCGGGGAAGGGTTAGGGCTAGGGTTCGGGCTAGGGTTAGGGTTATGGGATGGGGACGGTTTAGGGTCCAGGTGAGGGTACGGCAACGCTTTAGGGGGAGCGTGCGTGTGAGGGCGCGGGTTAGTGTTAGCGTACGGGTTAGGATTAGGGGACGGGTGAGGGTCAGGCTTCGGGGAAGGGTTAGGGTTAGGGTTCGGGCTAGGGTTAGGGTTAGGGGACGGGGACGGTTTAGGGTCCAGGTGAGGGTACGGCAACGCTTTAGGGGGAGCGTGCGTGTGAGGGCGCGGGTTAGAGTTAGCGTACGGGTTAGGATTAGGGTACGGGTGAGGGTCAGGCTTCGGGGAAGGGTTAGGGTTAGGGTTCGGGCTAGGGTTAGGGTTAGGGGACGGGGACGGTTTAGGGTCCAGATGAGGGTACGGCAACGCTTTAGGGGGAGCGTGCGTGTGAGGGCGCGGGTTAGTGTTAGCGTACGGGTTAGGATTAGGGGACGGGTGAGGGTCAAGCTTCGGGGAAGGGTTAGGGTTAGGGTTCGGGCTAGGGTTAGGGTTAGGGGACGGGGACGGTTTAGGGTCCAGGTGAGGGTACGGCAACGCTTTATGGGGAGCGTGCGTGTGAGGGCGCGGGTTAGTGTTAGCGTACGGGTTAGGATTAGGGGACGGGTGAGGGTCAGGATTCGGGGAAGGGTTAGGGTTAGGGTTCGGGCGAGGGTTAGGGTTAGGGGACGGGGACGGTTTAGTGTCCAGGTGAGGGTACGGCAACGCTTTAGGGGGAGCGTGCGTGTGAGGGGGCGGGTTAGTGTTAGCGTACGGGTTAGGATTAGGGCACGGGTGAGGGTCAGGCTTCGGGGAAGGGTTAGGGTTAGGGTTCGGGCTAGGGTTAGGGATAGGGGACGGGGACGGTTTAGGGTCCAGGTGAGGGTACGGCAACGCTTTAGGTGGAGCGTGCGTGTGAGGGCGCGGGTTAGTGTTAGCGTACGGGTTAGGATTAGGGGACGGGTGAGGGTCAGGCTTCGGGGAAGGGTTAGGGTTAGGGTTCGGGCTAGGGTTAGGGTTAGGGTTAGGGGACGGGGACGGTTTAGGGTCCAGGTGAGGGTACGGCAACGATTTAGGGGGAGCCTGCGTGTGAGGGCGCGGGTTAGTGTTAGCGTACGGGTTAGGATTAGGGCACGGGTGAGGGTCAGGCTTCGGGGAAGGGTTAGGGTTAGGGTTCGGGCTAGGGTTAGGGTTAGGGGATGGGGACGGTTTAGGGTCCAGGTGAGGGTACGGCAACGCTTTAGGGGGAGCGTGCGTGTGAGGGCGCGGGTTAGTGTTAGCGTACGGGTTAGGATTAGGGGACGGGTGAGGGTCAGGCTTCGGGGAAGGGTTAGGGTTAGGGTTCGGGCTAGGGTTAGGGTTAGGGGACGGGGACGGTTTAGGGTCCAGGTGAGGGTACGGCAACGCTTTAGGGGGAGCGTGCGTGTGAGGGCGCGGGTTAGTGTTAGCGTACGGGTTAGGATTAGGGGACGGGTGAGGGTCAGGCTTCGGGGAAGGGTTAGGGTTAGGGTTCGGGCTAGGGTTAGGTTTAGGGGACGGGGACGGTTTAGGGTCCAGGTGAGGGTACGGCAACGATTTAGGGGGAGCCTGCGTGTGAGGGCGCGGGTTAGTGTTAGCGTACGGGTTAGGATTAGGGCACGGGTGAGGGTCAGGCTTCGGGGAAGGGTTAGGGTTAGGGTTCGGGCTAGTTTTAGGGTTAGGGGACGGGGACGGTTTAGGGTCCAGGTGAGGGTACGGCAACGTTTTAGGGGGAGCGTGCGTGTGAGGGCGCGGGTTAGTGTTAGCGTACGTGTTAGGATTAGGGCACGGGTGAGGGTCAGGCTTCGGGGAAGGGTTAGGGTTAGGGTTCGGGCTAGGGTTAGGGTTAGGTGACGGGGACGGTTTAGGGTCCAGGTGAGGGTACGGCAACGCTTTAGGGGGAGCGTGCGTGTGAGGGCGCGGGTTAGTGTTAGCGTACGGGTTAGGATTAGGGCACGGGTGAGGGTCAGGCTTCGGGGAAGGGTTAGGGTTAGGGTTCGGGCTAGGGTTAGGGTTAGGGGACGGGGACGGTTTAGGGTCCAGGTGAGGGTACGGCAACGCTTTAGGGGGAGCGTGCGTGTGAGGGCGCGGGTTAGTGTTAGCGTACGGGTTAGGATTAGGGCACGGGTGAGGGTCAGGCTTCGGGGAAGGGTTAGGGTTAGGGTTCGGGCTAGGGTTAGGGTTAGGGCACGGGGACGGTTTAGGGTCCAGGTGAGGGTACGGCAACGCTTTAGGGGGAGCGTGCGTGTGAGGGCGCGGGTTAGTGTTAGCGTACGGGTTAGGATTAGGGCACGGGTGAGGGTCAGGCTTCGGGGAAGGGTTAGGGTTAGGGTTTGGGCTAGGGTTAGGGTTAGGGCACGGGGACGGTTTAGGGTCCAGGTGAGGGTACGGCAACGCTTTAGGGGGAGCGTGCGTGTGAGGGCGCGGGTTAGTGTTAGCGTACGGGTTAGGATTAGGGCACGGGTGAGGGTCAGGCTTCGGGGAAGGGTTAGGGTTAGGGTTCGGGCTAGGGTTAGGGTTAGGGGACGGGGACGGTTTAGGGTCCAGGTGAGGGTATGGCAACGCTTTAGGGGGAGCGTGTGTGTGAGGGCGCGGGTTAGTGTTAGCGTACGTGTTAGGATTAAGGCACGGGTGAGGGTCAGGCTTCGGGGAAGGGTTAGGGTTAGGGTTCGGGCTAGGGTTAGGGTTAGGGGACGGGGACGGTTTAGGGTCCAGGTGAGGGTACGGCAACGCTTTAGGGTGAGCGTGCGTGTGAGGGCGCGGGTTAGAGTTAGCGTACGGGTTAGGATTAGGGGACGGGTGAGGGTCAGGCTTCGGGGAAGGGTTAGGGTTAGGGTTCGGGCTAGGGTTAGGGTTAGGGGACGGGGACGGTTTAGTGTCCAGGTGACGGTACGGCAACGCTTTTGGGGGAGCGTGCGTGTGAGGGCGCGGGTTAGTGTTAGCGTACGGGTTAGGATTACGGCACGGGTGAGGGTCAGGCTTCGGGGAAGGGTTAGGGTTAGGGTTCGGGCTAGGGTTAGGGTTAGGGGACGGGGACGGTTTAGGGTCCAGGTGAGGGTACGGCAACGCTTTAGGGGGAGCGTGCGTGTGAGGGCGCGGGTTAGTGTTAGTGTACGGGTTAGGATTAGGGGACGGGTGAGGGTCAGGCTTCGGGGAAGGGTTAGGGTTAGGGTTCGGGCTAGGGTTAGGGTTAGGGGACGGGCACGGTTTAGGGTCCAGGTGAGGGTACGGCAACGCTTTAGGGGGAGCGTGCGTGTGAGGGCGCGGGTTAGTGTTAGCGTACGGGTTAGGATTAGGGGACGGGTGAGGGTCAGGCTTCGGGGAAGGGTTAGGGTTAGGGTTCGGGCTAGGGTTAGGATTAGGGGACGGGGACGGTTTAGGGTCCAGGTGAGGGTACGGCAACGATTTAGGGGGAGCCTGCGTGTGAGGGCGCGGGTTAGTGTTAGCGTACGGGTTAGGATTAGGGCACGGGTGAGGGTCAGGCTTCGGGGAAGGGTTAGGGTTAGGGTTCGGGCTAGGGTTAGGGTTAGGGGACGGGGACGGTTTAGGGTCCAGGTGAGGGTACGGCAACGCTTTAGGGGGAGCGTGCGTGTGAGGGCGCGGGTTAGTGTTAGCGTACGTGTTAGGATTAGGGCACGGGTGAGGGTCAGGCTTCGGGGAAGGGTTATGGTTAGTGATAGGGCTAGGGTTAGGGTTAGGGGACGGGGACGGTTTAGGGTCCAGGTGAGGGTACGGCAACACTTTAGGGGGAGCGTGCGTGGGAGGGCGCGGGTTAGTGTTAGCGTACGGGTTAGGATTAGGGCAAGGGTGAGGGTCAGGCTTCGGGGAAGGGTTAGGGCTAGGGTTCGGGCTAGGGTTAGGGTTAGGGGATGGGGACGGTTTAGGGTCCAGGTGAGGGTACGGCAACGCTTTAGGGGGAGCGTGCGTGTGAGGGCGCGGGTTAGTGTTAGCGTACGGGTTAGGATTAGGGGACGGGTGAGGGTCAGGCTTCGGGGAAGGGTTAGGGTTAGGGTTCGGGCTAGGGTTAGGGTTAGGGGACGGGGACGGTTTAGGGTCCAGGTGAGGGTACGGCAACGCTTTAGGGGGAGCGTGCGTGTGAGGGCGCGGGTTAGTGTTAGCGTACGGGTTAGGATTAGGGGACGGGTGAGGGTCAGGCTTCGGGGAAGGGTTAGGGTTAGGGTTCGGGCTAGGGTTAGGGTTAGGGGACGGGGACGGTTTAGGGTCCAGATGAGGGTACGGCAACGCTTTAGGGGGAGCGTGCGTGTGAGGGCGCGGGTTAGTGTTAGCGTACGGGGTAGGATTAGGGGACGGGTGAGGGTCAGGCTTCGGGGAAGGGTTAGGGTTAGGGTTCGGGCTAGGGTTAGGGTTAGGGGACGGGGACGGTTTAGGGTCCAGGTGAGGGTACGGCAACGATTTAGGGGGAGCCTGCGTGTGAGGGCGCGGGTTAGTGTTAGCGTACGGGTTAGGATTAGGGCACGGGTGAGGGTCAGGCTTCGGGGAAGGGTTAGGGTTAGGGTTCGGGCTAGGGTTAGGGTTAGGGGACGGGGACGGTTTAGGGTCCAGGTGAGGGTACGGCAACGCTTTAGGGGGAGCGTGCGTGTGAGGGCGCGGGTTAGTGTTAGCGTACGGGTTAGGATTAGGGGACGGGTGAGGGTCAGGCTTCGGGAAAGGGTTAGGGTTAGGGTTCGGGCTAGGGTTAGGGTTAGGGGACGGGGACGGTTTAGGGTCCAGGTGAGGGTACGGCAACGATTTAGGGGGAGCCTGCGTGTGAGGGCGCGGGTTAGTGTTAGCGTACGGGTTAGGATTAGGGCACGGGTGAGGGTCAGGCTTCGGGGAAGGGTTAGGGTTAGGGTTCGGGCTAGGGTTAGGGTTAGGGGACGGGGACGGTTTAGGGTCCAGGTGAGGGTACGGCAACGCTTTAGGGGGAGCGTGCGTGTGAGGGCGCGGGTTAGTGTTAGCGTACGGGTTAGGATTAGGGCACGGGTGAGGGTCAGGCTTCGGGGAAGGGTTAGGGTTAGGGTTCGGGCTAGGGTTAGGGTTAGGTGACGGGGACGGTTTAGGGTCCAGGTGAGGGTACGGCAACGCTTTAGGGGGAGCGTGCGTGTGAGGGCGCGGGTTAGTGTTAGCGTACGGGTTAGGATTAGGGCACGGGTGAGGGTCAGGCTTCGGGGAAGGGTTAGGGTTAGGGTTCGGGCTAGGGTTAGGGTTAGGGGACGGGGACGGTTTAGGGTCCAGGTGATTGTACGGCAACGCTTTAGGGGGAGCGTGCGTGTGAGGGCGCGGGTTAGTGTTAGCGTACGGGTTAGGATTATGGGACGGGTGAGGGTCAGGCTTCGGGGAAGGGTTAGGGTTAGGGTTCGGGCTAGGGTTAGGGTTAGGGGACGGGGACGGTTTAGGGTCCAGGTGAGGGTACGGCAACGCTTTAGGGGGAGCGTGCGTGAGAGGGCGCGGGTTAGTTTTAGCGTACGAGTTAGGAATAGTGGACGGGTGAGGGTCAGGCTTCGGGGAAGGGTTAGGGTTAGGGTTCGGGCTAGGGTTAGGGTTAGGGGACGGGGACGGTTTAGGGTCCAGGTGAGGGTACGGCAACGCTTTAGGGGGAGCGTGCGTGTGAGGGCGCGGGTTAGTGTTAGCGTACGGGTTAGGATTAGGGGACGGGTGAGGGTCAGGCTTCGGGGAAGGGTTAGGGTTAGGGTTCGGGCTAGGGTTAGGGTTAGGGGACGGGGACGGTTTTGGGTTCAGGTGAGGGTACGGAAACGCTTTAGGGGGAGCGTGCGTGTGAGGGCGCGGGTTAGTGTTAGCGTACGGATTAGGATTGGGGACGGGTGAGGGTCAGGCTTCGGGGAAGGGTTAGGGTTAGGGTTCGGGCTAGGGTTAGGGTTAGGGGACGGGGACGGTTTAGGGTCCAGGTGAGGGTACGGCAACACTTTAGGGGGAGCGTGCGTGTGAGGGCGCGGGTTAGTGTTCGCGTACGGGTTACGATTAGGGAACGGGTGAGGGTCAGGCTTCGTGGAAGGTTTAGGGTTAGGGTTCGGGCTAGGGTTAGGGTTAGGGGACGGGGACGGTTTAGGGTCCAGGTGAGGGTACGGCAACGCTTTAGAGGGAGCGTGCGTGTGAGGGCGCGGGTTAGTGTTAGCGTACGGGTTAGGATTAGGGCACGGGTGAGGGTCAGGCTTCGGGGAAGGGTTAGGGTTAGGGTTCGGGCTAGGGTTAGGGTTAGGGGACGGGGACGGTTTAGGGTCCAGGTGAGGGTACGGCAACGCTTTAGGGGGAGCGTGCGTGTGAGGGCGCGGGTTAGTGTTAGCGTACGGGTTAGGATTAGGGCACGGGTGAGGGTCAGGCTTCGGGGAAGGGTTAGGGTTAGGGTTTGGGCTAGGGTTAGGGTTAGGGCACGGGGACGGTTTAGGGTCCAGGTGAGGGTACGGCAACGCTTTAGGGGGAGCGTGCGTGTGAGGGCGCGGGTTAGTGTTAGCGTACGAGTTAGGATTAGGGCACGGGTGAGGGTCAGGCTTCGGGGAAGGGTTAGGGTTAGGGTTCGGGCTAGGGTTAGGGTTAGGGGACGGGGACGGTTTAGGGTCCAGGTGAGGGTATGGCAACGCTTTAGGGGGAGCGTGTGTGTGAGGGCGCGGGTTAGTGTTAGCGTACGGGTTAGGATTAAGGCACGGGTGAGGGTCAGGCTTCGGGGAAGTGTTAGGGTTAGGGTTCGGGCTAGGGTTAGGGTTAGGGGACAGGGACGGTTTAGGGTCCAGGTGAGGGTACGGCAACGCTTTAGGGGGAGCGTACGTGTGAGGGCGCGGGTTAGAGTTAGCGTACGGGTTAGGATTAGGGGACGGGTGAGGGTCAGGCTTCGGGGAAGGGTTAGGGTTAGGGTTCGGGCTAGCGTTAGGGTTAGGGGACGGGGACGGTTTAGGGTCCAGGTGAGGGTACGGCAACGCTTTAGGGGGAGCGTGCGTGTGAGGGCGCGGGTTAGAGTTAGCGTACGGGTTAGGATTAGGGGACGGGTGAGGGTCAGTCTTCGGGGAAGGGTTAGGGTTAGGGTTCGGGCTAGGGTTAGGGTTAGGGGACGGGGACGGTTTAGTGTCCAGGTGACGGTACGGCAACGCTTTTGGGGGAGCGTGCGTGTGAGGGCGCGGGTTAGTGTTAGCGTACGGGTTAGGATTAGGGCACGGGTGAGGGTCAGGCTTCGGGGAAGGGTTAGGGTTAGGGTTCGGGCTAGGGTTAGGGTTAGGGGACGGGGACGGTTTAGGGTCCAGGTGAGGGTACGGCAACGCTTTAGGGGGAGCGTGCGTGTGAGGGCGCGGGTTAGTGTTAGTGTACGGGTTAGGATTAGGGGACGGGTGAGGGTCAGGCTTCGGGGAAGGGTTAGGGTTAGGGTTCGGGCTAGGGTTAGGGTTAGGGGACGGGCACGGTTTAGGGTCCAGGTGAGGGTACGGCAACGCTTTAGGGGGAGCGTGCGTGTGAGGGCGCGGGTTAGTGTTAGCGTACGGGTTAGGATTAGGGGACGGGTGAGGGTCAGGCTTCGGGGAAGGGTTAGGGTTAGGGTTCGGGCTAGGGTTAGGATTAGGGGACGGGAACGGTTTAGGGTCCAGGTGAGGGTACGGCAACGATTTAGGGGGAGCCTGCGTGTGAGGGAGCGGGTTAGTGTTAGCGTACGGGTTAGGATTAGGGCACGGGTGAGGGTCAGGCTTCGGGGAAGGGTTAGGGTTAGGGTTCGGGCTAGGGTTAGGGTTAGGGGACGGGGACGGTTTAGGGTCCAGGTGAGGGTACGGCAACGCTTTAGGGGGAGCGTGCGTGTGAGGGCGCGGGTTAGTGTTAGCGTACGTGTTAGGATTAGGGCACGGGTGAGGGTCAGGCTTCGGGGAAGGGTTAGGGTTAGGGATAGGGCTAGGGTTAGGGTTAGGGGACGGGGACGGTTTAGGGTCCAGGTGAGGGTACGGCAACACTTTAGGGGGAGCGTGCGTGGGAGGGCGCGGGTTAGTGTTAGCGTACGGGTTAGGATTAGGGCAAGGGTGAGGGTCAGGCTTCGGGGAAGGGTTAGGGCTAGGGTTCGGGCTAGGGTTAGGGTTAGGGGATGGGGACGGTTTAGGGTCCAGGTGAGGGTACGGCAACGCTTTAGGGGGAGCGTGCGTGTGAGGGCGCGGGTTAGTGTTAGCGTACGGGTTAGGATTAGGGGACGGGTGAGGGTCAGGCTTCGGGGAAGGGTTAGGGTTAGGGTTCGGGCTACGGTTAGGGTTAGGGGACGGGGACGGTTTAGGGTCCAGGTGAGGGTACGGCAACGCTTTAGGGGGAGCGTGCGTGTGAGGGCGCGGGTTAGAGTTAGCGTACGGGTTAGGATTAGGGGACGGGTGAGGGTCAGGCTTCGGGGAAGGGTTAGGGTTAGGGTTCGGGCTAGGGTTAGGGTTAGGGGACGGGGACGGTTTAGGGTCCAGATGAGGGTACGGCAACGCTTTAGGGGGAGCGTGCGTGTGAGGGCGCGGGTTAGTGTTAGCGTACGGGTTAGGATTAGGGGACGGGTGAGGGTCAAGCTTCGGGGAAGGGTTAGGGTTAGGGTTCGGGCTAGGGTTAGGGTTAGGGGACGGGGACGGTTTAGGGTCCAGGTGAGGGTACGGCAACGCTTTAGGGGGAGCGTGCGTGTGAGGGCGCGGGTTAGTGTTAGCGTACGGGTTAGGATTAGGGGACGGGTGAGGGTCAGGATTCGGGGAAGGGTTAGGGTTAGGGTTCGGGCTAGGGTTAGGGTTAGGGGACGGGGACGGTTTAGTGTCCAGGTGAGGGTACGGCAACGCTTTAGGGGGAGCGTGCGTGTGAGGGCGCGGGTTAGTGTTAGCGTACGGGTTAGGATTAGGGCACGGGTGAGGGTCAGGCTTCGGGGAAGGGTTAGGGTTAGGGTTCGGGCTAGGGTTAGGGTTAGGGGACGGGGACGGTTTAGGGTCCAGGTGAGGGTACGGCAACGCTTTAGGTGGAGCGTGCGTGTGAGGGCGCGGGTTAGTGTTAGCGTACGGGTTAGGATTAGGGGACGGGTGAGGGTCAGGCTTCGGGGAAGGGTTAGGGTTAGGGTTCGGGCTAGGGTTAGGGTTAGGGGACGGGGACGGTTTAGGGTCCAGGTGAGGGTACGGCAACGATTTAGGGGGAGCCTGCGTGTGAGGGCGCGGGTTAGTGTTAGCGTACGGGTTAGGATTAGGGCACGGGTGAGGGTCAGGCTTCGGGGAAGGGTTAGGGTTAGGGTTCGGGCTAGGGTTAGGGTTAGGGGACGGGGACGGTTTAGGGTCCAGGTGAGGGTACGGCAACGCTTTAGGGGGAGCGTGCGTGTGAGGGCGCGGGTTAGTGTTAGCGTACGGGTTAGGATTAGGGGACGGGTGAGGGTCAGGCTTCGGGGAAGGGTTAGGGTTAGGGTTTGGGCTAGGGTTAGGGTTAGGGGACGGGGACGGTTTAGGGTCCAGGTGAGGGTACGGCAACGCTTTAGGGGGAGCGTGCGTGTGAGGGCGCGGGTTAGTGTTAGCGTACGGGTTAGGATTAGGGGACGGGTGAGGGTCAGGCTTCGGGGAAGGGTTAGGGTTAGGGTTCGGGCTAGGGTTAGGGTTAGGGGACGGGGACGGTTTAGGGTCCAGGTGAGGGTAAGGCAACGATTTAGGGGGAGCCTGCGTGTGAGGGCGCGGGTTAGTGTTAGCGTACGGGTTAGGATTAGGGCACGGGTGAGGGTCAGGCTTCGGGGAAGGGTTAGGGTTAGGGTTCGGGCTAGGGTTAGGGTTAGGGGACGGGGACGGTTTAGGGTCCAGGTGAGGGTACGGCAACGCTTTAGGGGGAGCGTGCGTGTGAGGGCGCGGGTTAGTGTTAGCGTACGGGTTAGGATTAGGGCACGGGTGAGGGTCAGGCTTCGGGGAAGGGTTAGGGTTAGGGTTCGGGCTAGGGTTAGGGTTAGGTGACGGGGACGGTTTAGGGTCCAGGTGAGGGTACGGCAACGCTTTAGGGGGAGCGTGCGTGTGAGGGCGCGGGTTAGTGTTAGCGTACGGGTTAGGATTAGGGCACGGGTGAGGGTCAGGCTTCGGGGAAGGGTTAGGGTTAGGGTTCGGGCTAGGGTTAGGGTTAGGGGACGGGGACGGTTTAGGGTCCAGGTGAGGGTACGGCAACGCTTTAGGGGGAGCGTGCGTGTGAGGGCGCGGGTTAGAGTTAGCGTACGGGTTAGGATTAGGGGACGGGTGAGGGTCAGGCTTCGGGGAAGGGTTAGGGTTAGGGTTCGGGCTAGGGTTAGGGTTAGGGGACGGGGACGGTTTAGTGTCCAGGTGACGGTACGGCAACGCTTTTGGGGGAGCGTGCGTGTGAGGGCGCGGGTTAGTGTTAGCGTACGGGTTAGGATTAGGGCACGGGTGAGGGTCAGGCTTCGGGGAAGGGTTAGGGTTAGGGTTCGGGCTAGGGTTAGGGTTAGGGGACGGGGACGGTTTAGGGTCCAGGTGAGGGTACGGCAACGCTTTAGGGGGAGCGTGCCTGTGAGGGCGTGGGTTAGTGTTAGCGTACGGGTTAGGATTAGGGCACGGGTGAGGGTCAGGCTTCGGGGAAGGGTTAGGGTTAGGGTTCGGGCTAGGGTTAGGGTTAGGGGACGGGGACGGTTTAGGGTCCAGGTGAGGGTACGGCAACGATTTAGGGGGAGCGTGCGTGTGAGGGCGCGGGTTAGTGTTAGCGTACGTGTTAGGATTAGGGCACGGGTGAGGGTCAGGCTTCGGGGAAGGGTTAGGGTTAGGGTTCGGGCTAGGGTTAGGGTTAGGGGACGGGGACGGTTTAGGGTCCAGGTGAGGGTACGGCAACGCTTTAGGGGGAGCGTGCGTGTGAGGGCACGGGTTAGTGTTAGTGTACGGGTTAGGATTAGGGGACGGGTGAGGGTCAGGCTTCGGGGAAGGGTTAGGGTTAGGGTTCGGGCTAGGGTTAGGGTTAGGGGACGGGGACGGTTTAGGGTCCAGGTGAGGGTACGGCAACGCTTTAGGGGGAGCGTGCGTGTGAGGGCGCGGGTTAGTGTTAGCGTACGTGTTAGGATTAGGGCACGGGTGAGGGTCAGGCTTCGGGGAAGTGTTAGGGTTAGGGATCGGGCTAGGGTTAGGGTTAGGTGACGGGGACGGTTTAGGGTCCAGGTGAGGGTACGGCAACGCTTTAGGGGGAGCGTGCGTGTGAGGGCGCGGGTTAGTGTTAGCGTACGGGTTAGGATTAGGGCACGGGTGAGGGTCAGGCTTCGGGGAAGGGTTAGGGTTAGGGTTCGGGCTAGGGTTAGGGTTAGGGGACGGGGACGGTTTAGGGTCCAGGTGAGGGTACGGCAACGCTTTAGGGGGAGCGTGCGTGTGAGGGCGCGGGTTAGTGTTAGCGTACGGGTTAGGTTTAGGGGACGGGTGAGGGTCAGGCTTCGGGGAAGGGTTAGGGTTAGGGTTCGGGCTACGGTTAGGGTTAGGGGACGGGGACGGTTTAGGGTCCAGGTGAGGGTACGGCAACGCTTTAGGGGGAGCGTGCGTGTGAGGGCGCGGGTTAGTGTTAGCGTACGGGTTAGGATTAGGGGACGGGTGAGGGTCAGGCTTCGGGGAAGGGTTAGGGTTAGGGTTCGGGCTAGGGTTAGGGTTAGGGGACGGGGACGGTTTAGGGTCCAGGTGAGGGTACGGCAACGATTTAGGGGGAGCCTGCGTGTGAGGGCGCGGGTTAGTGTTAGCGTACGGGTTAGGATTAAGGCACCGGTGAGGGTCAGACTTCGGGGAAGGGTTAGGGTTAGGGTTCGGGCTAGGGTTAGGGTTAGGGGACGGGGACGGTTTAGGGTCCAGGTGAGGGTACGGCAACGCTTTAGGGGGAGCGTGCGTGTGAGGGCGCGGGTTAGTGTTAGCGTACGTGTTAGGATTAGGGCACGGGTGAGGGTCAGGCTTCGGGGAAGGGTTAGGGTTAGGGTTCGGGCTAGGGTTAGGGTTAGGGGACGGGGACGGTTTAGGGTCCAGGTGAGGGTACGGCAACGCTTTAGGGGGAGCGTGCGTGTGAGGGCGCGGGTTAGTGTTAGCGTACGGGTTAGGATTAGGGCACGGGTGAGGGTCAGTCTTCGGGGAAGGGTTAGGGTTAGGGTTCGGGCTAGGGTTAGGGTTAGGGGACGGGGACGGTTTAGGGTCCAGGTGAGGGTACGGCAACGCTTTAGGGGGAGCGTGCGTGTGAGGGCGCGGGTTAGTGTTAGCGTACGGGTTAGGATTAGGGCACGGGTGAGGGTCAGGCTTCGGGGAAGGGTTAGGGTTAGGGTTCGGGCTAGGGTTAGGGTTAGGGGACGGGGACGGTTTAGGGTCTAGGTGAGGGTACGGCAACGCTTTAGGGGGAGCGTGCGTGTGAGGGCGCGGGTTAGTGTTAGCGTACGGGTTAGGATTATGGGACGGGTGAGGGTCAGGCTTCGGGGAAGGGTTAGGGTTAGGGTTCGGGCTAGGGTTAGGATTAGGGGACGGGGACGGTTTAGGGTCCAGGTGAGGGTACGGCAACGCTTTAGGGGGAGCGTGCGTGTGAGGGCGTGGTTTAGTTTTAGCGTACGAGTTAGGAATAGGGGACAGGTGAGGGTCAGGCTTCGGGGAAGGTTTAGGGTTAGGGTTCGGGCTAGGGTTAGGGTTAGGGGACGGGGACGGTTTAGGGTCCAGGTGAGGGTACGGCAACGCTTTAGGGGGAGCGTGCGTGTGAGGGCGCGGGTTAGAGTTAGCGTACGGGTTAGGATTAGGGGACGGGTGAGGGTCAGGCTTCGGGGAAGGGTTAGGGTTAGGGTTCGGGCTAGGGTTAGGGTTAGGGGACGGGGACGGTTTAGTGTCCAGGTGACGGTACGGCAACGCTTTTGGGGGAGCGTGCGTGTGAGGGCGCGGGTTAGTGTTAGCGTACGGGTTAGGATTATGGGACGGGTGAGGGTCAGGCTTCGGGGAAGGGTTAGGGTTAGGGTTCGGGCTAGGGTTAGGATTAGGGGACGGGGACGGTTTAGGGTCCAGGTGAGGGTACGGCAACGCTTTAGGGGGAGCGTGCGTGTGAGGGCGTGGTTTAGTTTTAGCGTACGAGTTAGGAATAGGGGACAGGTGAGGGTCAGGCTTCGGGGAAGGTTTAGGGTTAGGGTTCGGGCTAGGGTTAGGGTTAGGGGACGGGGACGGTTTAGGGTCCAGGTGAGGGTACGGCAACGCTTTAGGGGGAGCGTGCGTGTGAGGGCGCGGGTTAGAGTTAGCGTACGGGTTAGGATTAGGGGACGGGTGAGGGTCAGGCTTCGGGGAAGGGTTAGGGTTAGGGTTCGGGCTAGGGTTAGGGTTAGGGGACGGGGACGGTTTAGTGTCCAGGTGACGGTACGGCAACGCTTTTGGGGGAGCGTGCGTGTGAGGGCGCGGGTTAGTGTTAGCGTACGGGTTAGGATTAGGGCACGGGTGAGGGTCAGGCTTCGGGGAAGGGTTAGGGTTAGGGTTCGGGCTAGGGTTAGGGTTAGGGGACGGGGACGGTTTAGGGTCCAGGTGAGGGTACGGCAACGCTTTAGGGGGAGCGTGCCTGTGAGGGCGTGGGTTAGTGTTAGCGTACGGGTTAGGATTAGGGCACGGGTGAGGGTCAGGCTTCGGGGAAGGGTTAGGGTTAGGGTTCGGGCTAGGGTTAGGGTTAGGGGACGGGGACGGTTTAGGGTCCAGGTGAGGGTACGGCAACGATTTAGGGGGAGCGTGCGTGTGAGGGCGCGGGTTAGTGTTAGCGTACGTGTTAGGATTAGGGCACGGGTGAGGGTCAGGCTTCGGGGAAGGGTTAGGGTTAGGGTTCGGGCTAGGGTTAGGGTTAGGGGACGGGGACGGTTTAGGGTCCAGGTGAGGGTACGGCAACGCTTTAGGGGGAGCGTGCGTGTGAGGGCACGGGTTAGTGTTAGTGTACGGGTTAGGATTAGGGGACGGGTGAGGGTCAGGCTTCGGGGAAGGGTTAGGGTTAGGGTTCGGGCTAGGGTTAGGGTTAGGGGACGGGGACGGTTTAGGGTCCAGGTGAGGGTACGGCAACGCTTTAGGGGGAGCGTGCGTGTGAGGGCGCGGGTTAGTGTTAGCGTACGTGTTAGGATTAGGGCACGGGTGAGGGTCAGGCTTCGGGGAAGTGTTAGGGTTAGGGATCGGGCTAGGGTTAGGGTTAGGTGACGGGGACGGTTTAGGGTCCAGGTGAGGGTACGGCAACGCTTTAGGGGGAGCGTTCGTGTGAGGGCGCGGGTTAGTGTTAGCGTACGGGTTAGGATTAGGGCACGGGTGAGGGTCAGGCTTCGGGGAAGGGTTAGGGTTAGGGTTCGGGCTAGGGTTAGGGTTAGGGGACGGGGACGGTTTAGGGTCCAGGTGAGGGTACGGCAACGCTTTAGGGGGAGCGTGCGTGTGAGGGCGCGGGTTAGTGTTAGCGTACGGGTTAGGTTTAGGGGACGGGTGAGGGTCAGGCTTCGGGGAAGGGTTAGGGTTAGGGTTCGGGCTACGGTTAGGGTTAGGGGACGGGGACGGTTTAGGGTCCAGGTGAGGGTACGGCAACGCTTTAGGGGGAGCGTGCGTGTGAGGGCGCGGGTTAGTGTTAGCGTACGGGTTAGGATTAGGGGACGGGTGAGGGTCAGGCTTCGGGGAAGGGTTAGGGTTAGGGTTCGGGCTAGGGTTAGGGTTAGGGGACGGGGACGGTTTAGGGTCCAGGTGAGGGTACGGCAACGATTTAGGGGGAGCCTGCGTGTGAGGGCGCGGGTTAGTGTTAGCGTACGGGTTAGGATTAAGGCACCGGTGAGGGTCAGACTTCGGGGAAGGGTTAGGGTTAGGGTTCGGGCTAGGGTTAGGGTTAGGGGACGGGGACGGTTTAGGGTCCAGGTGAGGGTACGGCAACGCTTTAGGGGGAGCGTGCGTGTGAGGGCGCGGGTTAGTGTTAGCGTACGTGTTAGGATTAGGGCACGGGTGAGGGTCAGGCTTCGGGGAAGGGTTAGGGTTAGGGTTCGGGCTAGGGTTAGGGTTAGGGGACGGGGACGGTTTAGGGTCCAGGTGAGGGTACGGCAACGCTTTAGGGGGAGCGTGCGTGTGAGGGCGCGGGTTAGTGTTAGCGTACGGGTTAGGATTAGGGCACGGGTGAGGGTCAGTCTTCGGGGAAGGGTTAGGGTTAGGGTTCGGGCTAGGGTTAGGGTTAGGGGACGGGGACGGTTTAGGGTCCAGGTGAGGGTACGGCAACGCTTTAGGGGGAGCGTGCGTGTGAGGGCGCGGGTTAGTGTTAGCGTACGGGTTAGGATTAGGGCACGGGTGAGGGTCAGGCTTCGGGGAAGGGTTAGGGTTAGGGTTCGGGCTAGGGTTAGGGTTAGGGGACGGGGACGGTTTAGGGTCCAGGTGAGGGTACGGCAACGCTTTAGGGGGAGCGTGCGTGTGAGGGCGCGGGTTAGTGTTAGCGTACGGGTTAGGATTATGGGACGGGTGAGGGTCAGGCTTCGGGGAAGGGTTAGGGTTAGGGTTCGGGCTAGGGTTAGGATTAGGGGACGGGGACGGTTTAGGGTCCAGGTGAGGGTACGGCAACGCTTTAGGGGGAGCGTGCGTGTGAGGGCGTGGTTTAGTTTTAGCGTACGAGTTAGGAATAGGGGACAGGTGAGGGTCAGGCTTCGGGGAAGGTTTAGGGTTAGGGTTCGGGCTAGGGTTAGGGTTAGGGGACGGGGACGGTTTAGGGTCCAGGTGAGGGTACGGCAACGCTTTAGGGGGAGCGTGCGTGTGAGGGCGCGGGTTAGAGTTAGCGTACGGGTTAGGATTAGGGGACCGGTGAGGGTCAGGCTTTGGGGAAGGGTTAGGGTTAGGGTTCGGGATAGGGTTAGGGTTAGGGGACGGGGACGATTTAGGGTCCAGGTGAGGGTACGGCAACGCTTTAGGGGGAGCGTGCGTGTGAGGGCGCGGGTTAGTGTTAGCGTACGGGTTAGGATTAGGGGACGGGTGAGGGTCAGGCTTCGGGGAAGGGTTAGGGTTAGGGTTTGGGCTAGGGTTAGGGTTAGGGGACGGGGACGGTTTAGGGTCCAGGTGAGGGTCCGGCAACGCTTTAGGGGGAGCGTGCATGTGAGGGCGCGGGTTAGTGTTAGCGTACGGGTTAGGATTAGGGGACGGGTGAGGGTCAGGATTCGGGGAAGGGTTAGGGTTAGGGTTCGGGCTAGGGTTAGGGTTAGGGGACGGGGACGGTTTAGGGTCCAGGTGAGGGTACGGCAACGCTTTAGGGGGAGCGTGCATGTGAGGGCGCGGGTTAGTGTTAGCGTACGGGTTAGGATTAGGGCACGGGTGAGGGTCAGGCTTCGGGGAAGGTTTAGGGTTAGGGTTCGGGCTAGGGTTAGGGTTAGGGGACGGGGACGGTTTAGGGTCCAGGTGAGGGTACAGCAACGCTTTAGGGGGAGCGTGCGTGTGAGGGCGCGGGTTAGTGTTAGCGTACGGGTTAGGATTAGGGCACGGGTGAGGGTCAGGCTTCGGGGAAGGGTTAGGGTTAGGGTTCGGGCTAGGGTTAGGGTTAGGGGACAGGGACGGTTTAGGGTCCAGGTGAGGGTACGGCAACGCTTTAGGGGGAGCGTGCGTGTGAGGGCGCGGGTTAGTGTTAGCGTACGGGTTAGGATTAGGGCACGGGTGAGGGTCAGTCTTCGGGGAAGGGTTAGGGTTAGGGTTCGGGCTAGGGTTAGGGTTAGGGGACGGGGACGGTTTAGGGTCCAGGTGAGGGTACGGCAACGCTTTAGGGGGAGCGTGCGTGTGAGGGCGCGGGTTAGTGTTAGCGTACGGGTTAGGATTAGGGGACGGGTGAGGGTCAGGCTTCGGGGAAGGGTTAGGGTTAGGGTTCGGGCTAGGGTTAGGGTTAGGGGACGGGGACGGTTTAGGGTCCAGGTGAGGGTACGGCAACGCTTTAGGGGGAGCGTGCGTGTGAGGGCGCGGGTTAGTGTTAGCGTACGGATTAGGATTATGGGACGGGTGAGGGTCAGGCTTCGGGGAAGGGTTAGGGTTAGGGTTCGGGCTAGGGTTAGGATTAGGGGACGGGGACGGTTTAGGGTCCAGGTGAGGGTACGGCAACGCTTTAGGGGGAGCGTGCGTGTGAGGGCGTGGGTTAGTTTTAGCGTACGAGTTAGGAATAGGGGACAGGTGAGGGTCAGGCTTCGGGGAAGGGTTAGGGTTAGGGTTCGGGCTAGGGTTAGGGTTAGGGGACGGGGACGGTTTAGGGTCCAGGTGAGGGTACGGCAACGCTTTAGGGGGAGCGTGCGTGTGAGGGCGCGGGTTAGTGTTAGCGTACGGGTTAGGATTAGGGGACGGGTGAGGGTCAGGCTTCGGGGAAGGGTTAGGGTTAGGGTTCGGGCTAGGGTTAGGGTTAGGGGACGGGGACGGTTTAGGGTCCAGGTGAGGGTACGGCAACGCTTTAGGGGGAGCGTGCGTGTGAGGGCGCGGGTTAGTGTTAGCGTACGGATTAGGATTATGGGACGGGTGAGGGTCAGGCTTCGGGGAAGGGTTAGGGTTAGGGTTCGGGCTAGGGTTAGGATTAGGGGACGAGGACGGTTTAGGGTCCAGGTGAGGGTACGGCAACGCTTTAGGGGGAGCGTGCGTGTGAGGGCGTGGGTTTGTTTTAGCGTACGAGTTAGGAATAGGGGACAGGTGAGGGTCAGGCTTCGGGGAAGGGTTAGGGTTAGGGTTCGGGCTAGGGTTAGGGTTAGGGGACGGGGACGGTTTAGGGTCCAGGTGAGGGTACGGCAACGCTTTAGGGGGAGCGTGCGTGTGAGGGCGCGGGTTAGAGTTAGCGTACGGGTTAGGATTAGGGGACCGGTGAGGGTCAGGCTTCGGGGAAGGGTTAGGGTTAGGGTTCGGGCTAGGGTTAGGGTTAGGGGACGGGCACGGTTTAGGGTCCAGGTGAGGGTACGGCAACGCTTTAGGGGGAGCGTGCGTGTGAGGGCGCGGGTTAGTGTTAGCGTACGGGTTAGGATTAGGGGACGGGTGAGGGTCAGGCTTCGGGGAAGGGTTAGGGTTAGGGTTTGGGCTAGGGTTAGGGTTAGGGGACGGGGACGGTTTAGGGTCCAGGTGAGGGTACGGCAACGCTTTAGGGGGAGCGTGCATGTGAGGGCGCGGGTTAGTGTTAGCGTACGGGTTAGGATTAGGGGACGGGTGAGGGTCAGGCTTCGGGGAAGGGTTAGGGTTAGGGTTCGGGCTAGGGTTAGGGTTAGGGGACGGGGACGGTTTAGGGTCCAGGTGAAGGTACGGCAACGCTTTAGGGGGAGCGTGCATGTGAGGGCGTGGGTTAGTGTTAGCGTACGGGTTAGGATTAGGGCACGGGTGAGGGTCAGGCTTCGGGGAAGGGTTAGGGTTAGGGTTCGGGCTAGGGTTAGGGTTAGGGGACGGGGACGGTTTAGGGTCCAGGTGAGGGTACGGCAACGCTTTAGGGGGAGCGTGCGTGTGAGGGCGCGGGTTAGTGTTAGCGTACGGGTTAGGATTAGGGCACGGGTGAGGGTCAGGCTTCGGGGAAGGGTTAGGGTTAGGGTTCGGGCTAGGGTTAGGGTTAGGGGACGGGGACGGTTTAGGGTCCAGGTGAGGGTACGGCAACGCTTTAGGGGGAGCGTGCGTGTGAGGGCGCGGGTTAGTGTTAGCGTACGGGTTACGATTAGGGGACGGGTGAGGGTCAGGCTTCGGGGAAGCGTTAGGGTTAGGGTTCGGGCTAGGGTTAGGGTTAGGGGACGGGGACGGTTTAGGGTCCAGGTGAGGGTACGGCAACGCTTTAGGGGGAGCGTGCGTGTGAGGGCGCGGGTTAGTGTTAGCGTACGGGTTAGGATTATGGGACGGGTGAGGGTCAGGCTTCGTGGAAGGGTTAGGGTTAGGGTTCGGGCTAGGGTTAGGGTTAGGGGACGGGGACGGTTTAGGGTCCAGGTGAGGGTACGGCAACGCTTTAGGGGGAGCGTGCGTGTGAGGGCGCGGGTTAGTGTTAGCGTACGGGTTAGGATTAGGGCACGGGTGAGGGTCAGGCTTCGGGGAAGGGTTAGGGTTAGGGTTCGGGCTAGGGTTAGGGTTAGGGGACGGGGACGGTTTAGGGTCCAGGTGAGGGTACGGCAACGCTTTACGGGGAGCGTGCGTGTGAGGGCGCGGGTTAGTGTTAGCGTACGGGGTAGGATTAGGGGACGGGTGAGGGTCAGGCTTCGGGGAAGGGTTAGGGTTAGGTTTCGGGCTAGGGTTAGGGTTAGGGGACGGGGACGGTTTAGGGTCCAGGTGAGGGTACGGCAACGCTTTAGGGGGAGCGTGCGTGTGAGGGCGCGGGTTAGTGTTAGCGTACGGGTTAGGATTATGGGACGGGTGAGGGTCAGGCTTCGGGGAAGGGTTAGGGTTAGGGTTCGGGCTAGGGTTAGGGTTAGGGGACGGGGACGGTTTAGGGTCCAGGTGAGGGTACGGCAACGCTTTAGGGGGAGGGTGCGTGTGAGGGCGTGGGTTAGTTTTAGCGTACGAGTTAGGAATAGGGGACGGGTGAGGGTCAGGCTTCGGGGAAGGGTTAGGGTTAGGGTTCGGGCTAGGGTTAGGGTTAGGGGACGGGGACGGTTTAGGGTCCAGGTGAGGGTACGGCAACGCTTTAGGGGGAGCGTGCGTGTGAGGGCGCGGGTTAGTGTTAGCGTACGGGTTAGGATTAGGGGACGGGTGAGGGTCAGGCTTCGGGGAAGGGTTAGGGTTAGGGTTCGGGCTAGGGTTAGGGTTAGGGGACGGGGACGGTTTAGGGTCCAGGTGAGGGTACGGAAACGCTTTAGGGGGAGCGTGCGTGTGAGGGCGTGGGTTAGTGTTAGCGTACGGATTAGGATTAGGGGACGGGTGAGGGTCAAGCTTCGGGGAAGGGTTAGGGTTAGGGTTCGGGCTAGGGTTAGGGTTAGGGGACGGGGACGGTTTAGGGTCCAGGTGAGGGTACGGCAACGCTTTAGGGGGAGCGTGCGTGTGAGGGCGCGGGTTAGTGTTTGCGTACGGGTTACGATTAGGGGACGGGTGAGGATCAGGCTTCGGGGAAGGGTTAGGGTTAGGGTTCGGGCTAGGGTTAGGGTTAGGGGACGGGGACGGTTTAGGGTCCAGGTGAGGGTACGGCAACGCTTTAGGGGGAGCGTGCGTGTGAGGGCGTGGGTTAGTTTTAGCGTACGAGTTAGGAATAGGGGACGGGTGTGGGTCAGGCTTCGGGGAAGGGATAGGGTTAGGGTTCGGGCTAGGGTTAGGGTTAGGGGACGGGGACGGTTTAGGGTCCAGGTGAGGGTACGGCAACGCTTTAGGGGGAGCGTGCGTGTGAGGGCGCGGGTTAGTGTTAGCGTACGGGTTAGGATTAGGGCACGGGTGAGGGTCAGGCTTCGGGGAAGGGTTAGGGTTAGGGTTCGGGCTAGGGTTAGGGTTAGGGGACGGTTACTGTTTAGGGTCCAGGTGACGGTACGGAAACGCTTCAGGGGGAGCGTGCGTGTGAGGACGCGGGTTAGTGTTAGCGTACGGATTAGGATTAGGGGACGGGTGAGGGTCAGGCTTCGGGGAAGGGTTAGGGTTAGGGTTCGGGCTAGGGTTAGGGTTAGGGGACGGGGACGGTTTAGGGTCCAGGTGAGGGTACGGCAACGCTTTAGGGGGAGCGTGCGTGTGAGGGCGCGGGTTAGTGTTCGCGTACGGGTTACGATTAGGGGACGGGTGAGGGTCAGGCTTCGGGGAAGGGTTAGGGTTAGGGTTCGGGCTAGGGTTAGGGTTAGGGGACGGGGACGGTTTAGGGTCCAGGTGAGGGTACGGCAACGCTTTAGAGGGAGCGTGCGTGTGAGGGCGCGGGTTAGTGTTAGCGTATGGGTTAGGATTAGGGCACGGGTGAGGGTCAGGCTTCGGGGAAGGGTTAGGGTTAGGGTTCGGGCTAGGGTTAGGGTTAGGGGACGGGGACGGTTTAGGGTCCAGGTGAGGGTACGACAA
Source organism: Delphinus delphis (assembly GCF_949987515.2). Classification (NCBI taxonomy): domain Eukaryota; kingdom Metazoa; phylum Chordata; class Mammalia; order Artiodactyla; family Delphinidae; genus Delphinus; species Delphinus delphis. The sequence goes on along the minus strand of NW_027192732.1, from coordinate 170,495 downwards.
CGCTTTAGGGGGAGCGTGCGTGTGAGGGCGCGGGTTAGTGTTATTGTACGGGTTAGGATTAGGGCACGGGTGAGGGACAGGCTTCGGGGAAGGGTTAGGGTTAGGGTTTGGGCTAGGGTTAGGGTTAGGGGACGGGGACGGTTTAGGGTCCAGGTGAGGGTACGGCAACGCTTTAGGGGGAGCGTGCGTGTGAGGGCGCGGGTTAGTGTTCGCGTACGGGTTACGATTAGGGGACGGGTGAGGGTCAGGCTTCAGGGAAGGGTTAGGGTTAGGGTTCGGGCTAGGGTTAGGGTTAGGGGACGGGGACGGTTTAGGGTCCAGGTGAGGGTACGGCAACGCTTTAGGGGGAGCGTGCGTGTGAGGGCGCGGGTTAGTGTTAGCGTACGGGTTAGGATTAGGGGACGGGTGAGGGTCAGGCTTCGGGGAAGGGTTAGGGTTAGGGTTTGGGCTAGGGTTAGGGTTAGGGGACGGGGACGGTTTAGGGTCCAGGTGAGGGTACGGCAACGCTTTAGGGGGAGCGTGCATGTGAGGGCGCGGGTTAGTGTTAGCGTACGGGTTAGGATTAGGGGACGGGTGAGGGTCAGGCTTCGGGGAAGGGTTAGGGTTAGGGTTCGGGCTAGGGTTAGGGTTAGGGGACGGGGACGTTTTAGGGTCCAGGTGAGGGTACGGCAACGCTTTAGGGGGAGCGTGCATGTGAGGGCGCGGGTTAGTGTTAGCGTACGGGTTAGGATTAGGGCACGGGTGAGGGTCTGGCTTCGGGGAAGGGTTAGGGTTAGGGTTCGGGCTAGGGTTAGGGTTAGGGGACGGGGACGGTTTAGGGTCCAGGTGAGGGTACGGCAACGCTTTAGGGGGAGCGTGCGTGTGAGGGCGCGGGTTAGTGTTAGCGTATGGGTTAGGATTAGGGGACGGGTGAGGGTCAGGCTTCTGGGAAGGGTTAGGGTTAGGGTTCGGGCTAGGGTTAGGGTTAGGGGACGAGGACGGTTTAGGGTCCAGGTGAGGGTACGGCAACGCTTTAGGGGGAGCGTGCGTGTGAGGGCGCGGGTTAGTGTTAGCGTACGGGTTAGGATTATGGGACGGGTGAGGGTCAGGCTTCAGGGAAGGGTTAGGGTTAGGGTTCGGGCTAGGGTTAGGGTTAGGGGACGGGGACGGTTTAGGGTCCAGGTGAGGGTACGGCAACGCTTTAGGGGGAGCGTGCGTGTGAGGGCGCGGGTTAGTGTTAGCGTACGGGTTAGGATTAGGGCACGGGTGAGGGTCAGGCTTCGGGGAAGGGTTAGGGTTCGGGTTCGGGCTAGGGTTAGGGTTAGGGGACGGGGACGGTTTAGGGTCCAGGTGAGGGTACGGCAACGCTTTACGGGGAGCGTGCGTGTGAGGGCGCTGGTTAGTGTTAGCGTACAGGGTAGGATTAGGGGACGGGTGAGGGTCAGGCTTCGGGGAAGGGTTAGGGTTAGCGTTCGGGCTAGGGTTAGGGTTAGGGGACGGGGACGGTTTAGGGTCTAGGTGAGGGTACTGCAACGCTTTAGGGGGAGCGTGCGTGTGAGGGCGCGGGTTAGTTTTAGCGTACGGGTTAGGATTAGGGGACGGGTGAGGGTCAGGCTTCGGGGAAGGGTTAGGGTTAGGGTTCGGGCTAGGGTTAGGGTTAGGGGACGGGGACGGTTTAGGGTCCAGGTGAGGGTACGGCAACGCTTTACGGGGAGCGTGCGTGTGAGGGCGGGGGTTAGTGTTAGAGTACGGGTTAGGATTAGGGGACGCGTGAGGGTCAGGCTTCGGGGAAGGGTTAGGGTTAGGGTTCGCGCTAGGGTTAGGGTTAGGGGACGGGGACGGTTTAGGGTCCAGGTGAGGGTACGGCAACGATTTAGGGGGAGCCTGCGTGTGAGGGCGCGGGTTAGTGTTAGCGTACGGGTTAGGATTAGGGCACGGGTGAGGGTCAGGCTTCGGGGAAGGGTTAGGGTTAGGGTTCGGGCTAGGGTTAGGGTTAGGGGACGGGGACGGTTTAGGGTCCAGGTGAGGGTACGGCAACGCTTTAGGGGGAGCGTGCGTGTGAGGGCGCGGGTTAGTGTTAGCGTACGTGTTAGGATTAGGGCACGGGTGAGGGTCAGGCTTCGGGGAAGGGTTAGGGTTAGGGTTCGGGCTAGGGTTAGGGTTAGGGGACGGGGACGGTTTAGGTTCCAGGTGAGGGTACGGCAACGCTTTAGGGGGAGCGTGCGTGTAAGGACGCGGGTTAGTGTTAGCGTACGGGTTAGGATTAGGGCACGGGTGAGGGTCAGGCTTCGGGGAAGGGTTAGGGTTAGGGTTCGGGCTAGGGTTAGGGTTAGGGGATGGGGACGGTTTAGGGTCCAGGTGAGGGTACGGCAACGCTTTAGGGGGAGCGTGCGTGTGAGGGCGCGGGTTAGTGTTAGCGTACGGGTTAGGATTAGGGGACGGGTGAGGGTCAGGCTTCGGGGAAGTGTTAGGGTTAGGGTTTGGGCTAGGGTTAGGGTTAGGGGACGGGGACGGTTTAGGGTCCAGGTGAGGGTACGGCAACGCTTTAGGGGGAGCGTGCATGTGAGGGCGCGGGTTAGTGTTAGCGTACGGGTTAGGATTAGGGGACGGGTGAGGGTCAGGATTTGGGGAAGGGTTAGGGTTAGGGTTCGGGCTAGGGTTAGGGTTAGGGGACGGGGACGGTTTAGGGTCCAGGTGAGGGTACGGCAACGCTTTAGGGGGAGCGTGCATGTGAGGGCGCGGGTTAGTGTTAGCGTACGGGTTAGGATTAGGGCACGGGTGAGGGTCAGGCTTCGGGGAAGGGTTAGGGTTAGGGTTCGGGCTAGGGTTAGGGTTAGGGGACGGGGACGGTTTAGGGTCCAGGTGAGGGTACGGCAACGCTTTAGGGGGAGCGTGCGTGTGAGGGCGCGGGTTAGTGTTAGCGTACGGGTTACGATTAGGGGACGGGTGAGGGTCAGGCTTCAGGGAAGGGTTAGGGTTAGGGTTCGGGCTAGGGTTAGGGTTAGGGGACGAGGACGGTTTAGGGTCCAGGTGAGGGTACGGCAACGCTTTAGGGGGAGCGTGCGTGTGAGGGCGCGGGTTAGTGTTAGCGTACGGGTTAGGATTAGGGCACGGGTGAGGGTCAGGCTTCGGGGAAGGGTTAGGGTTAGGGTTCGGGCTAGGGTTAGGGTTAGGGGACGGGGACGGTTTAGGGTCCAGGTGAGGGTACGGCAACGCTTTAGGGGGAGCGTGCGTGTGAGGGCGCGGGTTAGTGTTAGCGTACGGGTTAGGATTAGGGCACGGGTGAGGGTCAGGCTTCGGGGAAGGGTTAGGGTTAGGGTTCGGGCTAGGGTTAGGGTTAGGGGACGGGGACGGTTTAGGGTCCAGGTGAGGGTACGGCAACGCTTTACGGGGAGCGTGCGTGTGAGGGCGCGGGTTAGTGTTAGCGTACGGGGTAGGATTAGGGGACGGGTGAGGGTCAGGCTTCGGGGAAGTGTTAGGGTTAGCGTTCGGGCTAGGGTTAGGGTTAGGGGACGGGGACGGTTTAGGGTCTAGGTGAGGGTACTGCAACGCTTTAGGGGGAGCGTGCGTGTGAGGGCGCGGGTTAGTTTTAGCGTACGGGTTAGGATTAGGGGACGGGTGAGGGTCAGGCTTCGGGGAAGGGTTAGGGTTAGGGTTCGGGCTAGGGTTAGGGTTAGGGGACGGGGACGGTTTAGGGTCCAGGTGAGGGTACGGCAACGCTTTAGGGGGAGCGTGCGTGTGAGGGCGGGGGTTAGTGTTAGAGTACGGGTTAGGATTAGGGGACAGGTGAGGGTCAGGCTTCGGGGAAGGGTTAGGGTTAGGGTTCGCGCTAGGGTTAGGGTTAGGGGACGGGGACGGTTTAGGGTCCAGGTGAGGGTACGGCAACGATTTAGGGGGAGCCTGCGTGTGAGGGCGCGGGTTAGTGTTAGCGTACGGGTTAGGATTAGGGCACGGGTGAGGGTCAGGCTTCGGGGAAGGGTTAGGGTTAGGGTTCGGGCTAGGGTTAGGGTTAGGGGACGGGGATGGTTTAGGATCCAGGTGAGGGTACGGCAACGCTTTAGGGGGAGCGTGCGTGTGAGGGCGCGGGTTAGTGTTAGCGTACGTGTTAGGATTAGGGCACGGGTGAGGGTCAGGCTTCGGGGAAGGGTTAGGGTTAGGGTTCGGGCTAGGGTTAGGGTTAGGGGACGGGGACGGTTTAGGGTCCAGGTGAGGGTACGGCAACGCTTTAGGGGGAGCGTGCGTGTGAGGGCGCGGGTTAGTGTTAGCGTACGGGTTAGGATTAGGGGACGGGTGAGGGTCAGGCTTCTGGGAAGGGTTAGGGTTAGGGTTCGGGCTAGGGTTAGGGTTAGGGGACGAGGACGGTTTAGGGTCCAGGTGAGGGTACGGCAACGCTTTAGGGGGAGCGTGCGTGTGAGGGCGCGGGTTAGTGTTAGCGTACGGGTTAGGATTAGGGGACGGGTGAGGGTCAGGCTTCGGGGAAGGGTTAGGGTTAGGGTTCGGGCTAGGGTTAGGGTTAGGGGACGGGGACGGTTTAGGGTCCAGGTGAGGGTACGGCAACGCTTTACAGGGAGCGTGCGTGTGAGGGCGCTGGTTAGTGTTAGCGTACAGGGTAGGATTAGGGGACGGGTGAGGGTCAGGCTTCGGGGAAGGGTTAGGGTTAGCGTTCGGGCTAGGGTTAGGGTTAGGGGACGGGGACGGTTTAGGGTCTAGGTGAGGGTACTGCAACGCTTTAGGGGGAGCGTGCGTGTGAGGGCGCGGGTTAGTTTTAGCGTACGGGTTAGGATTAGGGGACGGGTGAGGGTCAGGCTTCGGGGAAGGGTTAGGGTTAGGGTTCGGGCTAGGGTTAGGGTTAGGGGACGGGGACGGTTTAGGGTCCAGGTGAGGGTACGGCAACGCTTTACGGGGAGCGTGCGTGTGAGGGCGCGGGTTAGTGTTAGAGTACGGGTTAGGATTAGGGGACGCGTGAGGGTCAGGCTTCGGGGAAGGGTTAGGGTTAGGGTTCGCGCTAGGGTTAGGGTTAGGGGACGGGGACGGTTTAGGGTCCAGGTGAGGGTACGGCAACGATTTAGGGGGAGCCTGCGTGTGAGGGCGCGGGTTAGTGTTAGCGTACGGGTTAGGATTAGGGCACGGGTGAGGGTCAGGCTTCGGGGAAGGGTTAGGGTTAGGGTTCGGGCTAGGGTTAGGGTTAGGGGACGGGGACGGTTTAGGGTCCAGGTGAGGGTACGGCAACGCTTTAGGGGGAGCGTGCGTGTGAGGGCGCGGGTTAGTGTTAGCGTACGTGTTAGGATTAGGGCACGGGTGAGGGTCAGGCTTCGGGGAAGGGTTAGGGTTAGGGTTCGGGCTAGGGTTAGGGTTAGGGGACGGGGACGGTTTAGGGTCCAGGTGAGGGTACGGCAACGCTTTAGGGGGAGCGTGCGTGTAAGGACGCGGGTTAGTGTTAGCGTACGGGTTAGGATTAGGGCACGGGTGAGGGTCAGGCTTCGGGGAAGGGTTAGGGTTAGGGTTCGGGCTAGGGTTAGGGTTAGGGGACGGGGACGGTTTAGGGTCCAGGTGAGGGTACGGCAACGCTTTAGGGGGAGCGTGCGTGTGAGGGCGCGGGTTAGTGTTAGCGTACGGGTTAGGATTAGGGGACGGGTGAGGGTCAGGCTTCGGGGAAGGGTTAGGGTTAGGGTTTGGGCTAGGGTTAGGGTTAGGGGACGGGGACGGTTTAGGGTCCAGGTGAGGGTACGGCAACGCTTTAGGGGGAGCGTGCATGTGAGGGCGCGGGTTAGTGTTAGCGTACGGGTTAGGATTAGGGGACGGGTGAGGGTCAGGATTTGGGGAAGGGTTAGGGTTAGGGTTCGGGCTAGGGTTAGGGTTAGGGGACGGGAACGGTTTAGGGTCCAGGTGAGGGTACGGCAACGCTTTAGGGGGAGCGTGCATGTGAGGGCGCGGGTTAGTGTCAGCGTACGGGTTAGGATTAGGGCACGGGTGAGGGTCAGGCTTCGGGGAAGGGTTAGGGTTAGGGTTCGGGCTAGGGTTAGGGTTAGGGGACGGGGACGGTTTAGGGTCCAGGTGAGGGTACGGCAACGCTTTAGGGGGAGCGTGCGTGTGAGGGCGCGGGTTAGTGTTAGCGTACGGGTTACGATTAGGGGACGGGTGAGGGTCAGGCTTCAGGGAAGGGTTAGGGTTAGGGTTCGGGCTAGGGTTAGGGTTAGGGGACGAGGACGGTTTAGGGTCCAGGTGAGGGTACGGCAACGCTTTAGGGGGAGCGTGCGTGTGAGGGCGCGGGTTAGTGTTAGCGTACCGGTTAGGATTAGGGCACGGGTGAGGGTCAGGCTTCGGGGAAGGGTTAGGGTTAGGGTTCGGGCTAGGGTTAGGGTTAGGGGACGGGGACGGTTTAGGGTCCACGTGAGGGTACGGCAATGCTTTAGGGGGAGCGTGCGTGTGAGGGCGCGGGTTAGTGTTAGCGTACGGGTTAGGATTAGGGCACGGGTGAGGGTCAGGCTTCGGGGAAGGGTTAGGGTTAGGGTTCGGGCTAGGGTTAGGGTTAGGGGACGGGGATGGTTTAGGGTCCAGGTGAGGGTACGGCAACGCTTTAGGGGGAGCGTGCGTGTGAGGGCGCGGGTTAGTGTTAGCGTACGTGTTAGGATTAGGGCACGGTTGAGGGTCAGGCTTCGGGGAAGGGTTAGGGTTAGGGTTCGGGCTAGGGTTAGGGTTAGGGGACGGGGACGGTTTAGGGTCCAGGTGAGGGTACGGCAACGCTTTAGGGGGAGCGTGCGTGTGAGGACGCGGGTTAGTGTTAGCGTACGGGTTAGGATTAGGGCACGGGTGAGGGTCAGGCTTCGGGGAAGGGTTAGGGTTAGGGTTCGAGCTAGGGTTAGGGTTAGGGGACGGGGACGGTTTAGGGTCCAGGTGAGGGTACGGCAACGCTTTAGGGGGAGCGTGCGTGTGAGGGCGTGGGTTAGTGTTAGCGTACGGGTTAGGATTAGGGGACGGGTGAGGGTCAGGCTTCGGGGAAGTGTTAGGGTTAGGGTTCGGGCTAGGGTTAGGGTTAGGGGACGGGGACGGTTTAGGGTCCAGGTGAGGGTACGGCAACGCTTTAGGGGGAGCGTGCGTGTGAGGGCGTGGGTTAGTTTTAGCGTACGAGTTAGGAATAGGGGACGGGTGAGGGTCAGGCTTCGGGGAAGGGTTAGGGTTAGGGTTCGGGCTAGGGTTAGGGTTAGGGGACGGGGACGGTTTAGGGTCCAGGTGAGGGTACGGCAACGCTTTAGGGGGAGCGTGCGTGTGAGGGCGCGGGTTAGTGTTAGCGTACGGGTTAGGATTAGGGGACGGGTGAGGGTCAGGCTTCGGGGAAGGGTTAGGGTTAGGGTTCGGGCTAGGGTTAGGGTTAGGGGACGGGGACGGTTTAGGGTCCAGGTGAGGGTACGGAAACGCTTTAGGGGGAGCGTGCGTGTGAGGGCGTGGGTTAGTGTTAGCGTACGGATTAGGATTAGGGGACGGGTGAGGGTCAAGCTTCGGGGAAGGGTTAGGGTTAGGGTTCGGGCTAGGGTTAGGGTTAGGGGACGGGGACGGTTTAGGGTCCAGGTGAGGGTACGGCAACGCTTTAGGGGGAGCGTGCGTGTGAGGGCGCGGGTTAGTGTTTGCGTACGGGTTACGATTAGGGGACGGGTGAGGATCAGGCTTCGGGGAAGGGTTAGGGTTAGGGTTCGGGCTAGGGTTAGGGTTAGGGGACGGGGACGGTTTAGGGTCCAGGTGAGGGTACGGCAACGCTTTAGGGGGAGCGTGCGTGTGAGGGCGTGGGTTAGTTTTAGCGTACGAGTTAGGAATAGGGGACGGGTGTGGGTCAGGCTTCGGGGAAGGGATAGGGTTAGGGTTCGGGCTAGGGTTAGGGTTAGGGGACGGGGACGGTTTAGGGTCCAGGTGAGGGTACGGCAACGCTTTAGGGGGAGCGTGCGTGTGAGGGCGCGGGTTAGTGTTAGCGTACGGGTTAGGATTAGGGCACGGGTGAGGGTCAGGCTTCGGGGAAGGGTTAGGGTTAGGGTTCGGGCTAGGGTTAGGGTTAGGGGACGGTTACTGTTTAGGGTCCAGGTGACGGTACGGAAACGCTTCAGGGGGAGCGTGCGTGTGAGGACGCGGGTTAGTGTTAGCGTACGGATTAGGATTAGGGGACGGGTGAGGGTCAGGCTTCGGGGAAGGGTTAGGGTTAGGGTTCGGGCTAGGGTTAGGGTTAGGGGACGGGGACGGTTTAGGGTCCAGGTGAGGGTACGGCAACGCTTTAGGGGGAGCGTGCGTGTGAGGGCGCGGGTTAGTGTTCGCGTACGGGTTACGATTAGGGGACGGGTGAGGGTCAGGCTTCGGGGAAGGGTTAGGGTTAGGGTTCGGGCTAGGGTTAGGGTTAGGGGACGGGGACGGTTTAGGGTCCAGGTGAGGGTACGGCAACGCTTTAGAGGGAGCGTGCGTGTGAGGGCGCGGGTTAGTGTTAGCGTATGGGTTAGGATTAGGGCACGGGTGAGGGTCAGGCTTCGGGGAAGGGTTAGGGTTAGGGTTCGGGCTAGGGTTAGGGTTAGGGGACGGGGACGGTTTAGGGTCCAGGTGAGGGTACGACAACGCTTTAGGGGGAGCGTGCGTGTGAGGGCGCGGGTTAGTGTTATTGTACGGGTTAGGATTAGGGCACGGGTGAGGGACAGGCTTCGGGGAAGGGTTAGGGTTAGGGTTTGGGCTAGGGTTAGGGTTAGGGGACGGGGACGGTTTAGGGTCCAGGTGAGGGTACGGCAACGCTTTAGGGGGAGCGTGCGTGTGAGGGCGCGGGTTAGTGTTCGCGTACGGGTTACGATTAGGGGACGGGTGAGGGTCAGGCTTCAGGGAAGGGTTAGGGTTAGGGTTCGGGCTAGGGTTAGGGTTAGGGGACGGGGACGGTTTAGGGTCCAGGTGAGGGTACGGCAACGCTTTAGGGGGAGCGTGCGTGTGAGGGCGCGGGTTAGTGTTAGCGTACGGGTTAGGATTAGGGGACGGGTGAGGGTCAGGCTTCGGGGAAGGGTTAGGGTTAGGGTTTGGGCTAGGGTTAGGGTTAGGGGACGGGGACGGTTTAGGGTCCAGGTGAGGGTACGGCAACGCTTTAGGGGGAGCGTGCATGTGAGGGCGCGGGTTAGTGTTAGCGTACGGGTTAGGATTAGGGGACGGGTGAGGGTCAGGCTTCGGGGAAGGGTTAGGGTTAGGGTTCGGGCTAGGGTTAGGGTTAGGGGACGGGGACGTTTTAGGGTCCAGGTGAGGGTACGGCAACGCTTTAGGGGGAGCGTGCATGTGAGGGCGCGGGTTAGTGTTAGCGTACGGGTTAGGATTAGGGCACGGGTGAGGGTCAGGCTTCGGGGAAGGGTTAGGGTTAGGGTTCGGGCTAGGGTTAGGGTTAGGGGACGGGGACGGTTTAGGGTCCAGGTGAGGGTACGGCAACGCTTTAGGGGGAGCGTGCGTGTGAGGGCGCGGGTTAGTGTTAGCGTATGGGTTAGGATTAGGGGACGGGTGAGGGTCAGGCTTCTGGGAAGGGTTAGGGTTAGGGTTCGGGCTAGGGTTAGGGTTAGGGGACGAGGACGGTTTAGGGTCCAGGTGAGGGTACGGCAACGCTTTAGGGGGAGCGTGCGTGTGAGGGCGCGGTTTAGTGTTAGCGTACGGGTTAGGATTATGGGACGGGTGAGGGTCAGGCTTCAGGGAAGGGTTAGGGTTAGGGTTCGGGCTAGGGTTAGGGTTAGGGGACGGGGACGGTTTAGGGTCCAGGTGAGGGTACGGCAACGCTTTAGGGGGAGCGTGCGTGTGAGGGCGCGGGTTAGTGTTAGCGTACGGGTTAGGATTAGGGCACGGATGAGGGTCAGGCTTCGGGGAAGGGTTAGGGTTCGGGTTCGGGCTAGGGTTAGGGTTAGGGGACGGGGACGGTTTAGGGTCCAGGTGAGGGTACGGCAACGCTTTACGGGGAGCGTGCGTGTGAGGGCGCTGGTTAGTGTTAGCGTACAGGGTAGGATTAGGGGACGGGTGAGGGTCAGGCTTCGGGGAAGGGTTAGGGTTAGCGTTCGGGCTAGGGTTAGGGTTAGGGGACGGGGACGGTTTAGGGTCTAGGTGAGGGTACTGCAACGCTTTAGGGGGAGCGTGCGTGTGAGGGCGCGGGTTAGTTTTAGCGTACGGGTTAGGATTAGGGGACGGGTGAGGGTCAGGCTTCGGGGAAGGGTTAGGGTTAGGGTTCGGGCTAGGGTTAGGGTTAGGGGACGGGGACGGTTTAGGGTCCAGGTGAGGGTACGGCAACGCTTTACGGGGAGCGTGCGTGTGAGGGCGGGGGTTAGTGTTAGAGTACGGGTTAGGATTAGGGGACGCGTGAGGGTCAGGCTTCGGGGAAGGGTTAGGGTTAGGGTTCGCGCTAGGGTTAGGGTTAGGGGACGGGAACGGTTTAGGGTCCAGGTGAGGGTACGGCAACGATTTAGGGGGAGCCTGCGTGTGAGGGCGCGGGTTAGTGTTAGCGTACGGGTTAGGATTAGGGCACGGGTGAGGGTCAGGCTTCGGGGAAGGGTTAGGGTTAGGGTTCGGGCTAGGGTTAGGGTTAGGGGACGGGGACGGTTTAGGGTCCAGGTGAGGGTACGGCAACGCTTTAGGGGGAGCGTGCGTGTGAGGGCGCGGGTTAGTGTTAGCGTACGGGGTAGGATTAGGGGACGGGTGAGGGTCAGGCTTCGGGGAAGTGTTAGGGTTAGCGTTCGGGCTAGGGTTAGGGTTAGGGGACGGGGACGGTTTAGGGTCTAGGTGAGGGTACTGCAACGCTTTAGGGGGAGCGTGCGTGTGAGGGCGCGGGTTAGTTTTAGCGTACGGGTTAGGATTAGGGGACGGGTGAGGGTCAGGCTTCGGGGAAGGGTTAGGGTTAGGGTTCGGGCTAGGGTTAGGGTTAGGGGACGGGGACGGTTTAGGGTCCAGGTGAGGGTACGGCAACGCTTTAGGGGGAGCGTGCGTGTGAGGGCGGGGGTTAGTGTTAGCGTACGGGTTAGGATTAGGGCACGGGTGAGGGTCAGGCTTCGGGGAAGGGTTAGGGTTAGGGTTCGGGCTAGGGTTAGGGTTAGGGGACGGGGACGGTTTAGGGTCCAGGTGAGGGTACGGCAACGCTTTAGGGGGAGCGTGCGTGTGAGGGCGCGGGTTAGTGTTAGCGTACGGGGTAGGATTAGGGGACGGGTGAGGGTCAGGCTTCGGGGAAGTGTTAGGGTTAGCGTTCGGGCTAGGGTTAGGGTTAGGGGACGGGGACGGTTTAGGGTCTAGGTGAGGGTACTGCAACGCTTTAGGGGGAGCGTGCGTGTGAGGGCGCGGGTTAGTTTTAGCGTACGGGTTAGGATTAGGGGACGGGTGAGGGTCAGGCTTCGGGGAAGGGTTAGGGTTAGGGTTCGGGCTAGGGTTAGGGTTAGGGGACGGGGACGGTTTAGGGTCCAGGTGAGGGTACGGCAACGCTTTAGGGGGAGCGTGCGTGTGAGGGCGGGGGTTAGTGTTAGAGTACGGGTTAGGATTAGGGGACAGGTGAGGGTCAGGCTTCGGGGAAGGGTTAGGGTTAGGGTTCGCGCTAGGGTTAGGGTTAGGGGACGGGGACGGTTTAGGGTCCAGGTGAGGGTACGGCAACGATTTAGGGGGAGCCTGCGTGTGAGGGCGCGGGTTAGTGTTAGCGTACGGGTTAGGATTAGGGCACGGGTGAGGGTCAGGCTTCGGGGAAGGGTTAGGGTTAGGGTTCGGGCTAGGGTTAGGGTTAGGGGACGGGGATGGTTTAGGATCCAGGTGAGGGTACGGCAACGCTTTAGGGGGAGCGTGCGTGTGAGGGCGCGGGTTAGTGTTAGCGTACGTGTTAGGATTAGGGCACGGGTGAGGGTCAGGCTTCGGGGAAGGGTTAGGGTTAGGGTTCGGGCTAGGGTTAGGGTTAGGGGACGGGGACGGTTTAGGGTCCAGGTGAGGGTACGGCAACGCTTTAGGGGGAGCGTGCGTGTGAGGGCGCGGGTTAGTGTTAGCGTACGGGTTAGGATTAGGGGACGGGTGAGGGTCAGGCTTCTGGGAAGGGTTAGGGTTAGGGTTCGGGCTAGGGTTAGGGTTAGGGGACGAGGACGGTTTAGGGTCCAGGTGAGGGTACGGCAACGCTTTAGGGGGAGCGTGCGTGTGAGGGCGCGGGTTAGTGTTAGCGTACGGGTTAGGATTAGGGGACGGGTGAGGGTCAGGCTTCGGGGAAGGGTTAGGGTTAGGGTTCGGGCTAGGGTTAGGGTTAGGGGACGGGGACGGTTTAGGGTCCAGGTGAGGGTACGGCAACGCTTTACAGGGAGCGTGCGTGTGAGGGCGCTGGTTAGTGTTAGCGTACAGGGTAGGATTAGGGGACGGGTGAGGGTCAGGCTTCGGGGAAGGGTTAGGGTTAGCGTTCGGGCTAGGGTTAGGGTTAGGGGACGGGGACGGTTTAGGGTCTAGGTGAGGGTACTGCAACGCTTTAGGGGGAGCGTGCGTGTGAGGGCGCGGGTTAGTTTTAGCGTACGGGTTAGGATTAGGGGACGGGTGAGGGTCAGGCTTCGGGGAAGGGTTAGGGTTAGGGTTCGGGCTAGGGTTAGGGTTAGGGGACGGGGACGGTTTAGGGTCCAGGTGAGGGTACGGCAACGCTTTACGGGGAGCGTGCGTGTGAGGGCGCGGGTTAGTGTTAGAGTACGGGTTAGGATTAGGGGACGCGTGAGGGTCAGGCTTCGGGGAAGGGTTAGGGTTAGGGTTCGCGCTAGGGTTAGGGTTAGGGGACGGGGACGGTTTAGGGTCCAGGTGAGGGTACGGCAACGATTTAGGGGGAGCCTGCGTGTGAGGGCGCGGGTTAGTGTTAGCGTACGGGTTAGGATTAGGGCACGGGTGAGGGTCAGGCTTCGGGGAAGGGTTAGGGTTAGGGTTCGGGCTAGGGTTAGGGTTAGGGGACGGGGACGGTTTAGGGTCCAGGTGAGGGTACGGCAACGCTTTAGGGGGAGCGTGCGTGTGAGGGCGCGGGTTAGTGTTAGCGTACGTGTTAGGATTAGGGCACGGGTGAGGGTCATGCTTCGGGGAAGGGTTAGGGTTAGGGTTCGGGCTAGGGTTAGGGTTAGGGGACGGGGACGGTTTAGGGTCCAGGTGAGGGTACGGCAACGCTTTAGGGGGAGCGTGCGTGTAAGGACGCGGGTTAGTGTTAGCGTACGGGTTAGGATTAGGGCACGGGTGAGGGTCAGGCTTCGGGGAAGGGTTAGGGTTAGGGTTCGGGCTAGGGTTAGGGTTAGGGGACGGGGACGGTTTAGGGTCCAGGTGAGGGTACGGCAACGCTTTAGGGGGAGCGTGCGTGTGAGGGCGCGGGTTAGTGTTAGCGTACGGGTTAGGATTAGGGGACGGGTGAGGGTCAGGCTTCGGGGAAGGGTTAGGGTTAGGGTTTGGGCTAGGGTTAGGGTTAGGGGACGGGGACGGTTTAGGGTCCAGGTGAGGGTACGGCAACGCTTTAGGGGGAGCGTGCATGTGAGGGCGCGGGTTAGTGTTAGCGTACGGGTTAGGATTAGGGGACGGGTGAGGGTCAGGATTTGGGGAAGGGTTAGGGTTAGGGTTCGGGCTAGGGTTAGGGTTAGGGGACGGGGACGGTTTAGGGTCCAGGTGAGGGTACGGCAACGCTTTAGGGGGAGCGTGCATGTGAGGGCGCGGGTTAGTGTCAGCGTACGGGTTAGGATTAGGGCACGGGTGAGGGTCAGGCTTCGGGGAAGGGTTAGGGTTAGGGTTCGGGCTAGGGTTAGGGTTAGGGGACGGGGACGGTTTAGGGTCCAGGTGAGGGTACGGCAACGCTTTAGGGGGAGCGTGCGTGTGAGGGCGCGGGTTAGTGTTAGCGTACGGGTTACGATTAGGGGACGGGTGAGGGTCAGGCTTCAGGGAAGGGTTAGGGTTAGGGTTCGGGCTAGGGTTAGGGTTAGGGGACGAGGACGGTTTAGGGTCCAGGTGAGGGTACGGCAACGCTTTAGGGGGAGCGTGCGTGTGAGGGCGCGGGTTAGTGTTAGCGTACCGGTTAGGATTAGGGCACGGGTGAGGGTCAGGCTTCGGGGAAGGGTTAGGGTTAGGGTTCGGGCTAGGGTTAGGGTTAGGGGACGGGGACGGTTTAGGGTCCACGTGAGGGTACGGCAATGCTTTAGGGGGAGCGTGCGTGTGAGGGCGCGGGTTAGTGTTAGCGTACGGGTTAGGATTAGGGCACGGGTGAGGGTCAGGCTTCGGGGAAGGGTTAGGGTTAGGGTTCGGGCTAGGGTTAGGGTTAGGGGACGGGGATGGTTTAGGGTCCAGGTGAGGGTACGGCAACGCTTTAGGGGGAGCGTGCGTGTGAGGGCGCGGGTTAGTGTTAGCGTACGTGTTAGGATTAGGGCACGGTTGAGGGTCAGGCTTCGGGGAAGGGTTAGGGTTAGGGTTCGGGCTAGGGTTAGGGTTAGGGGACGGGGACGGTTTAGGGTCCAGGTGAGGGTACGGCAACGCTTTAGGGGGAGCGTGCGTGTGAGGACGCGGGTTAGTGTTAGCGTACGGGTTAGGATTAGGGCACGGGTGAGGGTCAGGCTTCGGGGAAGGGTTAGGGTTAGGGTTCGAGCTAGGGTTAGGGTTAGGGGACGGGGACGGTTTAGGGTCCAGGTGAGGGTACGGCAACGCTTTAGGGGGAGCGTGCGTGTGAGGGCGCGGGTTAGTGTTAGCGTACGGGTTAGGATTAGGGGACGGGTGAGGGTCAGGCTTCGGGGAAGTGTTAGGGTTAGGGTTCGGGCTAGGGTTAGGGTTAGGGGACGGGGACGGTTTAGGGTCCAGGTGAGGGTACGGCAACGCTTTAGGGGGAGCGTGCGTGTGAGGGCGTGGGTTAGTTTTAGCGTACGAGTTAGGAATAGGGGACGGGTGAGGGTCAGTCTTCGGGGAAGGGTTAGGGTTAGGGTTCGGGCTAGGGTTAGGGTTAGGGGACGGGGACGGTTTAGGGTCCAGGTGAGGGTACGGCAACGCTTTAGGGGGAGCGTGCGTGTGAGGGCGCGGGTTAGTGTTAGCGTACGGGTTAGGATTAGGGCACGGGTGAGGGTCAGGCTTCGAGGAAGGGTTAGGGTTAGGCTTCGGGCTAGGGTTAGGGTTAGGGGACGGGGACGGTTTAGGGTCCAGGTGAGGGTACGGCAACGCTTTAGGGGGAGCGTGCATGTGAGGGCGCGGGTTAGTGTCAGCGTACGGGTTAGGATTAGGGCACGGGTGAGGGTCAGGCTTCGGGGAAGGGTTAGGGTTAGGGTTCGGGCTAGGGTTAGGGTTAGGGGACGGGGACGGTTTAGGGTCCAGGTGAGGGTACGGCAACGCTTTAGGGGGAGCGTGCGTGTGAGGGCGCGGGTTAGTGTTAGCGTACGGGTTACGATTAGGGGACGGGTGAGGGTCAGGCTTCAGGGAAGGGTTAGGGTTAGGGTTCGGGCTAGGGTTAGGGTTAGGGGACGAGGACGGTTTAGGGTCCAGGTGAGGGTACGGCAACGCTTTAGGGGGAGCGTGCGTGTGAGGGCGCGGGTTAGTGTTAGCGTACCGGTTAGGATTAGGGCACGGGTGAGGGTCAGGCTTCGGGGAAGGGTTAGGGTTAGGGTTCGGGCTAGGGTTAGGGTTAGGGGACGGGGACGGTTTAGGGTCCAGGTGAGGGTACGGCAATGCTTTAGGGGGAGCGTGCGTGTGAGGGCGCGGGTTAGTGTTAGCGTACGGGTTAGGATTAGGGCACGGGTGAGGGTCAGGCTTCGGGGAAGGGTTAGGGTTAGGGTTCGGGCTAGGGTTAGGGTTAGGGGACGGGGATGGTTTAGGGTCCAGGTGAGGGTACGGCAACGCTTTAGGGGGAGCGTGCGTGTGAGGGCGCGGGTTAGTGTTAGCGTACGTGTTAGGATTAGGGCACGGTTGAGGGTCAGGCTTCGGGGAAGGGTTAGGGTTAGGGTTCGGGCTAGGGTTAGGGTTAGGGGACGGGGACGGTTTAGGGTCCAGGTGAGGGTACGGCAACGCTTTAGGGGGAGCGTGCGTGTGAGGACGCGGGTTAGTGTTAGCGTACGGGTTAGGATTAGGGCACGGGTGAGGGTCAGGCTTCGGGGAAGGGTTAGGGTTAGGGTTCGAGCTAGGGTTAGGGTTAGGGGACGGGGACGGTTTAGGGTCCAGGTGAGGGTACGGCAACGCTTTAGGGGGAGCGTGCGTGTGAGGGCGCGGGTTAGTGTTAGCGTACGGGTTAGGATTAGGGGACGGGTGAGGGTCAGGCTTCGGGGAAGTGTTAGGGTTAGGGTTCGGGCTAGGGTTAGGGTTAGGGGACGGGGACGGTTTAGGGTCCAGGTGAGGGTACGGCAACGCTTTAGGGGGAGCGTGCGTGTGAGGGCGTGGGTTAGTTTTAGCGTACGAGTTAGGAATAGGGGACGGGTGAGGGTCAGTCTTCGGGGAAGGGTTAGGGTTAGGGTTCGGGCTAGGGTTAGGGTTAGGGGACGGGGACGGTTTAGGGTCCAGGTGAGGGTACGGCAACGCTTTAGGGGGAGCGTGCGTGTGAGGGCGCGGGTTAGTGTTAGCGTACGGGTTAGGATTAGGGCACGGGTGAGGGTCAGGCTTCGAGGAAGGGTTAGGGTTAGGCTTCGGGCTAGGGTTAGGGTTAGGGGACGGGGACGGTTTAGGGTCCAGGTGAGGGTACGGAAACGCTTTAGGGGGAGCGTGCGTGTGAGCGCGCGGGTTAGTGTTAGCGTACGGATTAGGATTAGGGGACGGGTGAGGGTCAGGCTTCGGGGAAGGGTTAGGGTTAGGGTTCGGGCTAGGGTTAGGGTTAGGGGACGGGGACGGTTTAGGGTCCAGGTGAGGGTACGGCAACGCTTTAGGGGGAGCGTGCGTGTGAGGGCGCAGGTTAGTGTTAGCGTACGGGTTAGGATTAGGGCACGGGTGAGGGTCAGGCTTCGGGGAAGGTTTAGGGTTAGGGTTCGGGCTAGGGTTAGGGTTAGGGGACGGGGACGGTTTAGGGTCCAGGTGAGGGTACGGCAACGCTTTACGGGGAGCGTGCGTGTGAGGGCACGGGTTAGTGTTAGCGTACGGGGTAGGATTAGGGGACGGGTGAGGGTCAGGCTTCGGGGAAGGGTTAGGGTTAGCGTTCGGGCTAGGGTTAGGGTTAGGGGACGGGGACGGTTTAGGGTCTAGGTGAGGGTACTGCAACGCTTTAGGGGGAGCGTGCGTGTGAGGGCGCGGGTTAGTTTTAGCGTACGGGTTAGGATTAGGGGACGGGTGAGGGTCAGGCTTCGGGGAAGGGTTAGGGTTAGGGTTCGGGCTAGGGTTAGGGTTAGGGGACGGGGACGGTTTAGGGTCCAGATGAGGGTACGGCAACGCTTTAGTGGGAGCGTGCGTGTGAGGGCGGGGGTTAGTGTTAGAGTACGGGTTAGGATTAGGGGACGGGTGAGGGTCAGGCTTCGGGGAAGGGTTAGGGTTAGGGTTCGCGCTAGGGTTAGGGTTAGGGGACGGGGACGGTTTAGGGTCCAGGTGAGGGTACGGCAACGATTTAGGGGGAGCCTGCGTGTGAGGGCGCGGGTTAGTGTTAGCGTACGGGTTAGGATTAGGGGACGGGTGAGGGTCAGGCTTCGGGGAAGGGTTAGGGTTAGGGTTCGGGCTAGGGTTAGGGTTAGGGTACGGGGATGGTTTAGGGTCCAGGTGAGGGTACGGCAACGCTTTAGGGGGAGCGTGCGTGTGAGGGCGCGGGTTAGTGTTAGCGTACGTGTTAGGATTAGGGCACGGTTGAGGGTCAGGCTTCGGGGAAGGGTTAGGGTTAGGGTTCGGGCTAGGGTTAGGGTTAGGGGACGGGGACGGTTTAGGGTCCAGGTGAGGGTACGGCAACGCTTTAGGGGGAGCGTGCGTGTGAGGACGCGGGTTAGTGTTAGCGTACGGGTTAGGATTAGGGCACGGGTGAGGGTCAGGCTTCGGGGAAGGGTTAGGGTTAGGGTTCGGGCTAGGGTTAGGGTTAGGGGACGGGGACGGTTTAGGGTCCAGGTGAGGGTACGGCAACGCTTTAGGGGGAGCGTGCGTGTGAGGGCGCGGGTTAGTGTTAGCGTACGGGTTAGGATTAGGGGACGGGTGAGGGTCAGGCTTCGGGGAAGGGTTAGGGTTAGGGTTCGGGCTAGGGTTAGGGTTAGGGGACGGGGACGGTTTAGGGTCCAGGTGAGGGTACGGCAACGCTTTAGGGGGAGCGTGCGTGTGAGGGCGTGGGTTAGTTTTAGCGTACGCGTTAGGAATAGGGGACGGGTGAGGGTCAGGCTTCGGGGAAGGGTTAGGGTTAGGGTTCGGGCTAGGGTTAGGGTTAGGGGACGGGGACGGTTTAGGGTCCAGGTGAGGGTACGGCAACGCTTTAGGGGGAGCGTGCGTGTGAGGGCGCGGGTTAGTGTTAGCGTACGGGTTAGGATTAGGGCACGGGTGAGGGTCAGGCTTCGAGGAAGGGTTAGGGTTAGGCTTCGGGCTAGGGTTAGGGTTAGGGGACGGGGACGGTTTAGGGTCCAGGTGAGGGTACGGAAACGCTTTAGGGGGAGCGTGCGTGTGAGCGCGCGGGTTAGTGTTAGCGTACGGATTAGGATTAGGGGACGGGTGAGGGTCAGGCTTCGGGGAAGGGTTAGGGTTAGGGTTCGGGCTAGGGTTAGGGTTAGGGGACGGGGACGGTTTAGGGTCCAGGTGAGGGTACGGCAACGCTTTAGGGGGAGCGTGCGTGTGAGGGCGCGGGTTAGTGTTCGCGTACGGGTTACGATTAGGGGACGGGTGAGGATCAGGCTTCGGGGAAGGGTTAGGGTTAGGGTTCGGGCTAGGGTTAGGGTTAGGGGACGGGGACGGTTTAGGGTCCAGGTGGGGGTACGGCAACGCTTTAGAGGGAGCGTGCGTGTGAGGGCGCGGGTTAGTGTTAGCGTATGGGTTAGGATTAGGGCACGGGTGAGGGTCAGGCTTCGGGGAAGGGTTAGGGTTATGGTTCGGGCTAGGGTTAGGGTTAGGGGACGGGGACGGTTTAGGGTCCAGGTGAGGGTACGGCAACGCTTTAGGGGGAGCGTGCGTGTGAGGGCGCGGGTTAGTGTTAGCGTACGGGTTAGGATTAGGGCACGGGTGAGGGTCAGGCTTCGGGGAAGGGTTAGGGTTAGGGTTCGGGCTAGGGTTAGGGTTAGGGGACGGGGACGGTTTAGGGTCCAGGTGAGGGTACGGCAACGCTTTAGGGGGAGCGTGCGTGTGAGGGCGCGGGTTAGTGTTAGCGTACGGGTTAGGATTAGGGCACGGGTGAGGGTCAGGCTTCGGGGAAGGGTTAGGGTTAGGGTTCGGGCTAGGGTTAGGGTTAGGGGACGGTTACTGTTTAGGGTCCAGGTGACGGTACGGAAACGCTTTAGGGGGAGCGTGCGTGTGAGGGCGCGGGTTAGTGGTAGCGTACGGATTAGGATTAGGGGACGGGTGAGGGTCAGGCTTCGGGGAAGGGTTAGGGTTAGGGTTCGGGCTAGGGTTAGGGTTAGGGGACGGGGACGGTTTAGGGTCCAGGTGAGGGTACGGCAACGCTTTAGGGGGAGCGTGCGTGTGAGGGCGCGGGTTAGTGTTCACGTACGGGTTACGATTAGGGGACGGGTGAGGGTCAGGCTTCGGGGAAGGGTTAGGGTTAGGGTTCGGGCTAGGGTTAGGGTTAGGGGACGGGGACGGTTTAGGGTCCAGGTGGGGGTACGGCAACGCTTTAGAGGGAGCGTGCGTGTGAGGGCGCGGGTTAGTGTTAGCGTATGGGTTAGGATTAGGGCACGGGTGAGGGTCAGGCTTCGGGGAAGGGTTAGGGTTAGGGTTCGGGCTAGGGTTAGGGGACGGGGACGGGGACGGTTTAGGGTCCAGGTGAGGGTACGGCAACGCTTTAGGGGGTGCGTGCGTGTGAGGGCGCGGGTTAGTGTTATTGTACGGGTTAGGATTAGGGCACGGGTGAGGGACAGGCTTCGGGGAAGGGTTAGGGTTAGGGTTCGGGCTAGGGTTAGGGTTAGGGGACGGGGACGGTTTAGGGTCCAGGTGAGGGTACGGCAACGCTTTAGGGGGAGTGTGCGTGTGAGGGCGCGGGTTAGTGTTAGCGTACGGGTTAGGATTAGGGCACGGGTGAGGGTCAGGCTTCGGGGAAGGGTTAGGGTTAGGGTTCGGGCTAGGGTTAGGGTTAGGGGACGGGGACGGTTTAGGGTCCAGGTGAGGGTACGGCAACGCTTTAGGGGGAGCGTGTGTGTGAGGGCGCGGGTTAGTGTTAGCGTACGTGTTAGGATTAGGGCACGGATGAGGGTCAGGCTTCGGGGAAGGGTTAGGGTTAGGGTTCGGGCTAGGGTTAGGGTTAGGGGACGGGGACGGTTTAGGGTCCAGGTGAGGGTACGGCAACGCTTTAGAGGGAGCGTGCGTGTGAGGGCGCGGGTTAGTGTTCGCGTACGGGTTAGGATTAGGGGACGGGTGAGGGTCAGGCTTCGTGGAAGGGTTAGGGTTAGGGTTCGGGCTAGGGTTAGGGTTAGGGGACGGGGACGGTTTAGGGTCCAGGTGAGGGTACGGCAACGCTTTAGGGGGAGCGTGCGTGTGAGGGCGCGGGTTAGTGTTAGCGTACGGGTTAGGATTAGGGGACGGGTGAGGGTCAGGCTTCGGGGAAGGGTTAGGGTTAGGGTTCGGGCTAGGGTTAGGGTTAGGGGACGGGGACGGTTTAGGGTCCAGGTGAGGGTACGGCAACGCTTTAGGGGGAGCGTGCATGTGAGGGCGCGGGTTAGTGTTAGCGTACGGGTTAGGATTAGGGGACGGGTGAGGGTCAGGCTTCGTGGAAGGGTTAGGGTTAGGGTTCGGGCTAGGGTTAGGGTTAGGGGACGGGGACGGTTTAGGGTCCAGGTGAGGGTACGGCAACGCTTTAGGGGGAGCGTGCGTGTGAGGGCGCGGGTTAGTGTTAGCGTACGGGTTAGGATTAGGGCACGGGTGAGGGTCAGGCTTCGGGGAAGGGTTAGGGTTAGGGTTCGGGCTAGGGTTAGGGTTAGGGGACGGGGACGGTTTAGGGTCCAGGTGAGGGTACGGCAACGCTTTAGGGGGAGCGTGCGTGTGAGGGCGCGGGTTAGTGTTAGCGTACGGGTTACGATTTAGGGGACGGGTGAGGGTCAGGCTTCGGGGAAGGGTTAGGGTTAGGGTTCGGGCTAGGGTTAGGGTTAGGGGACGGGGACGGTTTAGGGTCCAGGTGAGGGTACGGCAACGCTTTACGGGGAGCGTGCGTGTGAGGGCGGGGGTTAGTGTTAGAGTACGGGTTAGGATTAGGGGACGCGTGAGGGTCAGGCTTCGGGGAAGGGTTAGGGTTAGGGTTCGCGCTAGGGTTAGGGTTAGGGGACGGGGACGGTTTAGGGTCCAGGTGAGGGTACGGCAACGATTTAGGGGGAGCCTGAGTGTGAGGGCGCGGGTTAGTGTTAGCGTACGGGTTAGGATTAGGGCACGGGTGAGGGTCAGGCTTCGGGGAAGGGTTAGGGTTAGGGTTCGGGCTAGGGTTAGGGTTAGGGGACGGGGACGGTTTAGGGTCCAGGTGAGGGTACGGCAACGCTTTAGGGGGAGCGTGCGTGTGAGGGCGCGGGTTAGTGTTAGCGTACGGGTTAGGATTAGGGGACGGGTGAGGGTCAGGCTTCGGGGAAGGGTTAGGGTTAGGGTTCGGGCTAGGGTTAGGGTTAGGGGACGGGGACGGTTTAGGGTCCAGGTGAGGGTACGGCAACGCTTTAGGGGGAGCGTGTGTGTGAGGGCGCGGGTTAGTGTTAGCGTACGTGTTAGGATTAGGGCACGGATGAGGGTCAGGCTTCGGGGAAGGGTTAGGGTTAGGGTTCGGGCTAGGGTTAGGGTTAGGGGACGGGGACGGTTTAGGGTCCAGGTGAGGGTACGGCAACGCTTTAGAGGGAGCGTGCGTGTGAGGGCGCGGGTTAGTGTTCGCGTACGGGTTAGGATTAGGGGACGGGTGAGGGTCAGGCTTCGTGGAAGGGTTAGGGTTAGGGTTCGGGCTAGGGTTAGGGTTAGGGGACGGGGACGGTTTAGGGTCCAGGTGAGGGTACGGCAACGCTTTAGGGGGAGCGTGCGTGTGAGGGCGCGGGTTAGTGTTAGCGTACGGGTTAGGATTAGGGGACGGGTGAGGGTCAGGCTTCGGGGAAGGGTTAGGGTTAGGGTTCGGGCTAGGGTTAGGGTTAGGGGACGGGGACGGTTTAGGGTCCAGGTGAGGGTACGGCAACGCTTTAGGGGGAGCGTGCATGTGAGGGCGCGGGTTAGTGTTAGCGTACGGGTTAGGATTAGGGGACGGGTGAGGGTCAGGCTTCGTGGAAGGGTTAGGGTTAGGGTTCGGGCTAGGGTTAGGGTTAGGGGACGGGGACGGTTTAGGGTCCAGGTGAGGGTACGGCAACGCTTTAGGGGGAGCGTGCGTGTGAGGGCGCGGGTTAGTGTTAGCGTACGGGTTAGGATTAGGGGACGGGTGAGGGTCAGGCTTCGTGGAAGGGTTAGGGTTAGGGTTCGGGCTAGGGTTAGGGTTAGGGGACGGGGACGGTTTAGGGTCCAGGTGAGGGTACGGCAACGCTTTAGGGGGAGCGTGCGTGTGAGGGCGCGGGTTAGTGTTAGCGTACGGGTTAGGATTAGGGCACGGGTGAGGGTCAGGCTTCGGGGAAGGGTTAGGGTTAGGGTTCGGGCTAGGGTTAGGGTTAGGGGACGGGGACGGTTTAGGGTCCAGGTGAGGGTACGGCAACGCTTTAGGGGGAGCGTGCGTGTGAGGGCGCGGGTTAGTGTTAGCGTACGGGTTACGATTTAGGGGACGGGTGAGGGTCAGGCTTCGGGGAAGGGTTAGGGTTAGGGTTCGGGCTAGGGTTAGGGTTAGGGGACGGGGACGGTTTAGGGTCCAGGTGAGGGTACGGCAACGCTTTAGGGGGAGCGTGCATGTGAGGGCGCGGGTTAGTGTTAGCGTACGGGTTAGGATTAGGGCACGGGTGAGGGTCAGGCTTCGGGGAAGGGTTAGGGTTAGGGTTCGGGCTAGGGTTAGGGTTAGGGGATGGGGACGGTTTAGGGTCCAGGTGAGGGTACGGCAACGCTTTAGGGGGAGCGTGCGTGTGAGGGCGCGGGTTAGTGTTAGCGTACGGGTTAGGATTAGGGCACGGGTGAGGGTCAGGCTTCGGGGAAGGGTTAGGGTTAGGGTTCGGGCTAGGGTTAGGGTTAGGGGACGGGGACGGTTTAGGGTCCAGGTGAGGGTACGGCAACGCTTTAGGGGGAGCGTGCGTGTGAGGGCGCGGGTTAGTGTTAGCGTACGTGTTAGGATTAGGGCACGGGTGAGGGTCAGGCTTCGGGGAAGGGTTAGGGTTAGGGTTCGGGCTAGGGTTAGGGTTAGGGGACGGGGACGGTTTAGGGTCCAGGTGAGGGTACGGCAACGCTTTAGGGGGAGCGTGCGTGTGAGGGCGCGGGTTAGTGTTAGCGTACGGGTTAGGATTAGGGCACGGGTGAGGGTCAGGCTTCGGGGAAGGGTTAGGGTTAGGGTTCGGGCTAGGGTTAGGGTTAGGGGACGGGGACGGTTTAGGGTCCAGGTGAGGGTATGGCAACGCTTTACGGGGAGCGTGCGTGTGAGGTCGCTGGTTAGTGTTAGCGTACAGGGTAGGATTAGGGGACGGGTGAGGGTCAGGCTTCGGGGAAGGGTTAGGGTTAGCGTTCGGGCTAGGGTTAGGGTTAGGGGACGGGGACGGTTTAGGGTCTAGGTGAGGGTACTGCAACGCTTTAGGGGGAGCGTGCGTGTGAGGGCGCGGGTTAGTTTTAGCGTACGGGTTAGGATTAGGGGACGGGTGAGGGTCAGGCTTCGGGGAAGGGTTAGGGTTAGGGTTCAGGCTAGGGTTAGGGTTAGGGGACGGGGACGGTTTAGGGTCCAGGTGAGGGTACGGCAACGCTTTACGGGGAGCGTGCGTGTGAGGGCGGGGGTTAGTGTTAGAGTACGGGTTAGGATTAGGGGACGCGTGAGGGTCAGGCTTCGGGGAAGGGTTAGGGTTAGGGTTCGCGCTAGGGTTAGGGTTAGGGGACGGGGACGGTTTAGGGTCCAGGTGAGGGTACGGCAACGATTTAGGGGGAGCCTGAGTGTGAGGGCGCGGGTTAGTGTTAGCGTACGGGTTAGGATTAGGGCACGGGTGAGGGTCAGGCCTCGGGGAAGGGTTAGGGTTAGGGTTCGGGCTAGGGTTAGGGTTAGGGGACGGGGACGGTTTAGGGTCCAGGTGAGGGTACGGCAACGCTTTAGGGGGAGCGTGCGTGTGAGGGCGCGGGTTAGTGTTAGCGTACGGGTTAGGATTAGGGGACGGGTGAGGGTCAGGCTTCGGGGAAGGGTTAGGGTTAGGGTTTGGGCTAGGGTTAGGGTTAGGGGACGGGGACGGTTTAGGGTCCAGGTGAGGGTACGGCAACGCTTTAGGGGGAGCGTGCATGTGAGGGCGCGGGTTAGTGTTAGCGTACGGGTTAGGATTAGGGGACGGGTGAGGGTCAGGATTTGGGGAAGGGTTAGGGTTAGGGTTCGGGCTAGGGTTAGGGTTAGGGGACGGGGACGGTTTAGGGTCCAGGTGAGGGTACGGCAACGCTTTAGGGGGAGCGTGCGTGTGAGGGCGCGGGTTAGTGTTAGCGTACGGGTTACGATTAGGGGACGGGTGAGGGTCAGGCTTCAGGGAAGGGTTAGGGTTAGGGTTCGGGCTAGGGTTAGGGTTAGGGGACGAGGACGGTTTAGGGTCCAGGTGAGGGTACGGCAACGCTTTAGGGGGAGCGTGCGTGTGAGGGCGCGGGTTAGTGTTAGCGTACGGGTTAGGATTAGGGCACGGGTGAGGGTCAGGCTTCGGGGAAGGGTTAGGGTTAGGGTTCGGGCTAGGGTTAGGGTTAGGGGACGGGGACGGTTTAGGGTCCAGGTGAGGGTACGGCAACGCTTTAGGGGGAGCGTGTGTGTGAGGGCGCGGGTTAGTGTTAGCGTACGGGTTAGGATTAGGGCACGGGTGAGGGTCAGGCTTCGGGGAAGGGTTAGGGTTAGGGTTCGGGCTAGGGTTAGGGTTAGGGGACGGGGACGGTTTAGGGTCCAGGTGAGGGTACGGCAACGCTTTACGGGGAGCGTGCGTGTGAGGGCGCGGGTTAGTGTTAGCGTACGGGGTAGGATTAGGGGACGGGTGAGGGTCAGGCTTCGGGGAAGGGTTAGGGTTAGCGTTCGGGCTAGGGTTAGGGTTAGGGGACGGGGACGGTTTAGGGTCTAGGTGAGGGTACTGCAACGCTTTAGGGGGAGCGTGCGTGTGAGGGCGCGGGTTAGTTTTAGCGTACGGGTTAGGATTAGGGGACGGGTGAGGGTCAGGCTTCGGGGAAGGGTTAGGGTTAGGGTTCGGGCTAGGGTTAGGGTTAGGGGACGGGGACGGTTTAGGGTCCAGGTGAGGGTACGGCAACGCTTTAGGGGGAGCGTGCGTGTGAGGGCGGGGGTTAGTGTTAGAGTACGGGTTAGGATTAGGGGACGGGTGAGGGTCAGGCTTCGGGGAAGGGTTAGGGTTAGGGTTCGCGCTAGGGTTAGGGTTAGGGGACGGGGACGGTTTAGGGTCCAGGTGAGGGTACGGCAACGATTTAGGGGGAGCCTGCGTGTGAGGGCGCGGGTTAGTGTTAGCGTACGGGTTAGGATTAGGGCACGGGTGAGGCTCAGGCTTCGGGGAAGGGTTAGGGTTAGGGTTCGGGCTAGGGTTAGGGTTAGGGGACGGGGATGGTTTAGGGTCCAGGTGAGGGTACGGCAACGCTTTAGGGGGAGCGTGCGTGTGAGGGCGCGGGTTAGTGTTAGCGTACGTGTTAGGATTAGGGCACGGGTGAGGGTCAGGCTTCGGGGAAGGGTTAGGGTTAGGGTTCGGGCTAGGGTTAGGGTTAGGGGACGGGGACGGTTTAGGGTCCAGGTGAGGGTACGGCAACGCTTTAGGGGGAGCGTGCGTGTGAGGACGCGGGTTAGTGTTAGCGTACGGGTTAGGATTAGGGCACGGGTGAGGGTCAGGCTTCGGGGAAGGGTTAGGGTTAGGGTTCGGGCTAGGGTTAGGGTTAGGGGACGGGGACGGTTTAGGGTCCAGGTGAGGGTACGGCAACGCTTTAGGGGGAGCGTGCGTGTGAGGGCGCGGGTTAGTGTTAGCGTACGGGTTAGGATTAGGGGACGGGTGAGGGTCAGGCTTCGGGGAAGGGTTAGGGTTAGGGTTCGGGCTAGGGTTAGGGTTAGGGGACGGGGACGGTTTAGGGTCCAGGTGAGGGTACGGCAACGCTTTAGGGGGAGCGTGCGTGTGAGGGCGCGGGTTAGTGTTAGCGTACGGGTTAGGATTATGGGACGGGTGAGGGTCAGGCTTCGGGGAAGGGTTAGGGTTAGGGTTTGGGCTAGGGTTAGGGTTAGGGGACGGGGACGGTTTAGGGTCCAGGTGAGGGTACGGCAACGCTTTAGGGGGAGCGTGCGTGTGAGGGCGTGGGTTAGTTTTAGCGTACGAGTTAGGAATAGGGGACGGGTGAGGGTCAGGCTTCGGGGAAGGGTTAGGGTTAGGGTTCGGGCTAGGGTTAGGGTTAGGGGACGGGGACGGTTTAGGGTCCAGGTGAGGGTACGGCAACGCTTTAGGGGGAGCGTGCGTGTGAGGGCGCGGGTTAGTGTTAGCGTACGGGTTAGGATTAGGGCACGGGTGAGGGTCAGGCTTCGAGGAAGGGTTAGGGTTAGGCTTCGGGCTAGGGTTAGGGTTAGGGGACGGGGACGGTTTAGGGTCCAGGTGAGGGTACGGCAATGCTTTAGGGGGAGCGTGCGTGTGAGGGCGCGGGTTAGTGTTAGCGTACGGGTTAGGATTAGGGCACGGGTGAGGGTCAGGCTTCGGGGAAGGGTTAGGGTTAGGGTTCGGGCTAGGGTTAGGGTTAGGGGACGGGGACGGTTTAGGGTCCAGGTGAGGGTACGGCAACGCATTAGGGGGAGCGTGCGTGTGAGGGCGCGGGTTAGTGTTAGCGTACGGGTTAGGATTAGGGCACGGGTGAGGGTCAGGCTTCGGGGAAGGGTTAGGGTTAGGGTTCGGGCTAGGGTTAGGGTTAGGGGACGGGGACGGTTTAGGGTCCAGGTGAGGGTACGGCAACGCTTTAGGGGGAGCGTGCGTGTGAGGGCGCGGGTTAGTGTTAGCGTACGGGTTAGGATTAGGGGACGGGTGAGGGTCAGGCTTCGGGGAAGGGTTAGGGTTAGGGTTCGGGCTAGGGTTAGGGTTAGGGGACGGGGACGGTTTAGGGTCCAGGTGAGGGTACGGCAACGCTTTAGGGGGAGGGTGCGTGTGAGGGCGCGGGTTAGTGTTAGCATACGGGTTAGGATTAGGGGACGGGTGAGGGTCAGGCTTCGGGGAAGGGTTAGGGTTAGGGTTCGGGCTAGGGTTAGGGTTAGGGGACGGGGACGGTTTAGGGTCCAGGTGAGGGTACGGCAACGCTTTAGGGGGAGCGTGCGTGTGAGGGCGCGGGTTAGTGTTAGCGTACGGGTTAGGATTATGGGACGGGTGAGGGTCAGGCTTCAGGGAAGGGTTAGGGTTAGGGTTCGGGCTAGGTTTAGGGTTAGGGGACGGGGACGGTTTAGGGTCCAGGTGAGTGTACGGCAACGCTTTAGGGGGAGCGTGCGTGTGAGGGCGTGGGTTAGTTTTAGCGTACGAGTTAGGAATAGGGGACGGGTGAGGGTCAGGCTTCGGGGAAGGGTTAGGGTTAGGGTTCGGGCTAGGGTTAGGGTTAGGGGACGGGGACGGTTTAGGGTCCAGGTGACGGTACAGCAACGCTTTAGGGGGAGCGTGCGTGTGAGGGCGCGGGTTAGTGTTAGCGTACGGGTTAGGATTAGGGCACGGGTGAGGGTCAGGCTTCGGGGAAGGGTTAGGGTTAGGGTTCGGGCTAGGGTTAGGGTTAGGGGACGGTTACTGTTTAGGGTCCAGGTGACGGTACGGAAACGCTTTAGGGGGAGCGTGCGTGTGAGGGCGCGGGTTAGTGGTAGCGTACGGATTAGGATTAGGGGACGGGTGAGGGTCAGGCTTCGGGGAAGGGTTAGGGTTAGGGTTCGGGCTAGGGTTAGGGTTAGGGGACGGGGACGGTTTAGGGTCCAGGTGAGGGTACGGCAACGCTTTAGGGGGAGCGTGCGTGTGAGGGCGCGGGTTAGTGTTCACGTACGGGTTACGATTAGGGGACGGGTGAGGGTCAGGCTTCGGGGAAGGGTTAGGGTTAGGGTTCGGGCTAGGGTTAGGGTTAGGGGACGGGGACGGTTTAGGGTCCAGGTGGGGGTACGGCAACGCTTTAGAGGGAGCGTGCGTGTGAGGGCGCGGGTTAGTGTTAGCGTATGGGTTAGGATTAGGGCACGGGTGAGGGTCAGGCTTCGGGGAAGGGTTAGGGTTAGGGTTCGGGCTAGGTTTAGGGGACGGGGACGGGGACGGTTTAGGGTCCAGGTGAGGGTACGGCAACGCTTTAGGGGGTGCGTGCGTGTGAGGGCGCGGGTTAGTGTTATTGTACGGGTTAGGATTAGGGCACGGGTGAGGGACAGGCTTCGGGGAAGGGTTAGGGTTAGGGTTCGGGCTAGGGTTAGGGTTAGGGGACGGGGACGGTTTAGGGTCCAGGTGAGGGTACGGCAACGCTTTAGGGGGAGTGTGCGTGTGAGGGCGCGGGTTAGTGTTAGCGTACGGGTTAGGATTAGGGCACGGGTGAGGGTCAGGCTTCGGGGAAGGGTTAGGGTTAGGGTTCGGGCTAGGGTTAGGGTTAGGGGACGGGGACGGTTTAGGGTCCAGGTGAGGGTACGGCAACGCTTTAGGGGGAGCGTGTGTGTGAGGGCGCGGGTTAGTGTTAGCGTACGTGTTAGGATTAGGGCACGGATGAGGGTCAGGCTTCGGGGAAGGGTTAGGGTTAGGGTTCGGGCTAGGGTTAGGGTTAGGGGACGGGGACGGTTTAGGGTCCAGGTGAGGGTACGGCAACGCTTTAGAGGGAGCGTGCGTGTGAGGGCGCGGGTTAGTGTTCGCGTACGGGTTAGGATTAGGGGACGGGTGAGGGTCAGGCTTCGTGGAAGGGTTAGGGTTAGGGTTCGGGCTAGGGTTAGGGTTAGGGGACGGGGACGGTTTAGGGTCCAGGTGAGGGTACGGCAACGCTTTAGGGGGAGCGTGCGTGTGAGGGCGCGGGTTAGTGTTAGCGTACGGGTTAGGATTAGGGGACGGGTGAGGGTCAGGCTTCGGGGAAGGGTTAGGGTTAGGGTTCGGGCTAGGGTTAGGGTTAGGGGACGGGGACGGTTTAGGGTCCAGGTGAGGGTACGGCAACGCTTTAGGGGGAGCGTGCATGTGAGGGCGCGGGTTAGTGTTAGCGTACGAGTTAGGATTAGGGGACGGGTGAGGGTCAGGCTTCGTGGAAGGGTTAGGGTTAGGGTTCGGGCTAGGGTTAGGGTTAGGGGACGGGGACGGTTTAGGGTCCAGGTGAGGGTACGGCAACGCTTTAGGGGGAGTGTGCGTGTGAGGGCGCGGGTTAGTGTTAGCGTACGGGTTAGGATTAGGGCACGGGTGAGGGTCAGGCTTCGGGGAAGGGTTAGGGTTAGGGTTCGGGCTAGGGTTAGGGTTAGGGGACGGGGACGGTTTAGGGTCCAGGTGAGGGTACGGCAACGCTTTAGGGGGAGCGTGCGTGTGAGGGCGCGGGTTAGTGTTAGCGTACGGGTTAGGATTAGGGCACGGGTGAGGGTCAGTCTTCGGGGAAGGGTTAGGGTTAGGGTTCGGGCTAGGGTTAGGGTTAGGGGACGGGGACGGTTTAGGGTCCAGGTGAGGGTACGGCAACGCTTTAGCGGGAGCGTGCGTGTGAGGGCGCGGGTTAGTGTTAGCGTACGGGTTACGATTTAGGGGATGGGTGAGGGTCAGGCTTCGGGGAAGGGTTAGGGTTAGGGTTCGGGCTAGGGTTAGGGTTAGGGGACGGGGACGGTTTAGGGTCCAGGTGAGGGTACGGCAACGCTTTAGGGGGAACGTGCGTGTGAGGGCGCGGGTTAGTGTTAGCGTACGGGTTAGGATTATGGGACGGGTGAGGGTCAGGCTTCGGGGAAGGGTTAGGGTTAGGGTTCGGGCTAGGGTTAGGGTTAGGGGACGGGGACGGTTTAGGGTCCAGGTGAGGGTACGGCAACGCTTTAGGGGGAGCGTGCGTGTGAGGGCGCGGGTCAGTGTTAGCGTACGGGTTAGGATTAGGGCACGGGTGAGGGTCAGGCTTCGGGGAAGGGTTAGGGTTAGGGTTCGGGCTAGGGTTAGGGTTAGGGGACGGGGACGGTTTAGGGTCCAGGTGAGGGTACGGCAACGCTTTACGGGGAGCGTGCGTGTGAGGGCGCGGGTTAGTGTTAGCGTACGGGGTAGGATTAGGGGACGGGTGAGGGTCAGGCTTCAGGGAAGGGTTAGGGTTAGGGTTCGGGCTAGGGTTAGGGTTAGGGGACGGGGACGGTTTAGGGTCCAGGTGAGGGTACGGCAACGCTTTAGGGGGAGCGTGCGTGTGAGGGCGCGGGTTAGTGTTAGCGTACGGGTTAGGATTAGGGGACGGGTGAGGGTCAGGCTTCGGGGAAGGGTTAGGGTTAGGGTTCGGGCTAGGGTTAGGGTTAGGGGACGGGGACGGTTTAGGGTCCAGGTGAGGGTACGGCAACGCTATAGGGGGAGCGTGTGTGTGAGGGCGCGGGTTAGTGTTAGCGTACGTGTTAGGATTAGGGCACGGATGAGGGTCAGGCTTCGGGGAAGGGTTAGGGTTAGGGTTCGGGCTAGGGTTAGGGTTAGGGGACGGGGACGTTTTAGGGTCCAGGTGAGGGTACGGCAACGCTTTAGGGGGAGCGTGTGTGTGAGGGCGCGGGTTAGTGTTAGCGTACGTGTTAGGATTAGGGCACGGATGAGGGTCAGGCTTCGGGGAAGGGTTAGGGTTAGGGTTCGGGCTAGGGTTAGGGTTAGGGGACGGGGACGGTTTAGGGTCCAGGTGAGGGTACGGCAACGCTTTAGAGGGAGCGTGCGTGTGAGGGCGCGGGTTAGTGTTCGCGTACGGGTTAGGATTAGGGGACGGGTGAGGGTCAGGCTTCGTGGAAGGGTTAGGGTTAGGGTTCGGGCTAGGGTTAGGGTTAGGGGACGGGGACGGTTTAGGGTCCAGGTGAGGGTACGGCAACGCTTTAGGGGGAGCGTGCGTGTGAGGGCGCGGGTTAGTGTTAGCGTACGGGTTAGGATTAGGGGACGGGTGAGGGTCAGGCTTCGGGGAAGGGTTAGGGTTAGGGTTCGGGCTAGGGTTAGGGTTAGGGGACGGGGACGGTTTAGGGTCCAGGTGAGGGTACGGCAACGCTTTAGGGGGAGCGTGCATGTGAGGGCGCGGGTTAGTGTTAGCGTACGGGTTAGGATTAGGGGACGGGTGAGGGTCAGGCTTCGTGGAAGGGTTAGGGTTAGGGTTCGGGCTAGGGTTAGGGTTAGGGGACGGGGACGGTTTAGGGTCCAGGTGAGGGTACGGCAACGCTTTAGGGGGAGCGTGCGTGTGAGGGCGCGGGTTAGTGTTAGCGTACGGGTTAGGATTAGGGCACGGGTGAGGGTCAGGCTTCGGGGAAGGGTTAGGGTTAGGGTTCGGGCTAGGGTTAGGGTTAGGGGACGGGGACGGTTTAGGGTCCAGGTGAGGGTACGGCAACGCTTTAGGGGGAGCGTGCGTGTGAGGGCGCGGGTCAGTGTTAGCGTACGG
Source organism: Delphinus delphis (assembly GCF_949987515.2). NCBI lineage: Eukaryota > Metazoa > Chordata > Mammalia > Artiodactyla > Delphinidae > Delphinus > Delphinus delphis. Next base: position 138,857 of record NW_027192732.1, on the reverse strand, counting down.
GTTAGGATTAGGGCACGGGTGAGGGTCAGGCTTCGGGGAAGGGTTAGGGTTAGGGTTCGGGCTAGGGTTAGGGTTAGGGGACGGGGACGGTTTAGGGTCCAGGTGAGGGTACGGCAACGCTTTACGGGGAGCGTGCGTGTGAGGGCGCGGGTTAGTGTTAGCGTACGGGGTAGGATTAGGGGACGGGTGAGGGTCAGGCTTCAGGGAAGGGTTAGGGTTAGGGTTCGGGCTAGGGTTAGGGTTAGGGGACGGGGACGGTTTAGGGTCCAGGTGAGGGTACGGCAACGCTTTAGGGGGAGCGTGCGTGTGAGGGCGCGGGTTAGTGTTAGCGTACGGGTTAGGATTAGGGGACGGGTGAGGGTCAGGCTTCGGGGAAGGGTTAGGGTTAGGGTTCGGGCTAGGGTTAGGGTTAGGGGACGGGGACGGTTTAGGGTCCAGGTGAGGGTACGGCAACGCTATAGGGGGAGCGTGTGTGTGAGGGCGCGGGTTAGTGTTAGCGTACGTGTTAGGATTAGGGCACGGATGAGGGTCAGGCTTCGGGGAAGGGTTAGGGTTAGGGTTCGGGCTAGGGTTAGGGTTAGGGGACGGGGACGTTTTAGGGTCCAGGTGAGGGTACGGCAACGCTTTAGGGGGAGCGTGTGTGTGAGGGCGCGGGTTAGTGTTAGCGTACGTGTTAGGATTAGGGCACGGATGAGGGTCAGGCTTCGGGGAAGGGTTAGGGTTAGGGTTCGGGCTAGGGTTAGGGTTAGGGGACGGGGACGGTTTAGGGTCCAGGTGAGGGTACGGCAACGCTTTAGAGGGAGCGTGCGTGTGAGGGCGCGGGTTAGTGTTCGCGTACGGGTTAGGATTAGGGGACGGGTGAGGGTCAGGCTTCGTGGAAGGGTTAGGGTTAGGGTTCGGGCTAGGGTTAGGGTTAGGGGACGGGGACGGTTTAGGGTCCAGGTGAGGGTACGGCAACGCTTTAGGGGGAGCGTGCGTGTGAGGGCGCGGGTTAGTGTTAGCGTACGGGTTAGGATTAGGGGACGGGTGAGGGTCAGGCTTCGGGGAAGGGTTAGGGTTAGGGTTCGGGCTAGGGTTAGGGTTAGGGGACGGGGACGGTTTAGGGTCCAGGTGAGGGTACGGCAACGCTTTAGGGGGAGCGTGCATGTGAGGGCGCGGGTTAGTGTTAGCGTACGGGTTAGGATTAGGGGACGGGTGAGGGTCAGGCTTCGTGGAAGGGTTAGGGTTAGGGTTCGGGCTAGGGTTAGGGTTAGGGGACGGGGACGGTTTAGGGTCCAGGTGAGGGTACGGCAACGCTTTAGGGGGAGCGTGCGTGTGAGGGCGCGGGTTAGTGTTAGCGTACGGGTTAGGATTAGGGCACGGGTGAGGGTCAGGCTTCGGGGAAGGGTTAGGGTTAGGGTTCGGGCTAGGGTTAGGGTTAGGGGACGGGGACGGTTTAGGGTCCAGGTGAGGGTACAGCAACGCTTTAGGGGGAGAGTGCGTGTGAGGGCGCGGGTTAGTGTTAGCGTACGGGTTAGGATTAGGGCACGGGTGAGGGTCAGTCTTCGGGGAAGGGTTAGGGTTAGGGTTCGGGCTAGGGTTAGGGTTAGGGGACGGGGACGGTTTAGGGTCCAGGTGAGGGTACGGCAACGCTTTAGCGGGAGCGTGCGTGTGAGGGCGCGGGTTAGTGTTAGCGTACGGGTTAGGATTAGGGGACGGGTGAGGGTCAGGCTTCGGGGAAGGGTTAGGGTTAGGGTTCGGGCTAGGGTTAGGGTTAGGGGACGGGGACGGTTTAGGGTCCAGGTGAGGGTACGGCAACGCTTTAGGGGGAGCGTGCATGTGAGGGCGCGGGTTAGTGTTAGCGTACGGGTTAGGATTAGGGGACGGGTGAGGGTCAGGCTTCGGGGAAGGGTTAGGGTTAGGGTTCGGGCTAGGGTTAGGGTTAGGGGACGGGGACGGTTTAGGGTCCAGGTGAGGGTACGGCAACGCTTTAGCGGGAGCGTGCGTGTGAGGGCGCGGGTTAGTGTTAGCGTACGGGTTACGATTAGGGGACGGGTGAGGGTCAGGCTTCGGGGAAGGGTTAGGGTTAGGGTTCGGGCTAGGGTTAGGGTTAGGGGATGGGGACGGTTTAGGGTCCAGGTGAGGGTACGGCAACGCTTTAGGGGGAGCGTGCGTGTGAGGGCGCGGGTTAGTGTAAGCGAACGGGTTAGGATTATGGGACGGGTGAGGGTCAGGCTTCGGGGAAGGGTTAGGGTTAGGGTTCGGGCTAGGGTTAGGGTTAGGGGACGGGGACGGTTTAGGGTCCAGGTGAGGGTACGGCAACGCTTTAGGGGGAGCGTGCGTGTGAGGGCGCGGGTTAGTGTTAGCGTACGGGTTAGGATTAGGGCACGGGTGAGGGTCAGTCTTCGGGGAAGGGTTAGGGTTAGGGTTCGGGCTAGGGTTAGGGTTAGGGGACGGGGACGGTTTAGGGTCCAGGTGAGGGTACGGCAACGCTTTTGCGGGAGCGTGCGTGTGAGGGCGCGGGTTAGTGTTAGCGTACGGGTTACGATTAGGGGACGGGTGAGGGTCAGGCTTCGGGGAAGGGTTAGGGTTAGGGTTCGGGCTAGGGTTAGGGTTAGGGGACGGGGACGGTTTAGGGTCCAGGTGAGGGTACGGCAACGCTTTAGGGGGAGCGTGCATGTGAGGGCGCGGGTTAGTGTTAGCGTACGGGTTAGGATTAGGGGACGGGTGAGGGTCAGGCTTCGGGGAAGGGTTAGGGTTAGGGTTCGGGCTAGGGTTAGGGTTAGGGGACGGGGACGGTTTAGGGTCCAGGTGAGGGTACGGCAACGCTTTAGCGGGAGCGTGCGTGTGAGGGCGCGGGTTAGTGTTAGCGTACGGGTTACGATTAGGGGACGGGTGAGGGTCAGGCTTCGGGGAAGGGTTAGGGTTAGGGTTCGGGCTAGGGTTAGGGTTAGGGGATGGGGACGGTTTAGGGTCCAGGTGAGGGTACGGCAACGCTTTACGGGGAGCGTGCGTGTGAGGGCGCGGGTTAGTGTTAGCGTACGGGGTAGGATTAGGGGACGGGTGAGGGTCAGGCTTCGTGGAAGGGTTAGGGTTAGGGTTCGGGCTAGGGTTAGGGGACGGGGACGGGGACGGTTTAGGGTCCAGGTGAGGGTACGGCAACGCTTTAGGGGGAGCGTGCGTGTGAGGGCGCGGGTTAGTGTTAGCGTACGGGTTAGGATTATGGGACGGGTGAGGGTCAGGCTTCGGGGAAGGGTTAGGGTTAGGGTTCGGGCTAGGGTTAGGGTTAGGGGACGGGGACGGTTTAGGGTCCAGGTGAGGGTACGGCAACGCTTTAGGGGGAGCGTGTGTGTGAGGGCGCGGGTTAGTGTTAGCGTACGTGTTAGGATTAGGGCACGGATGAGGGTCAGGCTTCGGGGAAGGGTTAGGGTTAGGGTTCGGGCTAGGGTTAGGGTTAGGGGACGGGGACGGTTTAGGGTCCAGGTGAGGGTACGGCAACGCTTTAGGGGGAGCGTGCGTGTGAGGGCGCGGGTTAGTGTTCGCGTACGGGTTAGGATTAGGGGACGGGTGAGGGTCAGGCTTCGTGGAAGGGTTAGGGTTAGGGTTCGGGCTAGGGTTAGGGTTAGGGGACGGGGACGGTTTAGGGTCCAGGTGAGGGTACGGCAACGCTTTAGGGGGAGCGTGCGTGTGAGGGCGCGGGTTAGTGTTAGCGTACGGGTTAGGATTAGGGGACGGGTGAGGGTCAGGCTTCGGGGAAGGGTTAGGGTTAGGGTTCGGGCTAGGGTTAGGGTTAGGGGACGGGGACGGTTTAGGGTCCAGGTGAGGGTACGGCAACGCTTTAGGGGGAGCGTGCATGTGAGGGCGCGGGTTAGTGTTAGCGTACGGGTTAGGATTAGGGGACGGGTGAGGGTCAGGCTTCGGGGAAGGGTTAGGGTTAGGGTTCGGGCTAGGGTTAGGGTTAGGGGACGGGGACGGTTTAGGGTCCAGGTGAGGGTATGGCAACGCTTTAGGGGGAGCGTGCGTGTGAGGGCGCGGGTTAGTGTTAGCGTACGGGTTAGGATTAGGGCACGGGTGAGGGTCAGGCTTCGGGGAAGGGTTAGGGTTAGGGTTCGGGCTAGGGTTAGGGTTAGGGGACGGGGACGGTTTAGGGTCCAGGTGAGGGTACGGCAACGCTTTAGGGGGAGCGTGCGTGTGAGGGCGCGGGTTAGTGTTAGCGTACGGGTTAGGATTAGGGCACGGGTGAGGGTCAGGCTTCGGGGAAGGGTTACGGTTAGGGTTCGGGCTAGGGTTAGGGTTAGGGGACGGGGACGGTTTAGGGTCCAGGTGAGGGTACGGCAACGCTTTAGGGGGAGCGTGCGTGTGAGGGCGCGGGTTAGTGTTAGCGTACGGGTTAGGATTAGGGGACGGGTGAGGGTCAGGCTTCGGGGAAGGGTTAGGGTTAGGGTTCGGGCTAGGGTTAGGGTTAGGGGACGGGGACGGTTTAGGGTCCAGGTGAGGGTACGGCAACGCTTTAGGGGGAGCGTGCGTGTGAGGGCGCGGGTTAGTGTTAGCGTACGGTTTAGGATTATGGGACGGGTGAGGGTCAGGCTTCGGGGAAGGGTTAGGGTTAGGGTTCGGGCTAGGGTTAGGGTTAGGGGACGGGGACAGTTTAGGGTCCAGGTGAGGGTACGGCAACGCTTTAGGGGGAGCGTGCGTGTGAGGGCGCGGGTCAGTGTTAGCGTACGGGTTAGGATTAGGGCACGGGTGAGGGTCAGGCTTCGGGGAAGGGTTAGGGTTAGGGTTCGGGCTAGGGTTAGGGTTAGGGGACGGGGACGGTTTAGGGTCCAGGTGAGGGTACGGCAACGCTTTACGGGGAGCGTGCGTGTGAGGGCGCGGGTTAGTGTTAGCGTACGGGGTAGGATTAGGGGACGGGTGATGGTCAGGCTTCAGGGAAGGGTTAGGGTTAGGGTTCGGGCTAGGGTTAGGGGACGGGGACGGGGACGGTTTAGGGTCCAGGTGAGGGTACGGCAACGCTTTAGGGGGAGCGTGCGTGTGAGGGCGCGGGTTAGTGTTAGCGTACGGGGTAGGATTAGGGGAAGGGTGAGGGTCAGGCTTCAGGGAAGGGTTAGGGTTAGGGTTCGGGCTAGGGTTAGGGTTAGGGGACGGGGACGGTTTAGGGTCCAGGTGAGGGTACGGCAACGCTTTAGGGGGAGCGTGCGTGTGAGGGCGCGGGTTAGTGTTAGCGTACGGGTTAGGATTAGGGGACGGGTGAGGGTCAGGCTTCGGGGAAGGGTTAGGGTTAGGGTTCGGGCTAGGGTTAGGGTTAGGGGACGGGGACGGTTTAGGGTCCAGGTGAGGGTACGGCAACGCTTTAGGGGGAGCGTGCGTGTGAGGGCGCGGGTTAGTGTTAGCGTACGGGTTAGGATTAGGGGACGGGTGAGGGTCAGGCTTCGGGGAAGGGTTAGGGTTAGGGTTCGCGCTAGGGTTAGGGTTAGGGGACGGGGACGGTTTAGGGTCCAGGTGAGGGTACGGCAACGATTTAGGGGGAGCCTGCGTGTGAGGGCGCGGGTTAGTGTTAGCGTACGGGTTAGGATTAGGGCACGGGTGAGGGTCAGGCTTCGGGGAAGGGTTAGGTTTAGGGTTCGGGCTAGGGTTAGGGTTAGGGGACGGGGACGGTTTAGGGTCCAGGTGAGGGTACGGCAACGCTTTAGGGGGAGCGTGCGTGTGAGGGCGCGGGTTAGTGTTAGCGTACGTGTTAGGTAGGGCACGGGTGAGGGTCAGGCTTCGGGGAAGGGTTAGGGTTAGGGTTCGGGCTAGGGTTAGGGTTAGGGGACGGGGACGGTTTAGGGTCCAGGTGAGGGTACGGCAACGCTTTAGGGGGAGCGTGCGTGTGAGGGCGCGGGTTAGTGTTAGCGTACGGGTTAGGATTAGGGCACGGATGAGGGTCAGGCTTCGGGGAAGGGTTAGGGTTAGGGTTCGGGCTAGGGTTAGGGTTAGGGGACAGGGACGGTTTAGGGTCCAGGTGAGGTTACGGAAACGCTTCAGGGGGAGCGTGCGTGTGAGGGCGCGGGTTAGTGTTAGCGTACGGATTAGGATTAGGGGACGGGTGAGGGTCAGGCTTCGGGGAAGGGTTAGGGTTAGGGTTCGGGCTAGGGTTAGGGTTAGGGGACGGGGACGGTTTAGGGTCCAGGTGAGGGTACGGCAACGCTTTAGGGGGAGCGTGCGTGTGAGGGCGCGGGTTAGTGTTCGCGTACGGGTTACGATTAGGGGACGGGTGATGGTCAGGCTTCGGGGAAGGGTTAGGGTTAGGGTTCGGGCTAGGGTTAGGGTTAGGGGACAGGGACGGTTTAGGGTCCAGGTGGGGGTACGGCAACGCTTTAGAGGGAGCGTGCGTGTGAGGGCGCGGGTTAGTGTTAGCGTACGGGTTAGGATTAGGGGACGGGTGAGGGTCAGGCTTCGGGGAAGGGTTAGGGTTAGGGTTCGGGCTAGGGTTAGGGTTAGGGGACGGGGACGGTTTAGGGTCCAGGTGAGGGTACGGCAACGCTTTAGGGGGAGCGTGCGTGTGAGGGCGCGGGTTAGTGTTAGCGTACGGGTTAGGATTAGGGGACGGGTGAGGGTCAGGATTCGGGGAAGGGTTAGGGTTAGGGTTCGGGCTAGGGTTAGGGTTAGGGGACGGGGACGGTTTAGGGTCCAGGTGAGGGTACGGCAACGCTTTAGGGGGAGCGTGCGTGTGAGGGCGCGGGTTAGTGTTAGCGTACGGGTTAGGATTAGGGCACGGGTGAGGGTCAGGCTTCGGGGAAGGGTTAGGGTTAGGGTTCGGGCTCGGGTTAGGGTTAGGGGACGGTTACTGTTTAGGGTCCAGATGACGGTACGGAAACGCTTTAGGGGGAGCGTGCGTGTGAGGGCGCGGGTTAGTGTTAGCGTACGTGTTAGGATTAGGGCACGGGTGAGGGTCAGGCTTCGGGGAAGGGTTAGGGTTAGGGTTCGGGCTAGGGTTAGGGTTAGGGGACGGGGACGGTTTAGGGTCCAGGTGAGGGTACGGCAACGCTTTAGGGGGAGCATGCGTGTGAGGGCGCGGGTTAGTGTTAGCGTACGGGTTAGGATTAGGGGACGGGTGAGGGTCAGGCTTCGGGGAAGGGTTAGGGTTAGGGTTCGGGCTAGGGTTAGGGTTAGGTGACGGGGACGGTTTAGGGTCCAGGTGTGGGTAAGGCAACGCTTTAGGGGGAGCGTGCGTGTGAGGGCGCGGGTTAGTGTTAGCGTACGGGTTAGGATTAGGGCACGGGTTAGGGTCAGGCTTCGGGTAAGGGTTAGGGTTAGGGTTCGGGCTAGGGTTAGGGTTAGGGGACGGGGACGGTTTAGGGTCCAGGTGAGGATACGGCAACGCTTTAGGGGGAGTGTGCGTGTGAGGGCGCGGGTTAGTGTTAGCGTACGGGTTAGGATTAGGGCACGGGTGAGGGTCAGGCTTCGGGGAAGGGTTAGGGTTATGGTTCGGGCTAGGGTTAGGGTTAGGGGACGGGGACGGTTTAGGGTCCAGGTGAGGGTACGGCAGCGCTTTAGGGGGAGCGTGCGTGTGAGGGCGTGGGTTAGTTTTAGCGTACGAGTTAGGATTAGGGGACGGGTGAGGGTCAGGCTTCGGGGAAGGGTTAGGGTTAGGGTTCGGGCTAGGGTTAGGGTTAGGGGACGGGGACGGTTTAGGGTCCAGGTGAGGGTACGGCAACGCTTTAGGGGGAGCGTGCGTGTGAGGGCGCGGGTTAGTGTTAGCGTACGGGTTAGGATTAGGGCACGGGTGAGGGTCAGGCTTCGGGGAAGGGTTAGGGTTAGGGTTCGGGCTAGGGTTAGGGTTAGGGGACGGGGACGGTTTAGGGTCCAGGTGAGGGTACGGCAACGCTTTAGGGGGAGCGTGCGTGTGAGGGCGCGGGTTAGTGTTAGCGTACGTGTTAGGATTAGGGCACGGGTGAGGGTCAGGCTTCGGGGAAGTGTTAGGGTTAGGGTTCGGGCTAGGGTTAGGGTTAGGGGAGGGGGACGGTTTAGGGTCCAGGTGAGGGTACGGCAACGCTTTAGGGGGAGCGTGCGTGTGAGGGCGCGGGTTAGTGTTAGCGTACGGGTTACGATTAGGGGACGGGTGAGGGTCAGGCTTCGGGGAAGGGTTAGGGTTAGGGTTCGGGCTAGGGTTAGGGTTAGGGGACGGGGACGGTTTAGGGTCCAGGTGAGGGTACGGCAACGCTTTAGGGGGAGCGTGCGTGTGAGGGCGCGGGTTAGTGTTAGCGTACGGGTTAGGATTAGGGCACGGGTGAGGGTCAGGCTTCGGGGAAGGGTTAGGGTTAGGGTTCGGGCTAGGGTTAGGGTTAGGGGATGGGGACGGTTTAGGGTCCAGGTGAGGGTACGGCAACGCTTTAGGGGGAGCGTACGTGTGAGGGCGCGGGTTAGTGTTAGCGTACGGGTTAGGATTAAGGGACGGGTGAGGGTCAGGCTTCGGGGAAGGGTTAGGGTTAGGGTTCGGGCTAGGGTTAGGGTTAGGGGACGGGGACGGTTTAGGGTCCAGGTGAGGGTACGGCACCGCTTTAGGGGGAGCGTGCGTGTGAGGGCGCGGGTTAGTGTTAGCGTACGGGTTAGGATTAGGGGACGGGTGAGGGTCAGGCTTCGGGGAAGGGTTAGGGTTAGGGTTCGGGCTAGGGTTAGGGTTAGGGGACGGGGACGGTTTAGGGTCCAGGTGAGGGTACGGCAACGCTTTAGGGGGAGCGTGCGTGTGAGGGCGCGGGTTAGTGTTAGCGTACGTGTTAGGATTAGGGCACGGGTGAGGGTCAGGCTTCGGGGAAGGGTTAGGGTTAGGGTTCGGTCTAGGGTTAGGGTTAGGGGACGGGGACGGTTTAGGGTCCAGGTGAGGGTACGGCAACGCTTTAGGGGGAGCGTGCGTGTGAGGGCGCGGGTTAGTGTTAGCGTACGGGTTACGATTAGGGGACGGGTGAGGGTCAGGCTTCGGGGAAGGGTTAGGGTTAGGATTCGGGCTAGGGTTAGGGTTAGGGGACGGGGACGGTTTAGGGTCCAGGTGAGGGTACGGCAACGCTTTAGGGGGAGCGTGCGTGTGAGGGCGCGGGTTAGTGTTAGCGTACGGGTTAGGATTAGGGGACGGGTGAGGGTCAGGCTTCGGGGAAGGGTTAGGGATAGGGTTCGGGCTAGGGTTAGGGTTAGGGGACGGGGATGGTTTAGGGTCCACGTGAGGGTACGGCAACGCTTTAGGGGGAGCGTGCGTGTGAGGGCGCGGGTTAGTGTTAGCGTACGGGTTAGGATTAGGGCACGGGTGAGGGTCAGGCTTCGGGGAAGGGTTAGGGTTAGGGTTCGGGCTAGGGTTAGGGTTAGGTGACGGGTACGGTTTAGGGTCCAGGTGAGGGTATGGCAACGCTTTAGGGGGAGCGTGCGTGTGAGGGGGCGGGTTAGTGTTAGCGTACGTGTTAGGATTAGGGCACGGGTGAGGGTCAGGCTTCGGGGAAGGGTTAGGGTTAGGGTTCGGGCTAGGGTTAGGGTTAGGGGACGGGGATGGTTTAGGGTCCAGGTGAGGGTACGGCAACGCTTTAGGGGGAGCGTGCGTGTGAGGGCGCGGGTTAGTGTTAGCGTACGGGTTAGGATTAGGGCACGGTTGAGGTTCATGCTTCGGGGAAGGGTTAGGGTTAGGGTTCGGGCTAAGGTTAGGGTTAGGGGACGGGGACGGTTTAGGGTCCAGGTGAGGGTACGGCAACGCTTTAGGGGGAGCGTGCGTGTGAGGGCGCGGGTTAGTGTTAGCGTACGTGTTAGGATTAGGGCACGGGTGAGGGTCAGGCTTCGGGGAAGGGTTAGGGTTAGGGTTCGGGCTAGGGTTAGGGTTAGGGGACGGGGACGGTTTAGGGTCCAGGTGAGGGTACGGCAACGCTTTAGGGGAAGCGTGCTTGTGAGGGCGCGGGTTAGTGTTAGCGTACGGGTTAGGATTAGGGGACGGGTGAGGGTCAGGCTTCGGGGAAGGGTTAGGGTTAGGGTTCGGGCTAGGGTTAGGGTTAGGGGACGGGGACGGTTTAGGGTCCAGGTGAGGGTACGGCAACGCTTTAGGGGGAGCGTGTGTGTGAGGGCGCGGGTTAGTGTTAGCGTACGGGTTACGATTAGGGGACGGGTGAGGGTCAGGCTTCGGGGAAGGGTTAGGGTTAGGGTTCGGGCTAGGGTTAGGGTTAGGGGACGGGGACGGTTTAGGGTCCAGGTGAGGGTACGGCAACGCTTTAGGGGGAGCGTGCGTGTGAGGGCGCGGGTTAGTGTTAGCGTACGGGTTAGGATTAGGGGACGGGTGAGGGTCAGGCTTCGGGGAAGGGTTAGGGTTAGGGTTCGGGCTAGGGTTAGGGTTAGGGGACGGGGACGGTTTAGGGTCCAGGTGAGGGTACGGCAACGCTTTAGGGGGAGCGTGCGTGTGAGGGCGCGGGTTAGTGTTAGCGTACGGGTTAGGATTAGGGGACGGGTGAGGGTCAGGCTTCGGGGAAGGGTTAGGGTTAGGGTTCGGGCTAGGGTTAGGGTTAGGGGACGGGGACGGTTTAGGGTCCAGGTGAGGGTACGGCAACGCTTTAGGGGGAGCGTGCGTGTGAGGGCGCGGGTTAGTGTTAGCGTACGGGTTAGGATTAGGGCACGGGTGAGGGTCAGGCTTCGGGGAAGGGTTAGGGTTAGGGTTCGGGCTAGGGTTAGGGTTAGGGGACGGGGACGGTTTAGGGTCCAGGTGAGGGTACGGCAACGCTTTAGGGGGAGCGTGCGTGTGAGGGCGCGGGTTAGTGTTAGCGTACGGGTTAGGATTAGGGGACGGGTGAGGGTCAGGCTTCGGGGAAGTGTTAGGGTTAGGGTTCGGGCTAGGGTTAGGGTTAGGGGACGGGGACGGTTTAGGGTCCAGGTGAGGGTACGGCAACGCTTTAGGGGGAGCGTGCGTGTGAGGGCGCGGGTTAGTGTTAGCGTACGGGTTAGGATTAGGGGACGGGTGAGGGTCAGGCTTCGGGGAAGGGTTAGGATTAGGGTTCGGGCTAGGGTTAGGGTTAGGGGACGGGGACGGTTTAGGGTCCAGGTGAGGGTACGGCAACGCTTTAGGGGGAGCGTGCGTGTGAGGGCGCGGGTTAGTGTTCGCGTACGGGTTACGATTAGGGGACGGGTGAGGGTCAGGCTTCGGGGAAGGGTTAGGGTTAGGGTTCGGGCTAGGGTTAGGGTTAGGGGACGGGGACGGTTTAGGGTCCAGGTGAGGGTACGGCAACGCTTTAGGGGGAGCGTGCGTGTGAGGGCGCGGGTTAGTGTTCGCGTACGGGTTAGGATTAGGGGACGGGTGAGGGTCAGGCTTCGGGGAAGGGTTAGGGTTAGGGTTCGGGCTAGGGTTAGGGTTAGGGGACGGGGACGGTTTAGGGTCCAGGTGAGGGTACGGCAACGCTTTAGGGGGAGCGTGCGTGTGAGGGCGCGGGTTAGTGTTAGCGTACGGGTTAGGATTAGGGGACGGGTGAAGGTCAGGCTTCGGGGAAGGTTTAGGGTTAGGGTTCGGGCTAGGGTTAGGGTTAGGGGACGGGGACGGTTTAGAGTCCAGGTGAGGGTACGGCAACGCTTTAGGGGGAGCGTGCGTGTGAGGGCGCGGGTTAGTGTTAGCGTACCGGTTAGGATTAGGGCACGTGTGAGGGTCAGGCTTCGGGGAAGGGTTAGGGTTAGGGTTCGGGCTAGGGTTAGGGTTAGGGGACGGGGACGGTTTAGGGTCCAGGTGAGGGTACGGCAACGCTTTAGGGGGAGCGTGCGTGTGAGGGCGCGGGTTAGTGTTAGCGTACGGGTTAGGATTAGGGGACGGGTGAGGGTCAGGATTCGGAGAAGGGTTAGGGTTAGGGTTCGGGCTAGGGTTAGGGTTAGGGGACGGGGACGGTTTAGGGTCCAGGTGAGGGTACGGCAACGCTTTAGGGGGAGCGTGCGTGTGAGGGCGCGGGTTAGTGTTAGCGTACGGGTTAGGATTAGGGCAAGGGTGAGGGTCAGGCTTCGGGGAAGGGTTAGGGTTAGGGTTCGGGCTAGGGTTAGGGTTAGGGGACGGGGACGGTTTAGGGTCCAGGTGAGGGTACGGCAACGCTTTAGGGGGAGCGTGCGTGTGAGGGCGCGGGTTAGTGTTAGCGTACGGGTTAGGATTAGGGGACGGGTGAGGGTCAGGCTTCGGGGAAGGGTTAGGGTTAGGGTTCGGGCTAGGGTTAGGGTTAGGGGACGGGGACGGTTTAGGGTCCAGGTGAGGGTACGGCAACGCTTTAGGGGGAGCGTGCGTGTGAGGACGCGGGTTAGTGTTAGCGTACGGGTTAGGATTAGGGGACGGGTGAGGGTCAGGCTTCGGAGAAGGGTTAGGGTTAGGGTTCGGGCTAGGGTTAGGGTTAGGGGACGGGGACGGTTTAGGGTCCAGGTGAGGGTACGGCAATGCTTTAGGGGGAGCGTGCGTGTGAGGGCGCGGGTTAGTGTTAGCGTACGGGTTAGGATTAGGGGACGGGTGAGGGTCAGGCTTCGGGGAAGGGTTAGGGTTAGGGTTCGGGCTAGGGTTAGGGTTAGGGGACGGGGACGGTTTAGGGTCCAGGTGAGGGTACGGCAACGCTTTAGGGGGAGCGTGCGTGTGAGGGCGCGGGTTAGTGTTAGCGTACGGGTTAGGATTAGGGCACGGGTTAGGGTCAGGCTTCGGGCAAGGGTTAGGGTTAGGGTTCGGGCTAGGGTTAGGGTTAGGGGACGGGGACGGTTTAGGGTCCAGGTGAGGGTACGGCAACGCTTTAGGGGGAGCGTGCGTGTGAGGGCGCGGGTTAGTGTTAGCGTACGGGTTAGGATTAGGGCACGGGTGAGGGTCAGGCTTCGGGGAAGGGTTAGGGTTAGGTTTCGGGCTAGGGTTAGGGTTAGGGGACGGGGACGGTTTAGGGTCCAGGTGAGGGTACGGCAACGCTTTAGGGGGAGCGTGCGTGTGAGGGTGCGGGTTAGTGTTAGCGTACGGGTTAGGATTAGGGCACGGTTGAGGGTCAGGCTTCGGGGAAGTGTTAGGGTTAGGGTTCGGGCTAGGGTTAGGGTTAGGGGACGGGGACGGTTTAGGGTCCAGGTGAGGGTACGGCAACGCTTTAGGGGGAGCGTGCGTGTGAGGGCGCGGGTTAGTGTTACCGTACGTGTTAGGATTAGGGCACGGGTGAGGGTCAGGCTTCGGGGAAGGGTTAGGGTTAGGGTTCGGGCTAGGGTTAGGGTTAGGGGACGGGGACGGTTTAGGGTCCAGGTGAGGGTACGGCAACGCTTTAGGGGAAGCGTGCGTGTGAGGGCGCGGGTTAGTGTTAGCGTACGGGTTAGGATTAGCGGACGGGTGAGGGTCAGGCTTCGGGGAAGGGTTAGGGTTAGGGTTCGGGCTAGGGTTAGGGTTAGGGGACGGGGACGGTTTAGGGTCCAGGTGAGGGTACGGCAACGCTTTAGGGGGAGCGTGTGTGTGAGGGCGCGGGTTAGTGTTAGCGTACGGGTTAGGATTAGGGGACGGGTGAGGGTCAGGCTTCGGGGAATGGTTAGGGTTAGGGTTCGGGCTAGGGTTAGGGTTAGGGGACGGGGACGGTTTAGGGTCCAGGTGAGGGTACCGCAACGCTTTAGGGGGAGCGTGCGTGTGAGGGCGCGGGTTAGTGTTAGCGTACGGGTTAGAATTAGGGCACGGGTGAGGGTCTGGCTTCGGGGAAGGGTTAGGGTTAGGGTTCGGGCTAGGGTTAGGGTTAGGGGACGGGGACGGTTTAGGGTCCAGGTGAGGGTACGGCAACGCTTTAGGGGGAGCGTGCGTGTGAGGGCGCGGGTTAGTGTTAGCGTACGGGTTAGGATTAGGGCACAGGTGAGGGTCAGGCTTCGGGGAAGGGTTAGGGTTCGGGCTAGGGTTAGGGTTAAGGGACGGGGAAGCTTTAGGGTCCAGGTGAGGGTATGGCAACGCTTTAGGGGGAGCGTACGTGTGAGGGCGCGGTTTAGTTTTAGCGTACGGGTTAGGTTTAGGGGAAGGGTGAGGGTCAGGCTTCGGGGAAGGGTTAGGGTTAGGGTTCCGGCTAGGGTTAGGGTTAGGGGACGGGGACGGTTTAGGGTCCAGGTGAGGGTACGGCAACGCTTTAGGGGGAGCGTGTGTGTGAGGGCGCGGGTTAGTGTTAGCGTACGGGTTAGGATTAGGGGACGGGTGAGGGTCAGGCTTCGGGGAAGGGTTAGGGTTAGGGTTCGGGCTAGGGTTAGGGTTAGGGGACGGGGACGGTTTAGCGTCCAGGTGAGGGTACGGCAACTTTTAGGGGGAGCGTGCGTGTGAGAGAACTTTTTAGTGTTAGCGTACGGGTTAGGATTAGGGCACGGGTGAGGGTCAGGCTTCGGGGAAGGGTTAGGATTCGGGATCGGGCTAGGGTTAGGGTTAGGGGACGGGGACGGTTTAGGGTCCAGGTGAGGGTACGGCAACGCTTTAGGGGGAGCGTGCGTGTGAGGGCGCGGGTTAGTGTTAGCGTACGGGTTAGGATTAGGGGACGGGTGAGGGTCAGGCTTCGGGGAAGGTTTAGGGTTAGTGTTCGGGCTAGGGTTAGGGTTAGGGGACGGGGACGGTTTAGGGTCCAGGTGAGGGTACGGCAACGCTTTAGGGGGAGCGTGCGTGTGAGTGCGCGGGTTAGTGTTAGCGTACGGGTTTCGATTAGGGGATGGGTGAGGGTCAGGCTTCGGGCAAGGGTTAGGGTTAGGGTTCGGGCTAGGGTTGGGGTTAGGGGATGGGGACGGTTTAGGGTCCAGGTGAGGGTACGGCAACGCTTTAGGGGGAGCGTGCGTGTGAGGGCGCGGGTTAGTGTTAGCGTACGGGTTAGGATTAGGGGACGGGTGAGGGTCAGGATTCGGGGAAGGGTTAGGGTTAGGCTTCGGGCTAGGGTTAGGGTTAGGGGACGGGGACGGTTTAGGGTCTAGGTGAGGGTACGGCAACGCTTTAGGGGGAGCGTGCATGTGAGGGCGCGGGTTAGTGTTAGCGTACGGGTTAGGTTTAGGGGACGGGTGAGGGTCAGGCTTCGGGGAAGGGTTAGGGTTAGGGTTCGGGCTAGGGTTAGGGTTAGGGGACGGGGACGGTTTAGGGTCCAGGTGAGGGTACGGCAACGCTTTATGGGGAGCGTGCGTGTGAGGGCGCGGGTTAGTGTTAGCGTACGGGTTAGGATTAGGGGACGGGTGAGGGTCAGGCTTCGGGGAAGAGTTAGGGTTAGGCGTCGGGCTAGGGTTAGGGTTAGGGTACGGGGACGGTTTAGGGTCCAGGTGAGGGTACGGCAACGCTTTAGGGGGAGCGTGCGTGTGAGGGCGCGGGTTAGTGTTAGCGTAAGTGTTAGGATTAGGGGACGGGTGAGGGTCAGGCTTCGGGGAAGGGTTAGGGTAAGGCTTCGGGCTAGGGTTAGGGTTAGGGGACGGGGACGGTTTAGGGTCCAGGTGAGGGTACGGCAACGCTTTAGGGGGAGCGTGCGTGTGAGGGCGCGGGTTAGTGTTAGCGTACGGGTTACGATTAGTGGACGGGTGAGGGTCAGGCTTCGGGAAAGGGTTAGGGTTAGGGTTCGGGCTAGGGTTAGGGTTAGGGGACGGGGACGGTTTAGGGTCCAGGTGAGGGTACGGCAACGCTTTAGGGGGAGCGTGCGTGTGAGGGCGCGGGTTAGTGTTAGCGTACGGGTTACGATTAGGGGACGGGTTAGGGTCAGGCTTCGGGGAAGGGTTAGGGTTAGGGTTCGGGCTAGGGTTAGGGTGAGGGGACGGGGACGGTTTAGGGTCCAGGTGAGGGTACGGCAACGCTTTAGGGGGAGCGTGCGTGTGAGGGCGCGGGTTAGTGTTAGCGTACGGGGTAGGATTAGGGGACGGGTGAGGGTCAGGCTTCGGGGAAGGGTTAGGGTTAGGGTTCGGGCTAGGGTTAGGGTTAGGGGACGGGGACGGTTTAGGGTCCAGGTGAGGGTATGGCAACGCTTTAGGGGGAGCGTGCGTGTGAGGGCGCGGGTTAGTGTTAGCGTACGGGTTAGGATTAGGGCACGGGTGAGGGTCAGGCTTCGGGGAAGGGTTAGGGTTAGGGTTCGGGCTAGGGTTAGGGTTAGGGGACGGGGACGGTTTAGGGTCCAGGTGAGGGTACGGCAACGCTTTAGGGGGAGCGTGCGTGTGAGGGCGCGCGTCAGTGTTAGCGTACGGGTTAGGATTAGGGCACAGGTGAGGGTCAGGCTTCGGGGAAGGGTTAGGGTTAGGGTTCGGGCTAGGGTTAGGGTTAGGGGACGGGGACGGTTTAGGGTCCAGGTGAGGGTACGGCAACGCTTTAGGGGGAGCGTGCGTGTGAGGGCGCGGGTTAGTGTTAGCGTACGGGTTAGGATTAGGACACGGGTGAGGGTCAGGCTTCGGGGAAGGGTTAGGTTTAGGCTTCGGGCTAGGGTTAGGGTTAGGGGACGGGGACGGTTTAGGGTCCAGGTGAGGGTACGGCAACGCTTTAGGGGGAGCGTGCGTGTGAGGGCGCGGGTTAGTGTTCGCGTATGGGTTACGATTAGGGGACGGGTGAGGGTCAGGCTTCGTGGAAGGGTTAGGGTTAGGGTTCGGGCTAGGTTTAGGGTTAGGGGACGGGGACGGTTTAGGGTCCAGGTGAGGGTACGGCAACGCTTTAGGGGGAGCGTGCGTGTGAGGGCGCGGATTAGTGTTAGCGTACGTGTTAGGATTAGGGCACGGGTGAGGGTCAGGCTTCGGGGAAGGGTTAGGGTTAGGGTTCGGGCTAGGGTTAGGGTTAGGGGACGGGGACGGTTTAGGGTCCAGGTGAGGGTACGGCAACGCTTTAGGGGGAGCGTGCGTGTGAGGGCGCGGGTTAGTGTTAGCGTACGGGTTAGGATTAGGGCACGGGTGAGGATCAGGCTTCGGGGAAGGGTTAGGGTTAGGGTTCGGGCTAGGGTTAGGGTTAGGGGACGGGGACGGTTTAGGGTCCAGGTGAGGGTACGGCAACACTTTAGGGGGAGCGTGCGTGTGAGGGCGCGGGTTAGTGTTAGCGTACGGGTTAGGATTAGGGGACGGGTTAGGGTCAGGCTTCGGGGAAGGGTTAGGGTTAGGGTTCGGGCTAGGGTTAGGGTTAGGGGACGGGGACGGTTTAGGGTCCAGGTGAGGGTACGGCAACGCTTTAGGGGGAGCGTGCGTGTGAGGGCGCGGGTTAGTGTTAGCGTACGGGTTAGGATTATGGGACGGGTGAGGGTCAGGCTTCGGGGAAGGGTTAGGGTTAGGGTTCGGGCTAGGGTTAGGGTTAGGGGACGGGGACGGTTTAGGGTCCAGGTGAGGGTACGGCAACGCTTTAGGGGGAGCGTGCGTGTGAGGGCGTGGGTTAGTTTTAGCGTACGAGTTAGGAATAGGGGACGGGTGAGAGTCATGCTTCGGGGAAGGGTTAGGGTTAGGGTTCGGGCTAGGGTTAGGGTTAGGGGACGGGGACGGTTTAGGGTCCAGGTGAGGGTACGGCAACGCTTTAGGGGGAGCGTGCGTGTGAGGGCGCGGGTTAGTGTTAGCGTACGGATTAGGATTAGGGGACGGGTGAGGGTCAGGATTCGGGGAAGGGTTAGGGTTAGAGTTCGGGCTAGGGTTAGGGTTAGGGGACGGGGACGGTTTAGGGTCCAGGTGAGGGTACGGCAACGCTTTAGGGGGAGCGTGCGTGTGAGGGCGCGGGTTAGTGTTAGCGTACGGGTTAGGATTAGGGCACGGGTGAGGGTCAGGCTTCGGGGAAGGGTTAGGGTTAGGGTTCGGGCTAAGGTTAGGGTTAGGGGACGGGGACGGTTTAGGGTCCATGTGAGGGTACGGCAACGCTTTAGGGGGAGCGTGCGTGTGAGGGCGCGGGTTAGTGTTAGCGTACGGGTTAGGATTAGGGCACGGGTGAGGGTCAGGCTTCGGGGAAGGGTTAGGGTTAGGGTTCGGGCTAAGGTTAGGGTTAGGGGACGGGGACGGTTTAGGGTCCAGGTGAGGGTACGGCAACGCTTTAGGGGGAGCGTGCGTGTGAGGGCGCGGGTTAGTGTTAGCGTAAGGGTTAGGATTAGGGGACGGGTGAGGGTCAGGCTTCGGGGAAGGGTTAGGGTAAGGCTTCGGGCTAGGGTTAGGGTTAGGGGACGGGGACGGTTTAGGGTCCAGGTGAGGGTACGGCAACGCTTTAGGGGGAGCGTGCGTGTGAGGGCGCGGGTTAGTGTTAGCGTACGGGTTACGATTAGGGGACGGGTGAGGGTCAGGCTTCGGGGAAGGGTTAGGGTTAGGGTTCGGGCTAGGGTTAGGGTGAGGGGACGGGGACGGTTTAGGGTCCAGGTGAGGGTACGGCAACGCTTTAGGGGGAGCGTGCGTGTGAGGGCGCGGGTTAGTGTTAGCGTACGGGGTAGGATTAGGGGACGGGTGAGGGTCAGGCTTCGGGGAAGGGTTAGGGTTAGGGTTCGGGCTAGGGTTAGGGTTAGGGGACGGGGACGGTTTAGGGTCCAGGTGAGGGTACGGCAACGCTTTAGGGGGAGCGTGCGTGTGAGGGCGCGGGTTAGTGTTAGCGTACGGGTTAGGATTAGGGCACGGGTGAGGGTCAGGCTTCGGGGAAGGGTTAGGGTTAGGGTTCGGGCTAGGGTTAGGGTTAGGGGACGGGGACGGTTTAGGGTCCAGGTGAGGGTACGGCAACGCTTTAGGGGGAGCGTGCGTGTGAGGGCGCGGGTCAGTGTTAGCGTACGGGTTAGGATTAGGGCACAGGTGAGGGTCAGGCTTCGGGGAAGGGTTAGGGTTAGGGTTCGGGCTAGGGTTAGGGTTAGGGGACGGGGACGGTTTAGGGTCCAGGTGAGGGTACGGCAACGCTTTAGGGGGAGCGTGCGTGTGAGGGCGCGGGTTAGTGTTAGCGTACGGGTTAGGATTAGGACACGGGTGAGGGTCAGGCTTCGGGGAAGGGTTAGGTTTAGGCTTCGGGCTAGGGTTAGGGTTAGGGGACGGGGACGGTTTAGGGTCCAGGTGAGGGTACGGCAACGCTTTAGGGGGAGCGTGCGTGTGAGGGCGCGGGTTAGTGTTCGCGTATGGGTTACGATTAGGGGACGGGTGAGGGTCAGGCTTCGTGGAAGGGTTAGGGTTAGGGTTCGGGCTAGGTTTAGGGTTAGGGGACGGGGACGGTTTAGGGTCCAGGTGAGGGTACGGCAACGCTTTAGGGGGAGCGTGCGTGTGAGGGCGCGGATTAGTGTTAGCGTACGTGTTAGGATTAGGGCACGGGTGAGGGTCAGGCTTCGGGAAAGGGTTAGGGTTAGGGTTCGGGCTAGGGTTAGGGTTAGGGGACGGGGACGGTTTAGGGTCCAGGTGAGGGTACGGCAAGGCTTTAGGGGGAGCGTGCGTGTGAGGGCGCGGGTTAGTGTTAGCGTACGGGTTAGGATTAGGGCACGGGTGAGGATCAGGCTTCGGGGAAGGGTTAGGGTTAGGGTTCGGGCTAGGGTTAGGGTTAGGGGACGGGGACGGTTTAGGGTCCAGGTGAGTGTACGGCAACACTTTAGGGGGAGCGTGCGTGTGAGGGCGCGGGTTAGTGTTAGCGTACGGGTTAGGATTAGGGGACGGGTTAGGGTCAGGCTTCGGGGAAGGGTTAGGGTTAGGGTTCGGGCTAGGGTTAGGGTTAGGGGACGGGGACGGTTTAGGGTCCAGGTGAGGGTACGGCAACGCTTTAGGGGGAGCGTGCGTGTGAGGGCGCGGGTTAGTGTTAGCGTACGGGTTAGGATTAGGACACGGGTGAGGGTCAGGCTTCGGGGAAGGGTTAGGTTTAGGCTTCGGGCTAGGGTTAGGGTTAGGGGACGGGGACGGTTTAGGGTCCAGGTGAGGGTACGGCAACGCTTTAGGGGGAGCGTGCGTGTGAGGGCGCGGGTTAGTGTTCGCGTATGGGTTACGATTAGGGGACGGGTGAGGGTCAGGCTTCATGGAAGGGTTAGGGTTAGGGTTCGGGCTAGGTTTAGGGTTAGGGGACGGGGACGGTTTAGGGTCCAGGTGAGGGTACGGCAACGCTTTAGGCGGAGCGTGCGTGTGAGGGCGCGGATTAGTGTTAGCGTACGTGTTAGGATTAGGGCACGGGTGAGGGTCAGGCTTCGGGAAAGGGTTAGGGTTAGGGTTCGGGCTAGGGTTAGGGTTAGGGGACGGGGACGGTTTAGGGTCCAGGTGAGGGTACGGCAACGCTTTAGGGGGAGCGTGCGTGTGAGGGCGCGGGTTAGTGTTAGCGTACGGGTTAGGATTAGGGCACGGGTGAGGATCAGGCTTCGGGGAAGGGTTAGGGTTAGGGTTCGGGCTAGGGTTAGGGTTAGGGGACGGGGACGGTTTAGGGTCCAGGTGAGGGTACGGCAACACTTTCGGGGGAGCGTGCGTGTGAGGGCGCGGGTTAGTGTTAGCGTACGGGTTAGGATTAGGGGACGGGTTAGGGTCAGGCTTCGGGGAAGGGTTAGGGTTAGGGTTCGGGCTAGGGTTAGGGTTAGGGGACGGGGACGGTTTAGGGTCCAGGTGAGGGTACGGCAACGCTTTAGGGGGAGCGTGCGTGTGAGGGCGCGGGTTAGTGTTAGCATACGGGTTAGGATTATGGGACGGGTGAGGGTCAGGCTTCGGGGAAGGGTTAGGGTTAGGGTTCGGGCTAGGGTTAGGGTTAGGGGACGGGGACGGTTTAGGGTCCAGGTGAGGGTACGGCAACGCTTTAGGGGGAGCGTGCGTGTGAGGGCGTGGGTTAGTTTTAGCGTACGAGTTAGGAATAGGGGACGGGTGAGAGTCATGCTTCGGGGAAGGGTTAGGGTTAGGGTTCGGGCTAGGGTTAGGGTTAGGGGACGGGGACGGTTTAGGGTCCAGGTGAGGGTACGGCAACGCTTTAGGGGGAGCGTGCGTGTGAGGGCGCGGGTTAGTGTTAGCGTACGGATTAGGATTAGGGGACGGGTGAGGGTCAGGATTCGGGGAAGGGTTAGGGTTAGAGTTCGGGCTAGGGTTAGGGTTAGGGGACGGGGACGGTTTAGGGTCCAGGTGAGGGTACGGCAACGCTTTAGGGGGAGCGTGCGTGTGAGGGCGCGGGTTAGTGTTAGCGTACGGGTTAGGATTAGGGCACGGGTGAGGGTCAGGCTTCGGGGAAGGGTTAGGGTTAGGGTTCGGGCTAAGGTTAGGGTTAGGGGACGGGGACGGTTTAGGGTCCAGGTGAGGGTACGGCAACGCTTTAGGGGGAGCGTGCGTGTGAGGGCGCGGGTTAGTGTTAGCGTACGGGTTAGGATTAGGGCACGGGTGAGGGTCAGGCTTCGGGGAAGGGTTAGGGTTAGGGTTCGGGCTAAGGTTAGGGTTAGGGGACGGGGACGGTTTAGGGTCCAGGTGAGGGTACGGCAACGCTTTAGGGGGAGCGTGTGTGTGAGGGCGCGGGTTAGTGTTAACGTACGGGTTAGGATTAGGGGACGGGTGAGGGTCAGGCTTCGGGGAAGGCTTAGGGTTAGGGTTCGGGCTAGGGTTAGGGTTAGGGGACGGGGACGGTTTAGGGTCCAGGTGAGGGTACGGCAACGCTTTAGGGGGAGCGTGCGTGTGAGGGCGCGGGTTAGTGTTAGCGTACGGGTTAGGATTAGGGCACGGGTGAGGATCAGGCTTCGGGGAAGGGTTAGGGTTAGGGTTCGGGCTAGGGTTAGGGTTAGGGGACGGGGACGGTTTAGGGTCCAGGTGAGGGTACGGCAACGCTTTAGGGGGAGCGTGCGTGTGAGGGCGCGGGTTAGTGTTTGCGTACGGGTTAGGATTAGGGGACGGGTTAGGGTCAGGCTTCGGGGAAGGGTTAGGGTTAGGGTTCGGGCTAGGGTTAGGGTTAGGGGACGGGGACGGTTTAGGGTCCAGGTGAGGGTACGGCAACGCTTTAGGGGGAGCGTGCATGTGAGGGCGCGGGTTAGTGTTAGCGTACGGGTTAGGATTATGGGACGGGTGAGGGTCAGGCTTCGGGGAAGGGTTAGGGTTAGGGTTCGGGCTAGGGTTAGGGTTAGGGGACGGGGACGGTTTAGGGTCCAGGTGAGGGTACGGCAACGCTTTAGGGGGAGCGTGCGTGTGAGGGCGTGGGTTAGTTTTAGCGTACGAGTTAGGAATAGGGGACGGGTGAGAGTCATGCTTCGGGGAAGGGTTAGGGTTAGGGTTCGGGCTAGGGTTAGGGTTAGGGGACGGGGACGGTTTAGGGTCCAGGTGAGGGTACGGCAACGCTTTAGGGGGAGCGTGCGTGTGAGGGCGCGGGTTAGTGTTAGCGTACGGATTAGGATTAGGGGACGGGTGAGGGTCAGGATTCGGGGAAGGGTTAGGGTTAGGGTTCGGGCTAGGGTTAGGGTTAGGGGACGGGGACGGTTTAGGGTCCAGGTGAGGGTACGGCAACGCTTTAGGGGGAGCGTGCGTGTGAGGGCGCGGGTTAGTGTTAGCGTACGGGTTAGGATTAGGGCACGGGTGAGGGTCAGGCTTCGGGGAAGGGTTAGGGTTAGGGTTCGGGCTAAGGTTAGGGTTAGGGGACGGAGACGGTTTAGGGTCCAGGTGAGGGTACGGCAACGCTTTAGGGGGAGCGTGCGTGTGAGGGCGCGGGTTAGTGTTAGCGTACGGGTTAGGATTAGGGCACGGGTGAGGGTCAGGCTTCGGGGAAGGGTTAGGGTTAGGGTTCGGGCTAGGGTTAGGGTTAGGGGACGGGGACGGTTTAGGGTCCAGGTGAGGGTACGGCAACGCTTTAGGGGGAGCGTGCGTGTGAGGGCGCGGGTTAGTGTTAACGTACGGGTTAGGATTAGGGGACGGGTGAGGGTCAGGCTTCGGGGAAGGCTTAGGGTTAGGGTTCGGGCTAGGGTTAGGGTTAGGGGACGGGGACGGTTTAGGGTCCAGGTGAGGGTACGGCAACGCTTTAGGGGGAGCGTGCGTGTGAGGGCGCGGGTTAGTGTTAGCGTACGGGTTAGGATTAGGGCACGGGTGAGGATCAGGCTTCGGGGAAGGGTTAGGGTTAGGGTTCGGGCTAGGGTTAGGGTTAGGGGACGGGGACGGTTTAGGGTCCAGGTGAGGGTACGGCAACGCTTTAGGGGGAGCGTGCGTGTGAGGGCGCGGGTTAGTGTTAGCGTACGGGTTAGGATTAGGGGACGGGTTAGGGTCAGGCTTCGGGGAAGGGTTAGGGTTAGGGTTCGGGCTAGGGTTAGGGTTAGGGGACGGGGACGGTTTAGGGTCCAGGTGAGGGTACGGCAACGCTTTAGGGGGAGCGTGCGTGTGAGGGCGCGGGTTAGTGTTAGCGTACGGGTTAGGATTATGGGACGGGTGAGGGTCAGGCTTCGGGGAAGGGTTAGGGTTAGGGTTCGGGCTAGGGTTAGGGTTAGGGGACGGGGACGGTTTAGGGTCCAGGTGAGGGTACGGCAACGCTTTAGGGGGAGCGTGCGTGTGAGGGCGTGGGTTAGTTTTAGCGTACGAGTTAGGAATAGGGGACGGGTGAGAGTCATGCTTCGGGGAAGGGTTAGGGTTAGGGTTCGGGCTAGGGTTAGGGTTAGGGGACGGGGACGGTTTAGGGTCCAGGTGAGGGTACGGCAACGCTTTAGGGGGAGCGTGCGTGTGAGGGCGCGGGTTAGTGTTAGCGTACGGGTTAGGATTAGGGCACGGGTGAGGGTCAGGCTTCGGGGAAGGGTTAGGGTTAGGGTTCGGGCTAAGGTTAGGGTTAGGGGACGGGGACGGTTTAGGGTCCAGGTGAGGGTACGGCAACGCTTTAGGGGGAGCGTGCGTGTGAGGGCGCGGGTTAGTGTTAGCGTACGGGTTAGGATTAGGGCACGGGTGAGGGTCAGGCTTCGGGGAAGGGTTAGGGTTAGGGTTCGGGCTAGGGTTAGGGTTAGGGGACGGGGACGGTTTAGGGTCCAGGTGAGGGTACGGCAACGCTTTAGGGGGAGCGTGCGTGTGAGGGCGCGGGTTAGTGTTAACGTACGGGTTAGGATTAGGGGACGGGTGAGGGTCAGGCTTCGGGGAAGGCTTAGGGTTAGGGTTCGGGCTAGGGTTAGGGTTAGGGGACGGGGACGGTTTAGGGTCCAGGTGACGGTACGGCAACGCTTTAGGGGGAGCGTGCGTGTGAGGGCGCGGGATAGTGTTAGCGTACGGGTTAGGATTATGGGACGGGTGAGGGTCAGGCTTCGGGGAAGGGTTAGGGTTAGGGTTCGGGCTAGGGTTAGGGTTAGGGGACGGGGACGGTTTAGGGTCCAGGTGAGGGTACGGCAACGCTTTAGGGGGAGCGTGCGTGTGAGGGCGCGGGTCAGTGTTAGCGTACGGGTTAGGATTAGGGCACGGGTGAGGGTCAGGCTTCGGGGAAGGGTTAGGGTTAGGGTTCGGGCTAGGGTTAGGGTTAGGGGACGGGGACGGTTTAGGGTCCAGGTGAGGGTACGGCAACGCTTTACGGGGAGCGTGCGTGTGAGGGCGCGGGTTAGTGTTAGCGTACGGGGTAGGATTAGGGGACGGGTGAGGGTCAGGCTTCAGGGAAGGGTTAGGGTTAGGGTTCGGGCTAGGGTTAGGGTTAGGGGACGGGGACGGTTTAGGGTCCAGGTGAGGGTACGGCAACGCTTTAGGGGGAGCGTGCGTGTGAGGGCGCGGGTTAGTGTTAGCGTACGTGTTAGGATTAGGGCACGGGTGAGGGTCAGGCTTCGGGGAAGGGTTAGGGTTAGGGTTCGGGCTAGGGTTAGGGTTAGGGGACGGGGACGGTTTAGGGTCCAGGTGAGGGTACGGCAACGCTTTAGGGGGAGCGTGCGTGTGAGGGCGCGGGTTAGTGTTAGCGTACGGGTTAGGATTAGGGCACGGGTGAGGATCAGGCTTCGGGGAAGGGTTAGGGTTAGGGTTCGGGCTAGGGTTAGGGTTAGGGGACGGGGACGGTTTAGGGTCCAGGTGAGGGTACGGCAACGCTTTAGGGGGAGCGTGCGTGTGAGGGCGCGGGTTAGTGTTAGCGTACGGGTTAGGATTAGGGGACGGGTTAGGGTCAGGCTTCGGGGAAGGGTTAGGGTTAGGGTTCGGGCTAGGGTTAGGGTTAGGGGACGGGGACGGTTTAGGGTCCAGGTGAGGGTACGGCAACGCTTTAGGGGGAGCGTGCGTGTGAGGGCGCGGGTTAGTGTTAGCGTACGGGTTAGGATTATGGGACGGGTGAGGGTCAGGCTTCTGGGAAGGGTTAGGGTTAGGGTTCGGGCTAGGGTTAGGGTTAGGGGACGGGGACGGTTTAGGGTCCAGGTGAGGGTACGGCAACGCTTTAGGGGGAGCGTGCGTGTGAGGGCGTGGGTTAGTTTTAGCGTACGAGTTAGGAATAGGGGACGGGTGAGAGTCATGCTTCGGGGAAGGGTTAGGGTTAGGGTTCGGGCTAGGGTTAGGGTTAGGGGACGGGGACGGTTTAGGGTCCAGGTGAGGGTACGGCAACGCTTTAGGGGGAGCGTGCGTGTGAGGGCGCGGGTTAGTGTTAGCGTACGGATTAGGATTAGGGGACGGGTGAGGGTCAGGCTTCGGGGAAGGGTTAGGGTTAGGGTTCGGGCTAGGGTTAGGGTTAGGGGACGGGGACGGTTTAGGGTCCAGGTGAGGGTACGGCAACGCTTTAGGGGGAGCGTGCGTGTGAGGGCGCGGGTTAGTGGTCGCGTACGGGTTACGATTAGGGGACTGGTGAGGGTCAGGCTTCGGGGAAGGGTTAGGGTTAGGGTTCGGGCTAGGGTTAGGGTTAGGGGACGGGGACGGTTTAGGGTCCAGGTGGGGGTACGGCAACGCTTTAGAGGGAGCGTGCGTGTGAGGGCGCGGGTTAGTGTTAGCGTATGGGTTAGGATTAGGGCACGGGTGAGGGTCAGGCTTTGGGGAAGGGTTAGGGTTAGGGTTCGGGCTAGGGTTAGGGTTAGGGGACGGGGACGGTTTAGGGTCCAGGTGAGGGTACGACAACGCTTTAGGGGGAGCGTGCGTGTGAGGGCGCGGGTTAGTGTTAGCGAACGGGTTAGGATTAGGGCACGGGTGAGGGTCAGGCTTCGGGGAAGGGTTAGGGTTAGGGTTCGGGCTAGGGTTAGGGTTAGGGGACGGGGACGGTTTAGGGTCCAGGTGAGGGTACGGCAACGCTTTAGGGGGAGCGTGCGTGTGAGGGCGCGGGTTAGTGTTAGCGTACGGGTTAGGATTAGGGCACGGGTGAGGGTCAGGCTTCGGGGAAGGGTTAGGGTTAGGGTTCGGGCTAGGGTTAGGGTTAGGGGACGGGGACGGTTTAGGGTCCAGGTGAGGGTACGGCAACGCTTTAGGGGGAGCGTGTGTGTGAGGGCGCGGGTTAGTGTTAGCGTACGTGTTAGGATTAGGGCACGGATGAGGGTCAGGCTTCGGGGAAGGGTTAGGGTTAGGGTTCGGGCTAGGGTTAGGGTTAGGGGACGGGGACGGTTTAGGGTCCAGGTGAGGGTACGGCAACGCTTTAGGGGGAGCATGCGTGTGAGGGCGCGGGTTAGTGTTCGCGTACAGGTTAGGATTAGGGGACGGCTGAGGGTCAGGCTTCGGGAAAGGGTTAGGGTTAGGGTTCGGGCTAGGGTTAGGGTTAGGGGACGGGGACGGTTTAGGGTCCAGGTGAGGGTACGGCAACGCTTTAGGGGGAGCGTGCATGTGAGGGCGCGGGTTAGTGTTAGCGTACGGGTTAGGATTAGGGGAAGGGTGAGGGTCAGGATTCGGGGAAGGGTTAGGGTTAGGGTTCGGGCTAGGGTTAGGGTTAGGGGACGGGGACGGTTTAGGGTCCAGGTGAGGGTACGGCAACGCTTTAGTGGGAGCGTGCGTGTGAGGGCGCGGGTTAGTGTTAGCGTACGGGTTAGGATTAGGGGACGGGTGAGGGTCAGGCTTCGGGGAAGGGTTAGGGTTAGGGTTCGGGCTAGGGTTAGGGTTAGGGTACGGGGACGGTTTAGGGTCCAGGTGAGGGTACGGCAACGCTTTAGGGGGAGCGTGCGTGTGAGGGCGCGGGTTAGTGTTAGCGTACGTGTTAGGATTAGGGGACGGCTGAGGGTCAGGCTTCGGGGAAGGGTTAGGGTTAGGGTTCGGGCTAGGGTTAGGGTTAGGGGACGGGGACGGTTTAGGGTCCAGGTGAGGGTACGGCAACGCTTTACGGGGAGCGTGCGTGTGAGGGCGCGGGTTAGTGTTAGCGTACGGGGTAGGATTAGGGGACGGGTGAGGGTCAGGCTTCAGGGAAGGGTTAGGGTTAGGGTTCGGGCTAGGGTTAGGGTTAGGGGACGGGGACGGTTTAGGGTCCAGGTGAGGGTACGGCAACGCTTTAGGGGGAGCGTGCGTGTGAGGGCGCGGGTTAGTGTTAGCGTACGTGTTAGGATTAGGGCACGGGTGAGGGTCAGGCTTCGGGGAAGGGTTAGGGTTAGGGTTCGGGCTAGGGTTAGGGTTAGGGGACGGGGACGGTTTAGGGTCCAGGTGAGGGTACGGCAACGCTTTAGGGGGAGCGTGCGTGTGAGGGCGCGGGTTAGTGTTAGCGTACGGGTTAGGATTAGGGCACGGGTGAGGATCAGGCTTCGGGGAAGGGTTAGGGTTAGGGTTCGGGCTAGGGTTAGGGTTAGGGGACGGGGACGGTTTAGGGTCCAGGTGAGGGTACGGCAACGCTTTAGGGGGAGCGTGCGTGTGAGGGCGCGGGTTAGTGTTAGCGTACGGGTTAGGATTAGGGGACGGGTTAGGGTCAGGCTTCGGGGAAGGGTTAGGGTTAGGGTTCGGGCTAGGGTTAGGGTTAGGGGACGGGGACGGTTTAGGGTCCAGGTGAGGGTACGGCAACGCTTTAGGGGGAGCGTGCGTGTGAGGGCGCGGGTTAGTGTTAGCGAACGGGTTAGGATTAGGGCACGGGTGAGGGTCAGGCTTCGGGGAAGGGTTAGGGTTAGGGTTCGGGCTAGGGTTAGGGTTAGGGGACGGGGACGGTTTAGGGTCCAGGTGAGGGTACGGCAACGCTTTAGGGGGAGCGTGCGTGTGAGGGCGCGGGTTAGTGTTAGCGTACGGGTTAGGATTAGGGCACGGGTGAGGGTTAGGCTTCGGGGAAGGGTTAGGGTTAGGGTTCGGGCTAGGGTTAGGGTTAGGGGACGGGGACGGTTTAGGGTCCAGGTGAGGGTACGGCAACGCTTTAGGGGGAGCGTGTGTGTGAGGGCGCGGGTTAGTGTTAGCGTACGTGTTAGGATTAGGGCACGGATGAGGGTCAGGCTTCGGGGAAGGGTTAGGGTTAGGGTTCGGGCTAGGGTTAGGGTTAGGGGACGGGGACAGTTTAGGGTCCAGGTGAGGGTACGGCAACGCTTTAGGGGGAGCATGCGTGTGAGGGCGCGGGTTAGTGTTCGCGTACAGGTTAGGATTAGGGGACGGCTGAGGGTCAGGCTTCGGGGAAGGGTTAGGGTTAGGGTTCGGGCTAGGGTTAGGGTTAGGGGACGGGGACGGTTTAGGGTCCAGGTGAGGGTACGGCAACGCTTTAGGGGGAGCGTGCATGTGAGGGCGCGGGTTAGTGTTAGCGTACGGGTCAGGATTAGGGGAAGGGTGAGGGTCAGGATTCGGGGAAGGGTTAGGGTTAGGGTTCGGGCTAGGGTTAGGGTTAGGGGACGGGGACGGTTTAGGGTCCAGGTGAGGGTACGGCAACGCTTTAGTGGGAGCGTGCGTGTGAGGGCGCGGGTTAGTGTTAGCGTACGGGTTAGGATTAGGGGACGGGTGAGGGTCAGGCTTCGGGGAAGGGTTAGGGTTAGGGTTCGGGCTAGGGTTAGGGTTAGGGGACGGGGACGGTTTAGGGTCCAGGTGAGGGTACGGCAACGCTTTAGGGGGAGCATGCGTGTGAGGGCGCGGGTTAATGTTAGCGTACGTGTTAGGATTAGGGCACGGGTGAGGGTCAGGCTTCGGGGAAGGGTTAGGGTTAGGGTTCGGGCTAGGGTTAGGGTTAGTGGACGGGGACGGTTTAGGGTCCAGGTGAGGGTACGGCAACGCTTTAGGGGGAGCGTGCGTGTGAGGGCGCGGGTTAGTGTTAGCGTACGGGTTAGGATTAGGGGACGGGTGAGGGTCAGGCTTCGGGGAAGGGTTAGGGTTAGGGTTCGGGCTAGGGTTAGGGTTAGGGGACGGGGACGGTTTAGGGTCCAGGTGAGGGTACGGCAACGCTTTAGGGGGAGCGTGCGTGTGAGGGCGCGGGTTAGTGTTAGCGTACGGGTTAGGATTAGGGCACGGGTGAGGGTCAGGCTTCGGGGAAGGGTTAGGGTTAGGGTTCGGGCTAGGGTTAGGGTTAGGGGACGGGGACGGTTTAGGGTCCAGGTGAGGGTACGGCAACGCTTTAGGGGGAGCGTGCGTGTGAGGGCGCGGGTTAGTGTTAGCGTACGGGTTAGGATTAGGGCACGGGTGAGGGTCAGGCTTCGGGGAAGGGTTAGGGTTAGGGTTCGGGCTAGGGTTAGGGTTAGGGGACGGGGACAGTTTAGGGTCCAGGTGAGGGTACGGCAACGCTTTAGGGGGAGCATGCGTGTGAGGGCGCGGGTTAGTGTTCGCGTACAGGTTAGGATTAGGGGACGGCTGAGGGTCAGGCTTCGGGGAAGGGTTAGGGTTAGGGTTCGGGCTAGGGTTAGGGTTAGGGGACGGGGACGGTTTAGGGTCCAGGTGAGGGTACGGCAACGCTTTAGGGGGAGCGTGCATGTGAGGGCGCGGGTTAGTGTTAGCGTACGGGTCAGGATTAGGGGAAGGGTGAGGGTCAGGATTCGGGGAAGGGTTAGGGTTAGGGTTCGGGCTAGGGTTAGGGTTAGGGGACGGGGACGGTTTAGGGTCCAGGTGAGGGTACGGCAACGCTTTAGTGGGAGCGTGCGTGTGAGGGCGCGGGTTAGTGTTAGCGTACGGGTTAGGATTAGGGGACGGGTGAGGGTCAGGCTTCGGGGAAGGGTTAGGGTTAGGGTTCGGGCTAGGGTTAGGGTTAGGGGACGGGGACGGTTTAGGGTCCAGGTGAGGGTACGGCAACGCTTTAGGGGGAGCATGCGTGTGAGGGCGCGGGTTAGTGTTAGCGTACGTGTTAGGATTAGGGCACGGGTGAGGGTCAGGCTTCGGGGAAGGGTTAGGGTTAGGGTTCGGGCTAGGGTTAGGGTTAGGGGACGGGGACGGTTTAGGGTCCAGGTGAGGGTACGGCAACGCTTTAGGGGGAGCGTGCGTGTGAGGGCGCGGGTTAGTGTTAGCGTACGGGTTAGGATTAGGGGACGGGTGAGGGTCAGGCTTCGGGGAAGGGTTAGGGTTAGGGTTCGGGCTAGGGTTAGGGTTAGGGGACGGGGACGGTTTAGGGTCCAGGTGAGGGTACGGCAACGCTTTAGGGGGAGCGTGCGTGTGAGGGCGCGGGTTAGTGTTAGCGTACGGGTTAGGATTAGGGCACGGGTGAGGGTCAGGCTTCGGGGAAGGGTTAGGGTTAGGGTTCGGGCTAGGGTTAGGGTTAGGGGACGGGGACGGTTTAGGGTCCAGGTGAGGGTACGGCAACGCTTTAGGGGGAGCGTGCGTGTGAGGGCGCGGGTTAGTGTTAGCGTACGGGTTAGGATTAGGGCACGGGTGAGGGTCAGGCTTCGGGGAAGGGTTAGGGTTAGGGTTCGGGCTAGGGTTAGGGTTAGGGGACGGGGACGGTTTAGGGTCCAGGTGAGGGTACGGCAACGCTTTAGGGGGAGCGTGCGTGTGAGGGCGCGGGTTAGTGTTAGCGTACGGGTTAGGATTAGGGGACGGGTGAGGGTCAGGCTTCGGGGAAGGGTTAGGGTTAGGGTTCGGGCTAGGGTTAGGGTTAGGGGACGGGGACGGTTTAGGGTCCAGGTGAGGGTACGGCAACGCTTTAGGGGGAGCGTGCGTGTGAGGGCGCGGGTTAGTGTTAGCGTACGGGTTAGGATTAGGGGACGGGTGAGGGTCAGGCTTCGGGGAAGGGTTAGGGTTAGGGTTCGGGCTAGGGTTAGGGTTAGGGGACGGGGACGGTTTAGGGTCCAGGTGAGGGTACGGCAACGCTTTAGGGGGAGCGTGCGTGTGAGGGCGCGGGTTAGTGTTAGCGTACGGGTTAGGATTAGGGCACGGGTGAGGGTCAGGCTTCGGGGAAGGGTTAGGGTTAGGGTTTGGGCTAGGGTTAGGGTTAGGGGACGGGGACGGTTTAGGGTCCAGGTGAGGGTACGGCAACGCTTTAGGGGGAGCGTGCGTGTGAGGGCGCGGGTTAGTGTTAGCGTACGGGTTAGGATTAGGGGACGGGTGAGGGTCAGGCTTCGGGGAAGGGTTAGGGTTAGGGTTCGGGCTAGGGTTAGGGTTAGGGGACGGGGACGGTTTAGGGTCCAGGTGAGGGTACGGCAACGCTTTAGGGGGAGCGTGCGTGTGAGGGCGCGGGTTAGTGTTAGCGTACGGGTTAGGATTAGGGCACGGGTGAGGGTCAGGCTTCGGGGAAGGGTTAGGGTTAGGGTTCGGGCTAAGGTTAGGGTTAGGGGACGGGGACGGTTTAGGGTCCAGGTGAGGGTACGGCAACGCTTTAGGGGGAGCGTGTGTGTGAGGGCGCGGGTTAGTGTTAACGTACGGGTTAGGATTAGGGGACGGGTGAGGGTCAGGCTTCGGGGAAGGCTTAGGGTTAGGGTTCGGGCTAGGGTTAGGGTTAGGGGACGGGGACGGTTTAGGGTCCAGGTGAGGGTACGGCAACGCTTTAGGGGGAGCGTGCGTGTGAGGGCGCGGGTTAGTGTTAGCGTACGGGTTAGGATTAGGGCACGGGTGAGGATCAGGCTTCGGGGAAGGGTTAGGGTTAGGGTTCGGGCTAGGGTTAGGGTTAGGGGACGGGGACGGTTTAGGGTCCAGGTGAGGGTACGGCAACGCTTTAGGGGGAGCGTGCGTGTGAGGGCGCGGGTTAGTGTTTGCGTACGGGTTAGGATTAGGGGACGGGTTAGGGTCAGGCTTCGGGGAAGGGTTAGGGTTAGGGTTCGGGCTAGGGTTAGGGTTAGGGGACGGGGACGGTTTAGGGTCCAGGTGAGGGTACGGCAACGCTTTAGGGGGAGCGTGCATGTGAGGGCGCGGGTTAGTGTTAGCGTACGGGTTAGGATTATGGGACGGGTGAGGGTCAGGCTTCGGGGAAGGGTTAGGGTTAGGGTTCGGGCTAGGGTTAGGGTTAGGGGACGGGGACGGTTTAGGGTCCAGGTGAGGGTACGGCAACGCTTTAGGGGGAGCGTGCGTGTGAGGGCGTGGGTTAGTTTTAGCGTACGAGTTAGGAATAGGGGACGGGTGAGAGTCATGCTTCGGGGAAGGGTTAGGGTTAGGGTTCGGGCTAGGGTTAGGGTTAGGGGACGGGGACGGTTTAGGGTCCAGGTGAGGGTACGGCAACGCTTTAGGGGGAGCGTGCGTGTGAGGGCGCGGGTTAGTGTTAGCGTACGGATTAGGATTAGGGGACGGGTGAGGGTCAGGATTCGGGGAAGGGTTAGGGTTAGGGTTCGGGCTAGGGTTAGGGTTAGGGGACGGGGACGGTTTAGGGTCCAGGTGAGGGTACGGCAACGCTTTAGGGGGAGCGTGCGTGTGAGGGCGCGGGTTAGTGTTAGCGTACGGGTTAGGATTAGGGCACGGGTGAGGGTCAGGCTTCGGGGAAGGGTTAGGGTTAGGGTTCGGGCTAAGGTTAGGGTTAGGGGACGGAGACGGTTTAGGGTCCAGGTGAGGGTACGGCAACGCTTTAGGGGGAGCGTGCGTGTGAGGGCGCGGGTTAGTGTTAGCGTACGGGTTAGGATTAGGGCACGGGTGAGGGTCAGGCTTCGGGGAAGGGTTAGGGTTAGGGTTCGGGCTAGGGTTAGGGTTAGGGGACGGGGACGGTTTAGGGTCCAGGTGAGGGTACGGCAACGCTTTAGGGGGAGCGTGCGTGTGAGGGCGCGGGTTAGTGTTAACGTACGGGTTAGGATTAGGGGACGGGTGAGGGTCAGGCTTCGGGGAAGGCTTAGGGTTAGGGTTCGGGCTAGGGTTAGGGTTAGGGGACGGGGACGGTTTAGGGTCCAGGTGAGGGTACGGCAACGCTTTAGGGGGAGCGTGCGTGTGAGGGCGCGGGTTAGTGTTAGCGTACGGGTTAGGATTAGGGCACGGGTGAGGATCAGGCTTCGGGGAAGGGTTAGGGTTAGGGTTCGGGCTAGGGTTAGGGTTAGGGGACGGGGACGGTTTAGGGTCCAGGTGAGGGTACGGCAACGCTTTAGGGGGAGCGTGCGTGTGAGGGCGCGGGTTAGTGTTAGCGTACGGGTTAGGATTAGGGGACGGGTTAGGGTCAGGCTTCGGGGAAGGGTTAGGGTTAGGGTTCGGGCTAGGGTTAGGGTTAGGGGACGGGGACGGTTTAGGGTCCAGGTGAGGGTACGGCAACGCTTTAGGGGGAGCGTGCGTGTGAGGGCGCGGGTTAGTGTTAGCGTACGGGTTAGGATTATGGGACGGGTGAGGGTCAGGCTTCGGGGAAGGGTTAGGGTTAGGGTTCGGGCTAGGGTTAGGGTTAGGGGACGGGGACGGTTTAGGGTCCAGGTGAGGGTACGGCAACGCTTTAGGGGGAGCGTGCGTGTGAGGGCGTGGGTTAGTTTTAGCGTACGAGTTAGGAATAGGGGACGGGTGAGAGTCATGCTTCGGGGAAGGGTTAGGGTTAGGGTTCGGGCTAGGGTTAGGGTTAGGGGACGGGGACGGTTTAGGGTCCAGGTGAGGGTACGGCAACGCTTTAGGGGGAGCGTGCGTGTGAGGGCGCGGGTTAGTGTTAGCGTACGGGTTAGGATTAGGGCACGGGTGAGGGTCAGGCTTCGGGGAAGGGTTAGGGTTAGGGTTCGGGCTAAGGTTAGGGTTAGGGGACGGGGACGGTTTAGGGTCCAGGTGAGGGTACGGCAACGCTTTAGGGGGAGCGTGCGTGTGAGGGCGCGGGTTAGTGTTAGCGTACGGGTTAGGATTAGGGCACGGGTGAGGGTCAGGCTTCGGGGAAGGGTTAGGGTTAGGGTTCGGGCTAGGGTTAGGGTTAGGGGACGGGGACGGTTTAGGGTCCAGGTGAGGGTACGGCAACGCTTTAGGGGGAGCGTGCGTGTGAGGGCGCGGGTTAGTGTTAACGTACGGGTTAGGATTAGGGGACGGGTGAGGGTCAGGCTTCGGGGAAGGCTTAGGGTTAGGGTTCGGGCTAGGGTTAGGGTTAGGGGACGGGGACGGTTTAGGGTCCAGGTGACGGTACGGCAACGCTTTAGGGGGAGCGTGCGTGTGAGGGCGCGGGATAGTGTTAGCGTACGGGTTAGGATTATGGGACGGGTGAGGGTCAGGCTTCGGGGAAGGGTTAGGGTTAGGGTTCGGGCTAGGGTTAGGGTTAGGGGACGGGGACGGTTTAGGGTCCAGGTGAGGGTACGGCAACGCTTTAGGGGGAGCGTGCGTGTGAGGGCGCGGGTTAGTGTTAGCGTACGGGTTAGGATTAGGGCACGGGTGAGGGTCAGGCTTCGGGGAAGGGTTAGGGTTAGGGTTCGGGCTAGGGTTAGGGTTAGGGGACGGGGACGGTTTAGGGTCCAGGTGAGGGTACGGCAACGCTTTACGGGGAGCGTGCGTGTGAGGGCGCGGGTTAGTGTTAGCGTACGGGGTAGGATTAGGGGACGGGTGAGGGTCAGGCTTCAGGGAAGGGTTAGGGTTAGGGTTCGGGCTAGGGTTAGGGTTAGGGGACGGGGACGGTTTAGGGTCCAGGTGAGGGTACGGCAACGCTTTAGGGGGAGCGTGCGTGTGAGGGCGCGGGTTAGTGTTAGCGTACGTGTTAGGATTAGGGCACGGGTGAGGGTCAGGCTTCGGGGAAGGGTTAGGGTTAGGGTTCGGGCTAGGGTTAGGGTTAGGGGACGGGGACGGTTTAGGGTCCAGGTGAGGGTACGGCAACGCTTTAGGGGGAGCGTGCGTGTGAGGGCGCGGGTTAGTGTTAGCGTACGGGTTAGGATTATGGGACGGGTGAGGGTCAGGCTTCGGGGAAGGGTTAGGGTTAGGGTTCGGGCTAGGGTTAGGGTTAGGGGACGGGGACGGTTTAGGGTCCAGGTGAGGGTACGGCAACGCTTTAGGGGGAGCGTGCGTGTGAGGGCGTGGGTTAGTTTTAGCGTACGAGTTAGGAATAGGGGACGGGTGAGAGTCATGCTTCGGGGAAGGGTTAGGGTTAGGGTTCGGGCTAGGGTTAGGGTTAGGGGACGGGGACGGTTTAGGGTCCAGGTGAGGGTACGGCAACGCTTTAGGGGGAGCGTGCGTGTGAGGGCGCGGGTTAGTGTTAGCGTACGGGTTAGGATTAGGGCACGGGTGAGGGTCAGGCTTCGGGGAAGGGTTAGGGTTAGGGTTCGGGCTAAGGTTAGGGTTAGGGGACGGGGACGGTTTAGGGTCCAGGTGAGGGTACGGCAACGCTTTAGGGGGAGCGTGCGTGTGAGGGCGCGGGTTAGTGTTAGCGTACGGGTTAGGATTAGGGCACGGGTGAGGGTCAGGCTTCGGGGAAGGGTTAGGGTTAGGGTTCGGGCTAGGGTTAGGGTTAGGGGACGGGGACGGTTTAGGGTCCAGGTGAGGGTACGGCAACGCTTTAGGGGGAGCGTGCGTGTGAGGGCGCGGGTTAGTGTTAACGTACGGGTTAGGATTAGGGGACGGGTGAGGGTCAGGCTTCGGGGAAGGCTTAGGGTTAGGGTTCGGGCTAGGGTTAGGGTTAGGGGACGGGGACGGTTTAGGGTCCAGGTGACGGTACGGCAACGCTTTAGGGGGAGCGTGCGTGTGAGGGCGCGGGATAGTGTTAGCGTACGGGTTAGGATTATGGGACGGGTGAGGGTCAGGCTTCGGGGAAGGGTTAGGGTTAGGGTTCGGGCTAGGGTTAGGGTTAGGGGACGGGGACGGTTTAGGGTCCAGGTGAGGGTACGGCAACGCTTTAGGGGGAGCGTGCGTGTGAGGGCGCGGGTTAGTGTTAGCGTACGGGTTAGGATTAGGGCACGGGTGAGGGTCAGGCTTCGGGGAAGGGTTAGGGTTAGGGTTCGGGCTAGGGTTAGGGTTAGGGGACGGGGACGGTTTAGGGTCCAGGTGAGGGTACGGCAACGCTTTACGGGGAGCGTGCGTGTGAGGGCGCGGGTTAGTGTTAGCGTACGGGGTAGGATTAGGGGACGGGTGAGGGTCAGGCTTCAGGGAAGGGTTAGGGTTAGGGTTCGGGCTAGGGTTAGGGTTAGGGGACGGGGACGGTTTAGGGTCCAGGTGAGGGTACGGCAACGCTTTAGGGGGAGCGTGCGTGTGAGGGCGCGGGTTAGTGTTAGCGTACGTGTTAGGATTAGGGCACGGGTGAGGGTCAGGCTTCGGGGAAGGGTTAGGGTTAGGGTTCGGGCTAGGGTTAGGGTTAGGGGACGGGGACGGTTTACGGTCCAGGTGAGGGTACGGCAACGCTTTAGGGGGAGCGTGCGTGTGAGGGCGCGGGTTAGTGTTAGCGTACGGGTTAGGATTAGGGCACGGGTGAGGATCAGGCTTCGTGGAAGGGTTAGGGTTAGGGTTCGGGCTAGGGTTAGGGTTAGGGGACGGGGACGGTTTAGGGTCCAGGTGAGGGTACGGCAACGCTTTAGGGGGAGCGTGCGTGTGAGGGCGCGGGTTAGTGTTAGCGTACGGGTTAGGATTAGGGGACGGGTTAGGGTCAGGCTTCGGGGAAGGGTTAGGGTTAGGGTTCGGGCTAGGGTTAGGGTTAGGGGACGGGGACGGTTTAGGGTCCAGGTGAGGGTACGGCAACGCTTTAGGGGGAGCGTGCGTGTGAGGGCGCGGGTTAGTGTTAGCGTACGGGTTAGGATTATGGGACGGGTGAGGGTCAGGCTTCTGGGAAGGGTTAGGGTTAGGGTTCGGGCTAGGGTTAGGGTTAGGGGACGGGGACGGTTTAGGGTCCAGGTGAGGGTACGGCAACGCTTTAGGGGGAGCGTGCGTGTGAGGGCGTGGGTTAGTTTTAGCGTACGAGTTAGGAATAGGGGACGGGTGAGAGTCATGCTTCGGGGAAGGGTTAGGGTTAGGGTTCGGGCTAGGGTTAGGGTTAGGGGACGGGGACGGTTTAGGGTCCAGGTGAGGGTACGGCAACGCTTTAGGGGGAGCGTGCGTGTGAGGGCGCGGGTTAGTGTTAGCGTACGGATTAGGATTAGGGGACGGGTGAGGGTCAGGCTTCGGGGAAGGGTTAGGGTTAGGGTTCGGGCTAGGGTTAGGGTTAGGGGACGGGGACGGTTTAGGGTCCAGGTGAGGGTACGGCAACGCTTTAGGGGGAGCGTGCGTGTGAGGGCGCGGGTTAGTGGTCGCGTACGGGTTACGATTAGGGGACTGGTGAGGGTCAGGCTTCGGGGAAGGGTTAGGGTTAGGGTTCGGGCTAGGGTTAGGGTTAGGGGACGGGGACGGTTTAGGGTCCAGGTGGGGGTACGGCAACGCTTTAGAGGGAGCGTGCGTGTGAGGGCGCGGGTTAGTGTTAGCGTATGGGTTAGGATTAGGGCACGGGTGAGGGTCAGGCTTTGGGGAAGGGTTAGGGTTAGGGTTCGGGCTAGGGTTAGGGTTAGGGGACGGGGACGGTTTAGGGTCCAGGTGAGGGTACGACAACGCTTTAGGGGGAGCGTGCGTGTGAGGGCGCGGGTTAGTGTTAGCGAACGGGTTAGGATTAGGGCACGGGTGAGGGTCAGGCTTCGGGGAAGGGTTAGGGTTAGGGTTCGGGCTAGGGTTAGGGTTAGGGGACGGGGACGGTTTAGGGTCCAGGTGAGGGTACGGCAACGCTTTAGGGGGAGCGTGCGTGTGAGGGCGCGGGTTAGTGTTAGCGTACGGGTTAGGATTAGGGCACGGGTGAGGGTCAGGCTTCGGGGAAGGGTTAGGGTTAGGGTTCGGGCTAGGGTTAGGGTTAGGGGACGGGGACGGTTTAGGGTCCAGGTGAGGGTACGGCAACGCTTTAGGGGGAGCGTGTGTGTGAGGGCGCGGGTTAGTGTTAGCGTACGTGTTAGGATTAGGGCACGGATGAGGGTCAGGCTTCGGGGAAGGGTTAGGGTTAGGGTTCGGGCTAGGGTTAGGGTTAGGGGACGGGGACGGTTTAGGGTCCAGGTGAGGGTACGGCAACGCTTTAGGGGGAGCATGCGTGTGAGGGCGCGGGTTAGTGTTCGCGTACAGGTTAGGATTA
Organism: Delphinus delphis; assembly: GCF_949987515.2. Classification (NCBI taxonomy): domain Eukaryota; kingdom Metazoa; phylum Chordata; class Mammalia; order Artiodactyla; family Delphinidae; genus Delphinus; species Delphinus delphis. Next base: position 100,888 of record NW_027192732.1, on the reverse strand, counting down.
GGGGACGGCTGAGGGTCAGGCTTCGGGGAAGGGTTAGGGTTAGGGTTCGGGCTAGGGTTAGGGTTAGGGGACGGGGACGGTTTAGGGTCCAGGTGAGGGTACGGCAACGCTTTAGGGGGAGCGTGCATGTGAGGGCGCGGGTTAGTGTTAGCGTACGGGTTAGGATTAGGGGAAGGGTGAGGGTCAGGATTCGGGGAAGGGTTAGGGTTAGGGTTCGGGCTAGGGTTAGGGTTAGGGGACGGGGACGGTTTAGGGTCCAGGTGAGGGTACGGCAACGCTTTAGTGGGAGCGTGCGTGTGAGGGCGCGGGTTAGTGTTAGCGTACGGGTTAGGATTAGGGGACGGGTGAGGGTCAGGCTTCGGGGAAGGGTTAGGGTTAGGGTTCGGGCTAGGGTTAGGGTTAGGGTACGGGGACGGTTTAGGGTCCAGGTGAGGGTACGGCAACGCTTTAGGGGGAGCGTGCGTGTGAGGGCGCGGGTTAGTGTTAGCGTACGTGTTAGGATTAGGGGACGGCTGAGGGTCAGGCTTCGGGGAAGGGTTAGGGTTAGGGTTCGGGCTAGGGTTAGGGTTAGGGGACGGGGACGGTTTAGGGTCCAGGTGAGGGTACGGCAACGCTTTACGGGGAGCGTGCGTGTGAGGGCGCGGGTTAGTGTTAGCGTACGGGGTAGGATTAGGGGACGGGTGAGGGTCAGGCTTCAGGGAAGGGTTAGGGTTAGGGTTCGGGCTAGGGTTAGGGTTAGGGGACGGGGACGGTTTAGGGTCCAGGTGAGGGTACGGCAACGCTTTAGGGGGAGCGTGCGTGTGAGGGCGCGGGTTAGTGTTAGCGTACGTGTTAGGATTAGGGCACGGGTGAGGGTCAGGCTTCGGGGAAGGGTTAGGGTTAGGGTTCGGGCTAGGGTTAGGGTTAGGGGACGGGGACGGTTTAGGGTCCAGGTGAGGGTACGGCAACGCTTTAGGGGGAGCGTGCGTGTGAGGGCGCGGGTTAGTGTTAGCGTACGGGTTAGGATTAGGGCACGGGTGAGGATCAGGCTTCGGGGAAGGGTTAGGGTTAGGGTTCGGGCTAGGGTTAGGGTTAGGGGACGGGGACGGTTTAGGGTCCAGGTGAGGGTACGGCAACGCTTTAGGGGGAGCGTGCGTGTGAGGGCGCGGGTTAGTGTTAGCGTACGGGTTAGGATTAGGGGACGGGTTAGGGTCAGGCTTCGGGGAAGGGTTAGGGTTAGGGTTCGGGCTAGGGTTAGGGTTAGGGGACGGGGACGGTTTAGGGTCCAGGTGAGGGTACGGCAACGCTTTAGGGGGAGCGTGCGTGTGAGGGCGCGGGTTAGTGTTAGCGAACGGGTTAGGATTAGGGCACGGGTGAGGGTCAGGCTTCGGGGAAGGGTTAGGGTTAGGGTTCGGGCTAGGGTTAGGGTTAGGGGACGGGGACGGTTTAGGGTCCAGGTGAGGGTACGGCAACGCTTTAGGGGGAGCGTGCGTGTGAGGGCGCGGGTTAGTGTTAGCGTACGGGTTAGGATTAGGGCACGGGTGAGGGTTAGGCTTCGGGGAAGGGTTAGGGTTAGGGTTCGGGCTAGGGTTAGGGTTAGGGGACGGGGACGGTTTAGGGTCCAGGTGAGGGTACGGCAACGCTTTAGGGGGAGCGTGTGTGTGAGGGCGCGGGTTAGTGTTAGCGTACGTGTTAGGATTAGGGCACGGATGAGGGTCAGGCTTCGGGGAAGGGTTAGGGTTAGGGTTCGGGCTAGGGTTAGGGTTAGGGGACGGGGACAGTTTAGGGTCCAGGTGAGGGTACGGCAACGCTTTAGGGGGAGCATGCGTGTGAGGGCGCGGGTTAGTGTTCGCGTACAGGTTAGGATTAGGGGACGGCTGAGGGTCAGGCTTCGGGGAAGGGTTAGGGTTAGGGTTCGGGCTAGGGTTAGGGTTAGGGGACGGGGACGGTTTAGGGTCCAGGTGAGGGTACGGCAACGCTTTAGGGGGAGCGTGCATGTGAGGGCGCGGGTTAGTGTTAGCGTACGGGTCAGGATTAGGGGAAGGGTGAGGGTCAGGATTCGGGGAAGGGTTAGGGTTAGGGTTCGGGCTAGGGTTAGGGTTAGGGGACGGGGACGGTTTAGGGTCCAGGTGAGGGTACGGCAACGCTTTAGTGGGAGCGTGCGTGTGAGGGCGCGGGTTAGTGTTAGCGTACGGGTTAGGATTAGGGGACGGGTGAGGGTCAGGCTTCGGGGAAGGGTTAGGGTTAGGGTTCGGGCTAGGGTTAGGGTTAGGGGACGGGGACGGTTTAGGGTCCAGGTGAGGGTACGGCAACGCTTTAGGGGGAGCATGCGTGTGAGGGCGCGGGTTAGTGTTAGCGTACGTGTTAGGATTAGGGCACGGGTGAGGGTCAGGCTTCGGGGAAGGGTTAGGGTTAGGGTTCGGGCTAGGGTTAGGGTTAGTGGACGGGGACGGTTTAGGGTCCAGGTGAGGGTACGGCAACGCTTTAGGGGGAGCGTGCGTGTGAGGGCGCGGGTTAGTGTTAGCGTACGGGTTAGGATTAGGGGACGGGTGAGGGTCAGGCTTCGGGGAAGGGTTAGGGTTAGGGTTCGGGCTAGGGTTAGGGTTAGGGGACGGGGACGGTTTAGGGTCCAGGTGAGGGTACGGCAACGCTTTAGGGGGAGCGTGCGTGTGAGGGCGCGGGTTAGTGTTAGCGTACGGGTTAGGATTAGGGCACGGGTGAGGGTCAGGCTTCGGGGAAGGGTTAGGGTTAGGGTTCGGGCTAGGGTTAGGGTTAGGGGACGGGGACGGTTTAGGGTCCAGGTGAGGGTACGGCAACGCTTTAGGGGGAGCGTGCGTGTGAGGGCGCGGGTTAGTGTTAGCGTACGGGTTAGGATTAGGGCACGAGTGAGGGTCAGGCTTCGGGGAAGGGTTAGGGTTAGGGTTCGGGCTAGGGTTAGGGTTAGGGGACGGGGACAGTTTAGGGTCCAGGTGAGGGTACGGCAACGCTTTAGGGGGAGCATGCGTGTGAGGGCGCGGGTTAGTGTTCGCGTACAGGTTAGGATTAGGGGACGGCTGAGGGTCAGGCTTCGGGGAAGGGTTAGGGTTAGGGTTCGGGCTAGGGTTAGGGTTAGGGGACGGGGACGGTTTAGGGTCCAGGTGAGGGTACGGCAACGCTTTAGGGGGAGCGTGCATGTGAGGGCGCGGGTTAGTGTTAGCGTACGGGTCAGGATTAGGGGAAGGGTGAGGGTCAGGATTCTGGGAAGGGTTAGGGTTAGGGTTCGGGCTAGGGTTAGGGTTAGGGGACGGGGACGGTTTAGGGTCCAGGTGAGGGTACGGCAACGCTTTAGTGGGAGCGTGCGTGTGAGGGTGCGGGTTAGTGTTAGCGTACGGGTTAGGATTAGGGGACGGGTGAGGGTCAGGCTTCGGGGAAGGGTTAGGGTTAGGGTTCGGGCTAGGGTTAGGGTTAGGGGACGGGGACGGTTTAGGGTCCAGGTGAGGGTACGGCAACGCTTTAGGGGGAGCATGCGTGTGAGGGCGCGGGTTAGTGTTAGCGTACGTGTTAGGATTAGGGCACGGGTGAGGGTCAGGCTTCGGGGAAGGGTTAGGGTTAGGGTTCGGGCTAGGGTTAGGGTTAGGGGACGGGGACGGTTTAGGGTCCAGGTGAGGGTACGGCAACGCTTTAGGGGGAGCGTGCGTGTGAGGGCGCGGGTTAGTGTTAGCGTACGGGTTAGGATTAGGGGACGGGTGAGGGTCAGGCTTCGGGGAAGGGTTAGGGTTAGGGTTCGGGCTAGGGTTAGGGTTAGGGGACGGGGACGGTTTAGGGTCCAGGTGAGGGTACGGCAACGCTTTAGGGGGAGCGTGCGTGTGAGGGCGCGGGTTAGTGTTAGCGTACGGGTTAGGATTAGGGCACGGGTGAGGGTCAGGCTTCGGGGAAGGGTTAGGGTTAGGGTTCGGGCTAGGGTTAGGGTTAGGGGACGGGGACGGTTTAGGGTCCAGGTGAGGGTACGGCAACGCTTTAGGGGGAGCGTGCGTGTGAGGGCGCGGGTTAGTGTTAGCGTACGGGTTAGGATTAGGGCACGGGTGAGGGTCAGGCTTCGGGGAAGGGTTAGGGTTAGGGTTCGGGCTAGGGTTAGGGTTAGGGGACGGGGACGGTTTAGGGTCCAGGTGAGGGTACGGCAACGCTTTAGGGGGAGCGTGCGTGTGAGGGCGCGGGTTAGTGTTAGCGTACGGGTTAGGATTAGGGGACGGGTGAGGGTCAGGCTTCGGGGAAGGGTTAGGGTTAGGGTTCGGGCTAGGGTTAGGGTTAGGGGACGGGGACGGTTTAGGGTCCAGGTGAGGGTACGGCAACGCTTTAGGGGGAGCGTGCGTGTGAGGGCGCGGGTTAGTGTTAGCGTACGGGTTAGGATTAGGGGACGGGTGAGGGTCAGGCTTCGAGGAAGGGTTAGGGTTAGGGTTCGGGCTAGGGTTAGGGTTAGGGGACGGGGACGGTTTAGGGTCCAGGTGAGGGTACGGCAACGCTTTAGGGGGAGCGTGCGTGTGAGGGCGCGGGTTAGTGTTAGCGTACGGGTTAGGATTAGGGCACGGGTGAGGGTCAGGCTTCGGGGAAGGGTTAGGGTTAGGGTTTGGGCTAGGGTTAGGGTTAGGGGACGGGGACGGTTTAGGGTCCAGGTGAGGGTACGGCAACGCTTTAGGGGGAGCGTGCGTGTGAGGGCGCGGGTTAGTGTTAGCGTACGGGTTAGGATTAGGGCACGGGTGAGGGTCAGGCTTCGGGGAAGGGTTAGGGTTAGGGTTCGGGTTAGGGTTAGGGTTAGGGGACGGGGACGGTTTAGGGTCCAGGTGAGGGTACGGCAACGCTTTAGGGGGAGCGTGCGTGTGAGGGCGCGGGTTAGTGTTAGCGTACGGTTAGGATTAGGGCACGGGTGAGGGTCAGGCTTCGGGGAAGGGTTAGGGTTAGGGTTCGGGCTAGGGTTAGGGTTAGGGGACGGGGACGGTTTAGGGTCCAGGTGAGGGTACGGCAACGCTTTAGGGGGAGCGTGCGTGTGAGGGCGTGGGTTAGTGTTAGCGTACGGGTTAGGATTAGGGGACGGGTGAGGGTCAGGCTTCGGGGAAGGGTTAGGGTTAGGGTTCGGGCTAGGGTTAGGGTTAGGGGACGGGCACGGTTTAGGGTCCAGGTGAGGGTACGGCAACGCTTTAGGGGGAGCGTGCGTGTGAGGGCGCGGGTTAGTGTTAGCGTACGGGTTAGGATTAGGGGACGGGTGAGGGTCAGGCTTCGGGGAAGGGTTAGGGTTAGGGTTCGGGCTAGGGTTAGGGTTAGGGGACGGGGACGGTTTAGGGTCCAGGTGAGGGTACGGCAACGCTTTAGGGGGAGCGTGCGTGTGAGGGCGCGGGTTAGTTTTAGCGTACGGGTTAGGATTAGGGGACGGGTGAGGGTCAGGCTTCGGGGAAGGGTTAGGGTTAGGGTTCGGGCTAGGGTTAGGGTTAGGGGACGGGGACGGTTTAGGGTCCAGGTGAGGGTACGGCAACACTTTAGGGGGAGCGTGCGTGTGAGGGCGCGGGTTAGTGTTAGCGTACGGGTTAGGATTAGGGCACGGGTGAGGGTCAGGCTTTGGGGAAGGGTTAGGGTTAGGGTTCGGGCTAGGGTTAGGGTTAGGGGACGGGGACGGTTTAGGGTCCAGGTGAGGGTACGGCAACGCTTTAGGGGGAGCGTGCGTGTGAGGGCGCGGGTTAGTGTTAGCGTACGGGTTAGGATTAGGGGACGGGTGAGGGTCAGGCTTCGGGGAAGGGTTAGGGTTAGGGTTCGGGCTAGGGTTAGGGTTAGGGGACGGGGACGGTTTAGGGTCCAGGTGAGGGTACGGCAACGCTTTAGGGGGAGCGTGCGTGTGAGGGCGCGGGTTAGTGTTAGCGTACGGGTTAGGATTAGGGCACGGGTGAGGGTCAGGCTTCGGGGAAGGGTTAGGGTTAGGGTTCGGGCTAGGGTTAGGGTTAGGGGACGGGGACGGTTTAGGGTCCAGGTGAGGGTACGGAAACGCTTTAGGGGGAGCGTGCGTGTGAGGGCGCGGGTTAGTGTTAGCGTACGTGTTAGGATTAGGGCACGGGTGAGTGTCAGGCTTCGGGGAAGGGTTAGGGTTAGGGTTCGGGCTAGGGTTAGGGTTAGGGGACGGGGACGGTTTAGGGTCCAGGTGAGGGTACGGCAACGCTTTAGGGGGAGCGTGCGTGTGAGGGCGCGGGTTAGTGTTCGCGTACGGGTTACGATTAGGGGACGGGTGAGGGTCAGGCTTCGGGGAAGTGTTAGGGTTAGGGTTCGGGCTAGGGTTAGGGTTGGGGGACGGGGACGGTTTAGGGTCCAGGTGAGGGTACGGCAAAGCTTTAGGGGGAGCGTGCGTGTGAGGGCGCGGGTTAGTGTTAGCGTACGGGTTAGGATTAGGGGACGGGTGAGGGTCAGGCTTCGGGGAAGGGTTAGGGTTAGGGTTCGGGCTAGGGTTAGGGTTAGGGGACGGGGACGGTTTAGGGTCCAGGTGAGGGTACGGCAACGCTTTAGGGGGAGCGTGCGTGTGAGGGCGCGGGTTAGTGTTAGCGTACGGGTTAGGATTAGGGGACGGGTGAGGGTCAGGCTTCGGGGAAGGTTTAGGGTTAGGGTTCGGGCTAGGGTTAGGGTTAGGGGACGGGGACGGTTTAGGGTCCAGGTGAGGGTACGGCAGCGCTTTAGGGGGAGCGTGCGTGTGAGGGCGCGGGTTAGTGTTAGCGTACGGGTTAGGATTAGGGCACGGGTGAGGGTCAGGCTTCGGGGAAGGGTTAGGGTTAGGGTTCGGGCTAGGGTTAGGGTTAGGGGACTGGGACGGTTTAGGGTCCAGGTGAGGTTACGGCAACGCTTTAGGGGGAGCGTGCGTGTGAGGGCGCAGGTTAGTGTTAGCGTACGGGTTAGGATTAGGGGACGGGTGAGGGTCAGGCTTCGGGGAAGGGTTAGGGTTAGGGTTCGGGCTAGGGTTAGGGTTAGGGGACGGGGACGGTTTAGGGTCCAGGTGAGTGTACGGCAACGCTTTAGGGGGAGCGTGCGTGTGAGGGCGCGGGTTAGTGTTAGCGTACGGGTTAGGATTAGGGCACGGGTGAGGGTCAGGCTTCGGGGAAGGGTTAGGGTTAGGGTTCGGGCTAGGGTTAGGGTTAGGGGACGGGGACGGTTTAGGGTCCAGGTGAGCGTACGGCAACGCTTTAGGGGGAGCGTGCGTGTGAGGGCGCGGGTTAGTGTTAGCGTACGGGTTAGGATTAGGGGACGGGTGAGGGTCAGGCTTCGGGGAAGGGTTAGGGTTAGGGTTCGGGCTAGGGTTAGGGTTAGGGGACGGGGACGGTTTAGGGTCCAGGTGAGGGTACGGCAACGCTTTAGGGGGAGTGTGCGTGTGAGGGCGCGGGTTAGTGTTAGCGTACGGGTTAGGATTAGGGGACGGGTGAGGGTCAGGCTTCGGGGAAGGGTTAGGGTTAGGGTTCGGGCTAGGGTTAGGGTTAGGGGACGGGGACGGTTTAGGGTCTAGGTGTGGGTATGGCAACGCTTTAGGGGGAGCGTGCGTGTGAGGGCGCGGGTTAGTGTTAGCGTACGGGTTAGGATTAGGGGACGGGTGAGGGTCAGGCTTCGGGGAAGGGTTAGGGTTAGGGTTCGGGCTAGGGTTAGGGTTAGGGGACGGGGACGGTTTAGGGTCCAGGTGAGGGTACGGCAACGCTTTAGGGGGAGCGTGCGTGTGAGGGCGCGGGTTAGTGTTAGCGTACGGGTTAGGATTAGGGCACGGGTGAGGGTCAGGCTTCGGGGAAGGGTTAGGGTTAGGGTTCGGGCTAGGGTTAGGGTTAGGGGACGGGGACGGTTTAGGGTCCAGGTGAGGGTACGGCAACGCTTTAGGGGGAGTGTGCGTGTGAGGGCGCGGGTTAGTGTTAGCGTACGGGTTAGGATTAGGGCACGGGTGAGGGTCAGGCTTCGGGGAAGCGTTAGGGTTAGGGTTCGGGCTAGGGTTAGGGTTAGGGGACGGGGACGGTTTAGGGTCCAGGTGAGGGTACGGCAACGCTTTAGGGGCAGCGTGCGTGTGAGGGCGCGGGTTAGTGTTAGCGTACGGGTTAGGATTAGGGCACGGGTGAGGGTCAGGCTTCGGGGAAGGGTTAGGGTTAGGGTTCGGGCTAGGGTTAGGGTTAGGGGACGGGGACGGTTTAGGGTTCAGGTGAGGGTACTGCAACGCTTTAGGGGGAGCGTGTGTGTGAGGGCGCGGGTTAGTGTTAGCGTACGTGTTAGGATTAGGGCACGGATGAGGGTCAGGCTTCGGGGAAGGGTTAGTGTTAGGGTTCGGGCTAGGGTTAGGGTTAGGGGACGGGGACGGTTTAGGGTCCAGGTGAGGGTACGGCAACGCTTTAGGGGGAGCATGCGTGTGAGGGCGCGGGTTAGTGTTCGCGTACGGGTTAGGATTAGGGGACGGGTGAGGGTCAGGCTTCGGGGAAGGGTTAGGGTTAGGGTTCGGGCTAGGGTTAGGGTTAGGGGACGGGGACGGTTTAGGGTCCAGGTGAGGGTACGGCAACGCTTTAGGGGGAGCGTGCATGTGAGGGCGCGGGTTAGTGTTAGCGTACGGGTTAGGATTAGGGGACGGGTGAGGGTCAGGATTCAGGGAAGGGTTAGGGTTAGGGTTCGGGCTAGGGTTAGGGTTAGGGGACGGGGACGGTTTAGGGTCCAGGTGAGGGTACGGCAACGCTTTAGGGGGAGCGTGCGTGTGAGGGCGCGGGTTAGTGTTAGCGTACGGGTTAGGATTAGGGCACGGGTGAGGGTCAGGCTTCGGGGAAGTGTTAGGGTTAGGGTTCGGGCTAGGGTTAGGGTTAGGGGACGGTTACTGTTTAGGGTCCAGGTGACGGTACGGCAACGCTTTAGGGGGAGCGTGCGTGTGAGGGCGCGGGTTAGTGTTAGCGTACGGGTTAGGATTAGGGCACGGGTTAGGGTCAGGCTTCGGGCAAGGGTTAGGGTTAGGGTTCGGGCTAGGGTTAGGGTTAGGGGACGGGGACGGTTTAGGGTCCAGGTGAGGGTACGGCAACGCTTTAGGGGGAGCGTGCGTGTGAGGGCGCGGGTTAGTGTTAGCGTACGGGTTAGGATTAGGGCAAGGGTGAGGGTCAGGCTTCGGGGAAGGGTTAGGGTTCGGGTTCGGGCTAGGGTTAGGGTTAGGGGACGGGGACGGTTTAGGGTCCAGGTGAGGGTACGGCAGCGCTTTAGGGGGAGCGTGCGTGTGAGGGCGTGGGTTAGTTTTAGCGTACGAGTTAGGATTAGGGGACGGGTGAGGGTCAGGCTTCGGGGAAGGGTTAGGGTTAGGGTTCGGGCTAGGGTTAGGGTTAGGGGACGGGGACGGTTTAGGGTCCAGGTGAGGGTACGGCAACGCTTTAGGGGGAGCATGCGTGTGAGGGCGCGTGTTAGTGTTCGCGTACGGGTTAGGATTAGGGGACGGGTGAGGGTCAGGCTTCGGGGAAGGGTTAGGGTTAGGGTTCGGGCTAGGGTTAGGGTTAGGGGACGGGGACGGTTTAGGGTCCAGGTGAGGGTACGGCAACGCTTTAGGGGGAGCGTGCATGTGAGGGCGCGGGTTAGTGTTAGCGTACGGGTTAGGATTAGGGGACGGGTGAGGGTCAGGATTCGGGGAAGGGTTAGGGTTAGGGTTCGGGCTAGGGTTAGGGTTAGGGGACGGGGACTGTTTAGGGTCCAGGTGAGGGTAAGGCAACGCTTTAGGGGGAGCGTGCGTGTGAGGGCGCGGGTTAGTGTTAGCGTACGGGTTAGGATTAGGGCACGGGTGAGGGTCAGGCTTCGGGGAAGGGTTAGGGTTAGGGTTCGGGCTAGGGTTAGGGTTAGGGGACGGGGACGGTTTAGGGTCCAGGTGAGGGTACGGCAACGCTTTAGGGGGAGCGTGCGTGTGAGGGCGCGGGTTAGTGTTAGCGTACGTGTTAGGATTAGGGCACGGGTGAGGGTCAGGCTTCGGGGAAGGGTTAGGGTTAGGGTTCGGGCTAGGGTTAGGGTTAGGGGACGGGGACGGTTTAGGGTCCAGGTGAGGGTATGGCAACGCTTTAGGGGGAGCGTGCGTGTGAGGGCGCGGGTTAGTGTTAGCGTACGGGTTAGGATTAGGGGACGGGTGAGTGTCAGGCTTCGGGGAAGGGTTAGGGTTAGGGTTCGGGCTAGGGTTAGGGTTAGGGGACGGGGACGGTTTAGGGTCCAGGTGAGGGTACGGCAACGCTTTAGGGGGAGCGTGCGTGTGAGGGCGCGGGTTAGTGTTAGCGTACGGGTTAGGATTAGGGCACGGGTGAGGGTCAGGCTTCGGGGAAGGGTTAGGGTTAGGGTTCGGGCTAGGGTTAGGGTTAGGGGACGGGGACGGTTTAGGGTCCAGGTGAGGGTACGGCAACGCTTTAGGGAGAGCGTGCGTGTGAGGGCGCGGGTTAGTGTTAGCGTACGGGTTAGGATTAGGGGACGGGTGAGGGTCAGGCTTCGGGGAAGGGTTAGGGTTAGGGTTCGGGCTAGGGTTAGGGTTAGGGGACGGGGACGGTTTAGGGTCCAGGTGAGGGTACGGCAACGCTTTAGGGGGAGCGTGCGTGTGAGGGCGCGGGTTAGTGTTAGCGTACGGGTTAGGATTAGGGGACGGGTGAGGGTCAGGCTTCGGGGAAGGGTTAGGGTTAGGGTTCGGGCTAGGGTTAGGGTTAGGGGACGGGGACGGTTTAGGGTCCAGGTGAGGGTACGGCAACGCTTTAGGGGGAGCGTGCGTGTGAGGGCGCGGGTTAGTGTTAGCGTACGGGTTAGGATTAGGGGACGGGTGAGGGTCAGGCTTCGGGGAAGGGTTAGGGTTAGGGTTCGGGCTAGGGTTAGGGTTAGGGGACGGGGACGGTTTAGGGTCCAGGTGAGGGTACGGCAACGCTTTAGGGGGAGCGTGCGTGTGAGGGCGCGGGTTAGTTTTAGCGTACGGGTTAGGATTAGGGGACGGGTGAGGTTCAGGCTTCGGGGAAGGGTTAGGGTTAGGGTTCGGGCTAGGGTTAGGTTTAGGGGACGGGGACGGTTTAGGGTCCAGGTGAGGGTACGGCAACACTTTAGGGGGAGCGTGCGTGTGAGGGCGCGGGTTAGTGTTAGCGTACGGGTTAGGATTAGGGCACGGGTGAGGGTCAGGCTTCGGGGAAGGGTTAGGGTTAGGGTTCGGGCTAGGGTTAGGGTTAGGGGACGGGGACGGTTTAGGGTCCAGGTGAGGGTACGGCAACGCTTTAGGGGGAGCGTGCGTGTGAGGGCGCGGGTTAGTGTTAGCGTACGGGTTAGGATTAGGGGACGGGTGAGGGTCAGGCTTCGGGGAAGGGTTAGGGTTAGGGTTCGGGCTAGGGTTAGGGTTAGGGGACGGGGACGGTTTAGGGTCCAGGTGAGGGTACGGCAACGCTTTAGGGGGAGCGTGCGTGTGAGGGCGCGGGTTAGTGTTCGCGTACGGGTTACGATTAGGGGACGGGTGAGGGTCAGGCTTCGGGGAAGGGTTAGGGTTAGGGTTCGGGCTAGGGTTAGGGTTAGGGGACGGGGACGGTTTAGGGTCCAGGTGAGGGTACGGCAACGCTTTAGGGGGAGCGTGCGTGTGAGGGCGCGGGTTAGTGTTAGCGTACGGGTTAGGATTAGGGGACGGGTGAGGGTCAGGCTTCGGGGAAGGGTTAGGGTTAGGGTTCGGGCTAGGGTTAGGGTTAGGGGACGGGGACGGTTTAGGGTCCAGGTGAGTGTACGGCAACGCTTTAGGGGGAGCGTGTGTGTGAGGGCGCGGGTTAGTGTTAGCGTACGGGTTAGGATTAGGGCAAGGGTGAGGGTCGGGCTTCGGGGAAGGGTTAGGGTTAGGGTTCGGGCTAGGGTTAGGGTTAGGGGACGGGGACGGTTTAGGGTCCAGGTGAGCGTACGGCAACGCTTTAGGGGGAGCGTGCGTGTGAGGGCGCGGGTTAGTGTTAGCGTACGGGTTAGGATTAGGGGACGGGTGAGGGTCAGGCTTCGGGGAAGGGTTAGGGTTAGGGTTCGGGCTAGGGTTAGGGTTAGGGGACGGGGACGGTTTAGGGTCCAGGTGAGGGTACGGCAACGCTTTAGGGGGAGTGTGCGTGTGAGGGCGCGGGTTAGTGTTAGCGTACGGGTTAGGATTAGGGGACGGGTGAGGGTCAGGCTTCGGGGAAGGGTTAGGGTTAGGGTTCGGGCTAGGGTTAGGGTTAGGGGACGGGGACGGTTTAGGGTCTAGGTGTGGGTATGGCAACGCTTTAGGGGGAGCGTGCGTGTGAGGGCGCGGGTTAGTGTTAGCGTACGGGTTAGGATTAGGGGACGGGTGAGTGTCAGGCTTCGGGGAAGGGTTAGGGTTAGGGTTCGGGCTAGGGTTAGGGTTAGGGGACGGGGACGGTTGAGGGTCCAGGTGAGGGTACGGCAACGCTTTAGGGGGAGCGTGCGTGTGAGGGCGCAGGTTAGTGTTAGCGTACGGGTTAGGATTAGGGCACGGGTGAGGGTCAGGCTTCGGGGAAGGGTTAGGGTTAGGGTTCGGGCTAGGGTTAGGGTTAGGGGACGGGGACGGTTTAGGGTCCAGGTGAGGGTACGGAAACGCTTTAGGGGGAGCGTGCGTGTGAGGGCGCGGGTTAGTGTTAGCGTACGGGTTAGGATTAGGGCACGGGTGAGGGTCAGGCTTCGGGGAAGGGTTAGGGTTAGGGTTCGGGCTAGGGTTAGGGTTAGGGGACGGGGACGGTTTAGGGTCCAGGTGAGGGTACGGCAACGCTTTAGGGGGAGCGTGCGTGTGAGGGCGCGGGTTAGTGTTAGCGTACGGATTAGGATTAGGGGACGTGTGAGGGTCAGGCTTCGGGGAAGGGTTAGGGTTAGGGTTCGGGGTAGGGTTAGGGTTAGGGGACGGGGACGGTTTAGGGTCCAGGTGAGGGTACGGCAACGCTTTAGGGGGAGCGTGCGTGTGAGGGCGCGGGTTAGTGTTAGCGTACGGGTTAGGATTACGGGACGGGTGAGGGTCAGGCTTCGGGGAAGGGTTAGGGTTAGGGTTCGGGCTAGGGTTAGGGTTAGGGGACGGGGACGGTTTAGGGTCCAGGTGAGGGTATGGCAACGCTTTAGGGGGAGCGTGCGTGTGAGGGCGTGGGTTAGTTTTAGCGTACGAGTTAGGAATAGGGTACGGGTGAGGGTCATGCTTCAGGGAAGGGTTAGGGTTAGGGTTCGGGCTAGGGTTAGGGTTAGGGGACGGGGACGGTTTAGGGTCCTGGTGAGGGTACGGCAACGCTTTAGGGGGAGCGTGCGTGTGAGGGCGCGGGTTAGTGTTAGCGTACGGGTTAGGATTAGGGCACGGGTGAGGGTCAGGCTTCGGGGAAGGGTTAGGGTTAGGGTTCGGCCTAGGGTTAGGGTTAGGGGACGGGGACGGTTTAGGGTCCAGGTGAGGGTACTGCAACGCTTTAGGGGGAGCGTGTGTGTGAGGGCGCGGGTTAGTGTTAGCGTACGTGTTAGGATTAGGGCACGGATGAGGGTCAGGCTTCGGGGAAGGGTTAGTGTTAGGGTTCGGGCTAGGGTTAGGGTTAGGGGACGGGGACGGTTTAGGGTCCAGGTGAGGGTACGGCAACGCTTTAGGGGGAGCATGCGTGTGAGGGCGCGGGTTAGTGTTCGCGTACGGGTTAGGATTAGGGGACGGGTGAGGGTCAGGCTTCGGGGAAGGGTTAGGGTTAGGGTTCGGGCTAGGGTTAGGGTTAGGGGACGGGGACGGTTTAGGGTCCAGGTGAGGGTACGGCAACGCTTTAGGGGGAGCGTGCATGTGAGGGCGCGGGTTAGTGTTAGCGTACGGGTTAGGATTAGGGGACGGGTGAGGGTCAGAATTCAGGGAAGGGTTAGGGTTAGGGTTCGGGCTAGGGTTAGGGTTAGGGGACGGGGACGGTTTAGGGTCCAGGTGAGGGTACGGCAACGCTTTAGGGGGAGCGTGCGTGTGAGGGCGCGGGTTAGTGTTAGCGTACGGGTTAGGATTAGGGCACGGGTGAGGGTCAGGCTTCGGGGAAGGGTTAGGGTTAGGGTTCGGGCTAGGGTTAGGGTTAGGGGACGGTTACTGTTTAGGGTCCAGGTGACGGTACGGCAACGCTTTAGGGGGAGCGTGCGTGTGAGGGCGCGGGTTAGTGTTAGCGTACGGGTTAGGATTAGGGCACGGGTTAGGGTCAGGCTTCGGGCAAGGGTTAGGGTTAGGGTTCGGGCTAGGGTTAGGGTTAGGGGACGGGGACGGTTTAGGGTCCAGGTGAGGGTACGGCAACGCTTTAGGGGGAGCGTGCGTGTGAGGGCGCGGGTTAGTGTTAGCGTACGGGTTAGGATTAGGGCACGGGTGAGGGTCAGGCTTCGGGGAAGGGTTAGGGTTCGGGTTCGGGCTAGGGTTAGGGTTAGGGGACGGGGACGGTTTAGGGTCCAGGTCAGGGTACGGCAGCGCTTTAGGGGGAGCGTGCGTGTGAGGGCGTGGGTTAGTTTTAGCGTACGAGTTAGGATTAGGGGACGGGTGAGGGTCAGGCTTCGGGGAAGGGTTAGGGTTAGGGTTCGGGCTAGGGTTAGGGTTAGGGGACGGGGACGGTTTAGGGTGCAGGTGAGGGTACGGCAACGCTTTAGGGGGAGCATGCGTGTGAGGGCGCGTGTTAGTGTTCGCGTACGGGTTAGGATTAGGGGACGGGTGAGGGTCAGGCTTCGGGGAAGGGTTAGGGTTAGGGTTCGGGCTAGGGTTAGGGTTAGGGGACGGGGACGGTTTAGGGTCCAGGTGAGGGTACGGCAACGCTTTAGGGGGAGAGTGCATGTGAGGGCGCGGGTTAGTGTTAGCGTACGGGTTAGGATTAGGGGACGGGTGAGGGTCAGGATTCGGGGAAGGGTTAGGGTTAGGGTTCGGGCTAGGGTTAGGGTTAGGGGACGGGGACTGTTTAGGGTCCAGGTGAGGGTACGGCAACGCTTTAGGGGGAGCGTGCGTGTGAGGGCGCGGGTTAGTGTTAGCGTACGGGTTAGGATTAGGGCACGGGTGAGGGTCAGGCTTCGGGGAAGGGTTAGGGTTAGGGTTCGGGCTAGGGTTAGGGTTAGGGGACGGGGACGGTTTAGGGTCCAGGTGGGGGTACGGCAACGCTTTAGAGGGAGCGTGCGTGTGAGGGCGCGGGTTAGTGTTAGCGTATGGGTTAGGATTAGGGCACGCGTGAGGGTCAGGCTTCGGGGAAGGGTTAGGGTTAGGGTTCGGGCTAGGGTTAGGGTTAGGGGACGGGGACGGTTTAGGGTCCAGGTGAGGGTACGGCAACGCTTTAGGGGGAGTGTGCGTGTGAGGGCGCGGGTTAGTGTTAGCGTACGGGTTAGGATTAGGGCACGGGTGAGGGTCAGGCTTCGGGGAAGCGTTAGGGTTAGGGTTCGGGCTAGGGTTAGGGTTAGGGGACGGGGACGGTTTAGGGTCCAGGTGAGGGTACGGCAACGCTTTAGGGGGAGCGTGCGTGTGAGGGCGTGGGTTAGTGTTAGCTTACGGGTTAGGATTAGGGCACGGGTGAGGGTCAGGCTTCGGGGAAGGGTTAGGGTTAGGGTTCGGCCTAGGGTTAGGGTTAGGGGACGGGGACGGTTTAGGGTCCAGGTGAGGGTACTGCAACGCTTTAGGGGGAGCGTGTGTGTGAGGGCGCGGGTTAGTGTTAGCGTACGTGTTAGGATTAGGGCACGGATGAGGGTCAGGCTTCGGGGAAGGGTTAGTGTTAGGGTTCGGGCTAGGGTTAGGGTTAGGGGACGGGGACGGTTTAGGGTCCAGGTGAGGGTACGGCAACGCTTTAGGGGGAGCATGCGTGTGAGGGCGCGTGTTAGTGTTCGCGTACGGGTTAGGATTAGGGGACGGGTGAGGGTCAGGCTTCGGGGAAGGGTTAGGGTTAGGGTTCGGGCTAGGGTTAGGGTTAGGGGACGGGGACGGTTTAGGGTCCAGGTGAGGGTACGGCAACGCTTTAGGGGGAGCGTGCATGTGAGGGCGCGGGTTAGTGTTAGCGTACGGGTTAGGATTAGGGGACGGGTGAGGGTCAGGATTCGGGGAAGGGTTAGGGTTAGGGTTCGGGCTAGGGTTAGGGTTAGGGGACGGGGACTGTTTAGGGTCCAGGTGAGGGTACGGCAACGCTTTAGGGGGAGCGTGCGTGTGAGGGCGCGGGTTAGTGTTAGCGTACGGGTTAGGATTAGGGCACGGGTGAGGGTCAGGCTTCGGGGAAGGGTTAGGGTTAGGGTTCGGGCTAGGGTTAGGGTTAGGGGACGGGGACGGTTTAGGGTCCAGGTGAGGGTACGGCAACGCTTTAGGGGGAGCGTGCGTGTGAGGGCGCGGGTTAGTGTTAGCGTACGGGTTAGGATTAGGGGACGGGTGAGTGTCAGGCTTCGGGGAAGGGTTAGGGTTAGGGTTCGGGCTAGGGTTAGGGTTAGGGGACGGGGACTGTTTAGGGTCCAGGTGAGGGTACGGCAACGCTTTAGGGGGAGCGTGCGTGTGAGGGCGCGGGTTAGTGTTAGCGTACGGGTTAGGATTAGGGCACGGGTGAGGGTCAGGCTTCGGGGAAGGGTTAGGGTTAGGGTTCGGGCTAGGGTTAGGGTTAAGGGACGGGGACGGTTTAGGGTCCAGGTGAGGGTACGGCAACGCTTTAGGGAGAGCGTGCGTGTGAGGGCGCGGGTTAGTGTTAGCGTACGGGTTAGGATTAGGGGACGGGTGAGGGTCAGGCTTCGGGGAAGGGTTAGGGTTAGGGTTCGGGCTAGGGTTAGGGTTAGGGGACGGGGACGGTTTAGGGTCCAGGTGAGGGTACGGCAACGCTTTAGGGGGAGCGTGCGTGTGAGGGCGCGGGTTAGTGTTAGCGTACGGGTTAGGATTAGGGGACGAGTGAGGGTCAGGCTTCGGGGAAGGGTTAGGGTTAGGGTTCGGGCTAGGGTTAGGGTTAGGGGACGGGGACGGTTTAGGGTCCAGGTGAGGGTACGGCAACGCTTTAGGGGGAGCGTGCGTGTGAGGGCGCAGGTTAGTGTTAGCGTACGGGTTAGGATTAGGGGACGGGTGAGGGTCAGGCTTCGGGGAAGGGTTAGGGTTAGGGTTCTGGCTAGGGTTAGGGTTAGGGGACGGGGACGGTTTAGGGTCCAGGTGAGGGTACGGCAACGCTTTAGGGGGAGCGTGCGTGTGAGGGCGCGGGTTAGTTTTAGCGTACGGGTTAGGATTAGGGGACGGGTGAGGGTCAGGATTCGGGGAAGGGTTAGGGTTAGGGTTCGGGCTAGGGTTAGGGTTAGGTGACGGGGACGGTTTAGGGTCCAGGTGAGGGTACGGCAACGCTTTAGGGGGAGCGTGCGTGTGAGGGCGCGGGTTAGTGTTAGCGTACGGGTTAGGATTAGGGCACGGGTGAGGGTCAGGCTTCGGGGAAGGGTTAGGGTTAGGGTTCGGGCTAGGGTTAGGGTTAGGGGACGGGGACGGTTTAGGGTCCAGGTGAGGGTACGGCAACGCTTTAGGGGGAGCGTGCGTGTGAGGGCGCGTGTTAGTGTTCGCGTACGGGTTAGGATTAGGGGACGGGTGAGGGTCAGGCTTCGGGGAAGGGTTAGGGTTAGGGTTCGGGCTAGGGTTAGGGTTAGGGGACGGGGACGGTTTAGGGTCCAGGTGAGGGTACGGCAACGCTTTAGGGGGAGCGTGCATGTGAGGGCGCGGGTTAGTGTTAGCGTACGGGTTAGGATTAGGGGACGGGTGAGGGTCAGGATTCGGGGAAGGGTTAGGGTTAGGGTTCGGGCTAGGGTTAGGGTTAGGGGACGGGGACTGTTTAGGGTCCAGGTGAGGGTACGGCAACGCTTTAGGGGGAGCGTGCGTGTGAGGGCGCGGGTTAGTGTTAGCGTACGGGTTAGGATTAGGGCACGGGTGAGGGTCAGGCTTCGGGGAAGGGTTAGGGTTAGGGTTCGGGCTAGGGTTAGGGTTAGGGGACGGGGACGGTTTAGGGTCCAGGTGAGGGTACGGCAACGCTTTAGGGGGAGCGTGCGTGTGAGGGCGCGGGTTAGTGTTAGCGTACGTGTTAGGATTAGGGCACGGGTGAGGGTCAGGCTTCGGGGAAGGGTTAGGGTTAGGGTTCGGGCTAGGGTTAGGGTTAGGGGACGGGGACGGTTTAGGGTCCAGGTGAGGGTACGGCAACGCTTTAGGGGGAGCGTGCGTGTGAGGGCGCGGGTTAGTGTTAGCGTACGGGTTAGGATTAGGGGACGGGTGAGTGTCAGGCTTCGGGGAAGGGTTAGGGTTAGGGTTCGGGCTAGGGTTAGGGTTAGGGGACGGGGACTGTTTAGGGTCCAGGTGAGGGTACGGCAACGCTTTAGGGGGAGCGTGCGTGTGAGGGCGCGGGTTAGTGTTAGCGTACGGGTTAGGATTAGGGCACGGGTGAGGGTCAGGCTTCGGGGAAGGGTTAGGGTTAGGGTTCGGGCTAGGGTTAGGGTTAAGGGACGGGGACGGTTTAGGGTCCAGGTGAGGGTACGGCAACGCTTTAGGGAGAGCGTGCGTGTGAGGGCGCGGGTTAGTGTTAGCGTACGGGTTAGGATTAGGGCACGGGTGAGGGTCAGGCTTCGGGGAAGGGTTAGGGTTAGGGTTCGGGCTAGGGTTAGGGTTAGGGGACGGGGACGGTTTAGGGTCCAGGTGAGGGTACGGCAACGCTTTAGGGGGAGCGTGCGTGTGAGGGCGCGGGTTAGTGTTAGCGTACGGGTTAGGATTAGGGGACGAGTGAGGGTCAGGCTTCGGGGAAGGGTTAGGGTTAGGGTTCGGGCTAGGGTTAGGGTTAGGGGACGGGGACGGTTTAGGGTCCAGGTGAGGGTACGGCAACGCTTTAGGGGGAGCGTGCGTGTGAGGGCGCGGGTTAGTGTTAGCGTACGGGTTAGGATTAGGGGACGAGTGAGGGTCAGGCTTCGGGGAAGGGTTAGGGTTAGGGTTCGGGCTAGGGTTAGGGTTAGGGGACGGGGACGGTTTAGGGTCCAGGTGAGGGTACGGCAACGCTTTAGGGGGAGCGTGCGTGTGAGGGCGCGGGTTAGTGTTAGCGTACGGGTTAGGATTAGGGGACGGGTGAGGGTCAGGCTTCGGGGAAGGGTTAGGGTTAGGGTTCTGGCTAGGGTTAGGGTTAGGGGACGGGGACGGTTTAGGGTCCAGGTGAGGGTACGGCAACGCTTTAGGGGGAGCGTGCGTGTGAGGGCGCGGGTTAGTTTTAGCGTACGGGTTAGGATTAGGGGACGGGTGAGGGTCAGGCTTCGGGGAAGGGTTAGGGTTAGGGTTCGGGCTAGGGTTAGGGTTAGGGGACGGGGACGGTTTAGGGTCCAGGTGAGGGTACGGCAACACTTTAGGGGGAGCGTGCGTGTGAGGGCGCGGGTTAGTGTTAGCGTACGGGTTAGGATTAGGGCACGGGTGAGGGTCAGGCTTCGGGGAAGGGTTAGGGTTAGGGTTCGGGCTAGGGTTAGGGTTAGGGGACGGGGACGGTTTAGGGTCCAGGTGAGGGTACGGCAACGCTTTAGGGGGAGCGTGCGTGTGAGGGCGCGGGTTAGTGTTAGCGTACGGGTTAGGATTAGGGGACGGGTGAGGGTCAGGCTTCGGGGAAGGGTTAGGGTTAGGGTTCGGGCTAGGGTTAGGGTTAGGGGACGGGGACGGTTTAGGGTCCAGGTGAGGGTACGGCAACGCTTTAGGGGGAGCGTGCGTGTGAGGGCGCGGGTTAGTGTTAGCGTACGGGTTAGGATTAGGGCACGGGTGAGGGTCAGGCTTCGGGGAAGGGTTAGGGTTAGGGTTCGGGCTAGGGTTAGGGTTAGGGGACGGGGACGGTTTAGGGTCCAGGTGAGGGTACGGAAACGCTTTAGGGGGAGCGTGCGTGTGAGGGTGCGGGTTAGTGTTAGCGTACGTGTTAGGATTAGGGCACGGGTGAGGGTCAGGCTTCGGGGAAGGGTTAGGGTTAGGGTTCGGGCTAGGGTTAGGGTTAGGGGACGGGGACGGTTTAGGGTCCAGGTGAGGGTACGGCAACGCTTTAGGGGGAGCGTGCGTGTGAGGGCGCGGGTTAGTGTTCGCGTACGGGTTACGATTAGGGGACGGGTGAGGGTCAGGCTTCGGGGAAGGGTTAGGGTTAGGGTTCGGGCTAGGGTTAGGGTTAGGGGACGGGGACGGTTTAGGGTCCAGGTGAGGATACGGCAAAGCTTTAGGGGGAGCGTGCGTGTGAGGGCGCGGGTTAGTGTTAGCGTACGGGTTAGGATTAGGGGACGGGTGAGGGTCAGGCTTCGGGGAAGGGTTAGGGTTAGGGTTCGGGCTAGGGTTAGGGTTAGGGGACGGGGACGGTTTAGGGTCCAGGTGAGGGTACGGCAACGCTTTAGGGGGAGCGTGCGTGTGAGGGCGCGGGTTAGTGTTAGCGTACGGGTTAGGATTAGGGGACGGGTGAGGGTCAGGCTTCGGGGAAGGTTTAGGGTTAGGGTTCGGGCTAGGGTTAGGGTTAGGTGACGGGGACGGGTTAGGGTCCAGGTGAGGGTACGGCAGCGCTTTAGGGGGAGCGTGCGTGTGAGGGCGCGGGTTAGTGTTAGCGTACGTGTTAGGATTAGGGCACGGGTGAGGGTCAGGCTTCGGGGAAGGGTTAGGGTTAGGGTTCGGGCTAGGGTTAGGGTTAGGGGACGGGGACGGTTTAGGGTCCAGGTGAGGGTACGGCAACGCTTTAGGGGGAGCGTGCGTGTGAGGGCGCGGGTTAGTGTTAGCGTACGGGTTAGGATTAGGGGACGGGTGAGTGTCAGGCTTCGGGGAAGGGTTAGGGTTAGGGTTCGGGCTAGGGTTAGGGTTAGGGGACGGGGACTGTTTAGGGTCCAGGTGAGGGTACGGCAACGCTTTAGGGGGAGCGTGCGTGTGAGGGCGCGGGTTAGTGTTAGCGTACGGGTTAGGATTAGGGCACGGGTGAGGGTCAGGCTTCGGGGAAGGGTTAGGGTTAGGGTTCGGGCTAGGGTTAGGGTTAAGGGACGGGGACGGTTTAGGGTCCAGGTGAGGGTACGGCAACGCTTTAGGGAGAGCGTGCGTGTGAGGGCGCGGGTTAGTGTTAGCGTACGGGTTAGGATTAGGGGACGGGTGAGGGTCAGGCTTCGGGGAAGGGTTAGGGTTAGGGTTCGGGCTAGGGTTAGGGTTAGGGGACGGGGACGGTTTAGGGTCCAGGTGAGGGTACGGCAACGCTTTAGGGGGAGCGTGCGTGTGAGGGCGCGGGTTAGTGTTAGCGTACGGGTTAGGATTAGGGGACGAGTGAGGGTCAGGCTTCGGGGAAGGGTTAGGGTTAGGGTTCGGGCTAGGGTTAGGGTTAGGGGACGGGGACGGTTTAGGGTCCAGGTGAGGGTACGGCAACGCTTTAGGGGGAGCGTGCGTGTGAGGGCGCGGGTTAGTGTTAGCGTACGGGTTAGGATTAGGGGACGGGTGAGGGTCAGGCTTCGGGGAAGGGTTAGGGTTAGGGTTCTGGCTAGGGTTAGGGTTAGGGGACGGGGACGGTTTAGGGTCCAGGTGAGGGTACGGCAACGCTTTAGGGGGAGCGTGCGTGTGAGGGCGCGGGTTAGTTTTAGCGTACGGGTTAGGATTAGGGGACGGGTGAGGGTCAGGCTTCGGGGAAGGGTTAGGGTTAGGGTTCGGGCTAGGGTTAGGGTTAGGGGACGGGGACGGTTTAGGGTCCAGGTGAGGGTACGGCAACACTTTAGGGGGAGCGTGCGTGTGAGGGCGCGGGTTAGTGTTAGCGTACGGGTTAGGATTAGGGCACGGGTGAGGGTCAGGCTTCGGGGAAGGGTTAGGGTTAGGGTTCGGGCTAGGGTTAGGGTTAGGGGACGGGGACGGTTTAGGGTCCAGGTGAGGGTACGGCAACGCTTTAGGGGGAGCGTGCGTGTGAGGGCGCGGGTTAGTGTTAGCGTACGGGTTAGGATTAGGGGACGGGTGAGGGTCAGGCTTCGGGGAAGGGTTAGGGTTAGGGTTCGGGCTAGGGTTAGGGTTAGGGGACGGGGACGGTTTAGGGTCCAGGTGAGGGTACGGCAACGCTTTAGGGGGAGCGTGCGTGTGAGGGCGCGGGTTAGTGTTAGCGTACGGGTTAGGATTAGGGCACGGGTGAGGGTCAGGCTTCGGGGAAGGGTTAGGGTTAGGGTTCGGGCTAGGGTTAGGGTTAGGGGACGGGGACGGTTTAGGGTCCAGGTGAGGGTACGGAAACGCTTTAGGGGGAGCGTGCGTGTGAGGGTGCGGGTTAGTGTTAGCGTACGTGTTAGGATTAGGGCACGGGTGAGGGTCAGGCTTCGGGGAAGGGTTAGGGTTAGGGTTCGGGCTAGGGTTAGGGTTAGGGGACGGGGACGGTTTAGGGTCCAGGTGAGGGTACGGCAACGCTTTAGGGGGAGCGTGCGTGTGAGGGCGCGGGTTAGTGTTCGCGTACGGGTTACGATTAGGGGACGGGTGAGGGTCAGGCTTCGGGGAAGGGTTAGGGTTAGGGTTCGGGCTAGGGTTAGGGTTAGGGGACGGGGACGGTTTAGGGTCCAGGTGAGGATACGGCAAAGCTTTAGGGGGAGCGTGCGTGTGAGGGCGCGGGTTAGTGTTAGCGTACGGGTTAGGATTAGGGGACGGGTGAGGGTCAGGCTTCGGGGAAGGGTTAGGGTTAGGGTTCGGGCTAGGGTTAGGGTTAGGGGACGGGGACGGTTTAGGGTCCAGGTGAGGGTACGGCAACGCTTTAGGGGGAGCGTGCGTGTGAGGGCGCGGGTTAGTGTTAGCGTACGGGTTAGGATTAGGGGACGGGTGAGGGTCAGGCTTCGGGGAAGGTTTAGGGTTAGGGTTCGGGCTAGGGTTAGGGTTAGGGGACGGGGACGGGTTAGGGTCCAGGTGAGGGTACGGCAGCGCTTTAGGGGGAGCGTGCGTGTGAGGGCGCGGGTTAGTGTTAGCGTACGGGTTAGGATTAGGGCACGGGTGAGGGTCAGGCTTCGGGGAAGGGTTAAGGTTAGGGTTCGGGCTAGGGTTAGGGTTAGGGGACTGGGACGGTTTAGGGTCCAGGTGAGGTTACGGCAACGCTTTAGGGGGAGCGTGCGTGTGAGGGCGCGGGTTAGTGTTAGCGTACGGGTTAGGATTAGGGGACGGGTGAGGGTCAGGCTTCGGGGAAGGGTTAGGGTTAGGGTTCGGGCTAGGGTTAGGGTTAGGGGACGGGGACGGTTTAGGGTCCAGGTGAGTGTACGGCAACGCTTTAGGGGGAGCGTGCGTGTGAGGGCGCGGGTTAGTGTTAGCGTACGGGTTAGGATTAGGGCACGGGTGAGGGTCAGGCTTCGGGGAAGGGTTAGGGTTAGGGTTCGGGCTAGGGTTAGGGTTAGGGGACGGGGACGGTTTAGGGTCCAGGTGAGCGTACGGCAACGCTTTAGGGGGAGCGTGCGTGTGAGGGCGCGGGTTAGTGTTAGCGTACGGGTTAGGATTAGGGGACGGGTGAGGGTCAGGCTTCGGGGAAGGGTTAGGGTTAGGGTTCGGGCTAGGGTTAGGGTTAGGGGACGGGGACGGTTTAGGGTCCAGGTGAGCGTACGGCAACGCTTTAGGGGGAGCGTGCGTGTGAGGGCGCGGGTTAGTGTTAGCGTACGGGTTAGGATTAGGGCACGGGTGAGGGTCAGGCTTCGGGGAAGGGTTAGGGTTAGGGTTCGGGCTAGGGTTAGGGTTAGGGGACGGGGACGGTTTAGGGTCCAGGTGAGCGTACGGCAACGCTTTAGGGGGAGCGTGCGTGTGAGGGCGCGGGTTAGTGTTAGCGTACGGGTTAGGATTAGGGGACGGGTGAGGGTCAGGCTTCGGGGAAGGGTTAGGGTTAGGGTTCGGGCTAGGGTTAGGGTTAGGGGACGGGGACGGTTGAGGGTCCAGGTGAGGGTACGGCAACGCTTTAGGGGGAGCGTGCGTGTGAGGGCGCGGGTTAGTGTTAGCGTACGGGTTAGGATTAGGGCACGGGTGAGGGTCAGGCTTCGGGGAAGGGTTAGGGTTAGGGTTCGGGCTAGGGTTAGGGTTAGGGGACGGGGACGGTTTAGGGTCCAGGTGAGGGTACGGCAACGCTTTAGGGGGAGCGTGCGTGTGAGGGCGCGGGTTAGTGTTAGCGTACGGGTTAGGATTAGGGCACGGGTGAGGGTCAGGCTTCGGGGAGGGGTTAGGGTTAGGGTTCGGGCTAGGGTTAGGGTTAGGGGACGGGGACGGTTTAGGGTCCAGGTGAGGGTACGGCAACGCTTTAGGGGGAGCGTGCGTGTGAGGGCGCGGGTTAGTGTTAGCGTACGGGTTAGGATTACGGGACGGGTGAGGGTCAGGCTTCGGGGAAGGGTTAGGGTTAGGGTTCGGGCTAGGGTTAGGGTTAGGGGACGGGGACGGTTTAGGGTCCAGGTGAGGGTATGGCAACGCTTTAGGGGGAGCGTGCGTGTGAGGGCGTGGGTTAGTTTTAGCGTACGAGTTAGGAATAGGGTACGGGTGAGGGTCATGCTTCAGGGAAGGGTTAGGGTTAGGGTTCGGGCTAGGGTTAGGGTTAGGGGACGGGGACGGTTTAGGGTCCTGGTGAGGGTACGGCAACGCTTTAGGGGGAGCATGCGTGTGAGGGCGCGGGTTAGTGTTAGCGTACGGGTTAGGATTAGGGCACGGGTGAGGGTCAGGCTTCGGGGAAGGGTTAGGGTTAGGGTTCGGGCTAGGGTTAGGGTTAGGGGACGGGGACGGTTTAGGGTCCAGGTGGGGGTACGGCAACGCTTTAGAGGGAGCGTGCGTGTGAGGGCGCGGGTTAGTGTTAGCGTATGGGTTAGGATTAGGGCACGCGTGAGGGTCAGGCTTCGGGGAAGGGTTAGGGTTAGGGTTCGGGCTAGGGTTAGGGTTAGGGGACGGGGACGGTTTAGGGTCCAGGTGAGGGTACGGCAACGCTTTAGGGGGAGTGTGCGTATGAGGGCGCGGGTTAGTGTTAGCGTACGGGTTAGGATTAGGGCACGGGTGAGGGTCAGGCTTCGGGGAAGCGTTAGGGTTAGGGTTCGGGCTAGGGTTAGGGTTAGGGGACGGGGACGGTTTAGGGTCCAGGTGAGGGTACGGCAACGCTTTAGGGGGAGCGTGCGTGTGAGGGCGCGGGTTAGTGTTAGCGTACGGGTTAGGATTAGGGCACGGGTGAGGGTCAGGCTTCGGGGAAGGGTTAGGGTTAGGGTTCGGGCTAGGGTTAGGGTTAGGGGACGGGGACGGTTTAGGGTCCAGGTGAGGGTACTGCAACGCTTTAGGGGGAGCGTGTGTGTGAGGGCGCGGGTTAGTGTTAGCGTACGTGTTAGGATTAGGGCACGGATGAGGGTCAGGCTTCGGGGAAGGGTTAGTGTTAGGGTTCGGGCTAGGGTTAGGGTTAGGGGACGGGGACGGTTTAGGGTCCAGGTGACGGTACGGCAACGCTTTAGGGGGAGCATGCGTGTGAGGGCGCGGGTTAGTGTTCGCGTACGGGTTAGGATTAGGGGACGGGTGAGGGTCAGGCTTCGGGGAAGGGTTAGGGTTAGGGTTCGGGCTAGGGTTAGGGTTAGGGGACGGGGACGGTTTAGGGTCCAGGTGAGGGTACGGCAACGCTTTAGGGGGAGCGTGCATGTGAGGGCGCGGGTTAGTGTTAGCGTACGGGTTAGGATTAGGGGACGGGTGAGGGTCAGGATTCAGGGAAGGGTTAGGGTTAGGGTTCGGGCTAGGGTTAGGGTTAGGGGACGGGGACGGTTTAGGGTCCAGGTGAGGGTACGGCAACGCTTTAGGGGGAGCGTGCGTGTGAGGGCGCGGGTTAGTGTTAGCGTACGGGTTAGGATTAGGGCACGGGTGAGGGTCAGGCTTCGGGGAAGGGTTAGGGTTAGGGTTCGGGCTAGGGTTAGGGTTAGGGGACGGTTACTGTTTAGGGTCTAGGTGACGGTACGGCAACGCTTTAGGGGGAGCGTGCGTGTGAGGGCGCGGGTTAGTGTTAGCGTACGGGTTAGGATTAGGGCACGGGTTAGGGTCAGGCTTCGGGCAAGGGTTAGGGTTAGGGTTCGGGCTAGGGTTAGGGTTAGGGGACGGGGACGGTTTAGGGTCCAGGTGAGGGTACGGCAACGCTTTAGGGGGAGCGTGCGTGTGAGGGCGCGGGTTAGTGTTAGCGTACGGGTTAGGATTAGGGCACGGGTGAGGGTCAGGCTTCGGGGAAGGGTTAGGGTTCGGGTTCGGGCTAGGGTTAGGGTTAGGGGACGGGGACGGTTTAGGGTCCAGGTGAGGGTACGGCAGCGCTTTAGGGGGAGCGTGCGTGTGAGGGCGTGGGTTAGTTTTAGCGTACGAGTTAGGATTAGGGGACGGGTGAGGGTCAGGCTTCGGGGAAGGGTTAGTGTTAGGGTTCGGGCTAGGGTTAGGGTTAGGGGACGGGGACGGTTTAGGGTCCAGGTGAGGGTACGGCAACGCTTTAGGGGGAGCATGCGTGTGAGGGCGCGTGTTAGTGTTCGCGTACGGGTTAGGATTAGGGGACGGGTGAGGGTCAGGCTTCGGGGAAGGGTTAGGGTTAGGGTTCGGGCTAGGTTTAGGGTTAGGGGACGGGGACGGTTTAGGGTCCAGGTGAGGGTACGGCAACGCTTTAGGGGGAGCGTGCATGTGAGGGCGCGGGTTAGTGTTAGCGTACGGGTTAGGATTAGGGGACGGGTGAGGGTCAGGATTCGGGGAAGGGTTAGGGTTAGGGTTCGGGCTAGGGTTAGGGTTAGGGGACGGGGACTGTTTAGGGTCCAGGTGAGGGTACGGCAACGCTTTAGGGGGAGCGTGCGTGTGAGGGCGCGGGTTAGTGTTAGCGTACGGGTTAGGATTAGGGCACGGGTGAGGGTCAGGCTTCGGGGAAGGGTTAGGGTTAGGGTTCGGGCTAGGGTTAGGGTTAGGGGACGGGGACGGTTTAGGGTCCAGGTGAGGGTACGGCAACGCTTTAGGGGGAGCGTGCGTGTGAGGGCGCGGGTTAGTGTTAGCGTACGTGTTAGGATTAGGGCACGGGTGAGGGTCAGGCTTCGGGGAAGGGTTAGGGTTAGGGTTCGGGCTAGGGTTAGGGTTAGGGGACGGGGACGGTTTAGGGTCCAGGTGAGGGTACGGCAACGCTTTAGGGGGAGCGTGCGTGTGAGGGCGCGGGTTAGTGTTAGCGTACGGGTTAGGATTAGGGGACGGGTGAGTGTCAGGCTTCGGGGAAGGGTTAGGGTTAGGGTTCGGGCTAGGGTTAGGGTTAGGGGACGGGGACGGTTTAGGGTCCAGGTGAGGGTACGGCAACGCTTTAGGGGGAGCGTGCGTGTGAGGGCGCGGGTTAGTGTTAGCGTACGGGTTAGGATTAGGGCACGGGTGAGGGTCAGGCTTCGGGGAAGGGTTAGGGTTAGGGTTCGGGCTAGGGTTAGGGTTAGGGGACGGGGACGGTTTAGGGTCCAGGTGAGGGTACGGCAACGCTTTAGGGAGAGCGTGCGTGTGAGGGCGCGGGTTAGTGTTAGCGTACGGGTTAGGATTAGGGGACGGGTGAGGGTCAGGCTTCGGGGAAGGGTTAGGGTTAGGGTTCGGGCTAGGGTTAGGGTTAGGGGACGGGGACGGTTTAGGGTCCAGGTGAGGGTACGGCAACGCTTTAGGGGGAGCGTGCGTGTGAGGGCGCGGGTTAGTGTTAGCGTACGGGTTAGGATTAGGGGACGGGTGAGGGTCAGGCTTCGGGGAAGGGTTAGGGTTAGGGTTCGGGCTAGGGTTAGGGTTAGGGGACGGGGACGGTTTAGGGTCCAGGTGAGGGTACGGCAACGCTTTAGGGGGAGCGTGCGTGTGAGGGCGCGGGTTAGTGTTAGCGTACGTGTTAGGATTGGGGGAAGGGTGAGGGTCAGGCTTCGGGGAAGGGTTAGGGTTAGGGTTCGGGCTAGGGTTAGGGTTAGGGGACGGGGACGGTTTAGGGTCCAGGTGAGGGTACGGCAACGCTTTAGGGGGAGCGTGCGTGTGAGGGCGCGGGTTAGTGTTAGCGTACGGGTTAGGATTAGGGGACGGGTGAGGGTCAGGCTTCGGGGAAGGGTTAGGATTAGGGTTCGGGCTAGGGTTAGGGTTAGGGGACGGGGACGGTTTAGGGTCCAGGTGAGGTTACGGCAACGCTTTAGGGGGAGCGTGCGTGTGAGGGCGCGGGTTAGTGTTAGCGTACGGGTTAGGAATAGGGCACGGGTGAGGGTCAGGCTTCGGGGAAGGGTTAGGGTTAGGGTTCGGGCTAGGGTTAGGGTTAGGGGACGGGGACGGTTTAGGGTCCAGGTGAGGGTACGGCAACGCTTTAGGGGGAGCGTGCGTGTGAGGGCGCGGGTTAGTGTTAGCGTACGGGTTAGGATTATGGGACGGGTGAGTGTCAGGCTTCGGTGATGGGTTAGGGTTAGGGTTCGGGCTAGGGTTAGGGTTAGGGGACGGGGACGGTTTAGGGTCCAGGTGAGGGTACGGCAACGCTTTAGGGGGAGCGTGCGTGTGAGGGCGCGGGTTAGTGTTAGCGTACGGGTTAGGATTAGGGCACGGGTGAGGGTCAGGCTTCGGGGAAGGGTTAGGGTTAGGATTCGGGCTAGGGTTAGGGTTAGGGGACGGGGACGGTTTAGGGTCCAGGTGAGGGTACGGAAACGCTTTAGGGGGAGCGTGCGTGTGAGGGCGCGGGTTAGTGTTAGCGTACGTGTTAGGATTAGGGCACGGGTGAGGGTCAGGCTTCGGGGAAGGGTTAGGGTTAGGGTTCGGGCTAGGGTTAGGGTTAGGGGACGGGGACGGTTTAGGGTCCAGGTGAGGGTACGGCAACGCTTTAGGGGGAGCGTGCGTGTGAGGGCGCGGGTTAGTGTTAGCGTACGGGTTACGATTAGGGGACGGGTGAGGGTCAGGCTTCGGGGAAGGGTTAGGGTTAGGGTTCGGGCTAGGGTTAGGGTTAGGGGACGGGGACGGTTTAGGGTCCAGGTGAGGGTACGGCAACGCTTTAGGGGGAGCGTGCGTGTGAGGGCGCTGGTTAGTGTTAGCGTACGGGTTAGGATTAGGGCACGGGTGAGGGTCAGGCTTCGGGGAAGGGTTAGGGTTAGGGTTCGGGCTAGGGTTAGGGTTAGGGTACGGGGACGGTTTAGGGTCCAGGTGAGGGTACGGCAACGCTTTAGGGGGAGCGTGCGTGTGAGGGCGCGGGTTAGTGTTAGCGTACGGGTTAGGATTAGGGGACGGGTGAGGGTCAGGCTTCGGGGAAGGGTTAGGGTTAGGGTTCGGGCTAGGGTTAGGGTTAGGTGACGGGGACGGTTTAGGGTCCAGGTGAGGGTATGGCAACGCTTTAGGGGGAGCGTGCGTGTGAGGGCGCGGGTTAGTGTTAGCGTACGGGTTACGATTAGGGGACGGGTGAGGGTCAGGTTTCGGGGAAGGGTTAGGGTTAGGGTTCGGGCTAGGGTTAGGGTTAGGGGACGGGGACGGTTTAGGGTCCAGGTGAGGGTACGGCAACGCTTTAGGGGGAGTGTGTGTGTGAGGGCGCGGGTTAGTGTTAGCGTACGGGTTAGGATTAGGGCACGGGTGAGGGTCAGGCTTCGGGGAAGGGTTAGGGTTAGGGTTCGGGCTAGGGTTAGGGTTAGGGGACGGGGACGGTTTAGGGTCCAGGTGAGGGTACGGCAACGCTTTAGGGGGAGCGTGCGTGTGAGGGCGCGGGTTAGTGTTAGCGTACGGGTTAGGATTATGGCACGGGTGAGGGTCAGGCTTCGGGGAAGGGTTAGGGTTAGGGTTCGGGCTAGGGTTAGGGTTAGGGGACGGGGACGGTTTAGGGTCCAGGTGAGGGTACGGCAACGCTTTAGGGGGAGCGTGCGTGTGAGGGCGCGGGTTAGTGTTAGCGTACGGGTTAGGATTAGGGGACGGGTGAGGGTCAGGCTTCGGGGAAGGGTTAGGGTTAGGGTTCGGGCTAGGGTTAGGGTTAGGGGACGGGGACGGTTTAGGGTCCAGGTGAGGGTACGGCAACGCTTTAGGGGGAGCGTGCGTGTGAGGGCGCGGGTTAGTGTTAGCGTACGAGTTAGGATTAGGGGACGGGTGAGGGTCACGCTTCGGGGAAGGGTTAGGATTAGGGTTCGGGCTAGGGTTAGGGTTAGGGGACGGGGACGGTTTAGGGTCCAGGTGAGGTTACGGCAACGCTTTAGGGGGAGCGTGCGTGTGAGGGCGCGGGTTAGTGTTAGCGTACGGGTTAGGATTAGGGCACGGGTGAGGGTCAGGCTTCGGGGAAGGGTTAGGGTTAGGGTTCGGGCTAGGGTTAGGGTTCGGGGACGGGGACGGTTTAGGGTCCAGGTGAGGGTACGGCAACGCTTTACGGGGAGCGTGCGTGTGAGTGCGCGGGTTAGTGTTAGCGTACGGGGTAGGATTAGGGGACGGGTGAGGGTCAGGCTTCAGGGAAGGGTTAGGGTTAGGGTTCGGGCTAGGGTTAGGGTTAGGGGACGGGGACGGTTTAGGGTCCAGGTGAGGGTACGGCAACGCTTTAGGGGGAACGTGCGTGTGAGGGCGCGGGTTAGTGTTAGCGTACGGGTTAGGATTAGGGGACGGGTGAGGGTCAGGCTTCGGGGAAGGGTTAGGGTTAGGGTTCGGGCTAGGGTTAGGGTTAGGGGACGGGGACGGTTTAGGGTCCAGGTGAGGGTACGGCAACGATTTAGGGGGAGCCTGCGTGTGAGGGCGCGGGTTAGTGTTAGCGTACGGGTTAGGATTAAGGCACGGGTGAGGGTCAGGCTTCGGGGAAGGGTTAGGGTTAGGGTTCGGGCTAGGGTTAGGGTTAGGGGACGGGGACGGTTTAGGGTCCAGGTGAGGGTTCGGCAACGCTTTAGGGGGAGCGTGCGTGTGAGGGCGCGGGTTAGTGTTAGCGTACGTGTTAGGATTAGGGCACGGGTGAGGGTCAGGCTTCGGGGAAGGGTTAGGGTTAGGGTTCGGGCTAGGGTTAGGGTTAGGGGACGGGGACGGTTTAGGGTCCAGGTGAGGGTACGGCAACGCTTTAGGGGGAGCGTGCGTGTGAGGGCGCGGGTTAGTGTTAGCGTACGTGTTAGGATTAGGGGACGGGTGAGGGTCAGGCTTCGGGGAAGGGTTAGGGTTAGGGTTCGGGCTAGGGTTAGGGTTAGGGGACGGGGACGGTTTAGGGTCCAGGTGAGGGTACGGCAACGCTTTAGGGGGAGCGTGCGTGTGAGGGCGCGGGTTAGTGTTAGCGTACGGGTTAGGATTAGGGCACGGGTGAGGGTCAGGCTTCGGGGAAGGGTTAGGGTTAGGGTTCGGGCTAAGGTTAGGGTTAGGGGACGGGGACGGTTTAGGGTCCAGGTGAGGGTACGGCAACGCTTTAGGGGGAGCGTGCGTGTGAGGGCGTGGGTTAGTGTTAGCGTACGGGTTAGGATTAGGGCACGGGTGAGGGTCAGGCTTCGGGGAAGGGTTAGGGTTAGGGTTCGGGCTAGGGTTAGGGTTAGGGGACGGGGACGGTTTAGGGTCCAGGTGAGGGTACGGCAACGCTTTAGGGGGAGCGTGCGTGTGAGGGCGCGGGTTAGTGTTAGCGTACGGGTTACGATTAGGGGACGGGTGAGGGTCAGGCTTCGGGGAAGGGTTAGGGTTAGGGTTCGGGCTAGGGTTAGGGTTAGGGGACGGGGACGGTTTAGGGTCCAGGTGAGGGTACAGCAACGCTTTAGGGGGAGCGTGCGTGTGAGGGCGCGGGTTAGTGTTAGCGTACGGGTTAGGATTATGGGACGGGTGAGGGTCAGGCTTTGGGGAAGGGTTAGGGTTAGGGTTCGGGCTAGGGTTAGGGTTAGGGGACGGGGACGGTTTAGGGTCCAGGTGAGGGTACGGCAACGCTTTAGGGGGAGCGTGCGTGTGAGGGCGCGGGTCAGTGTTAGCGTACGGGTTAGGATTAGGGCACGGGTGAGGGTCAGGCTTCGGGGAAGGGTTAGGGTTAGGGTTCGGGCTAGGGTTAGGGTTAGGGGACGGGGACGGTTTAGGGTCCAGGTGAGGGTACGGCAACGCTTTACGGGGAGCGTGCGTGTGAGTGCGCGGGTTAGTGTTAGCGTACGGGGTAGGATTAGGGGACGGGTGAGGGTCAGGCTTCAGGGAAGGGTTAGGGTTAGGGTTCGGGCTAGGGTTAGGGTTAGGGGACGGGGACGGTTTAGTGTCCAGGTGAGGGTACGGCAACGCTTTAGGGGAAACGTGCGTGTGAGGGCGCGGGTTAGTGTTAGCGTACGGGTTAGGATTAGGGGACGGGTGAGGGTCAGGCTTCGGGGAAGGGTTAGGGTTAGGGTTCGGGCTAGGGTTAGGGTTAGGGGACGGGGACGGTTTAGGGTCCAGGTGAGGGTACGGCAACGCTTTAGGGGGAGCGTGCGTGTGAGGGCGCGGGTTAGTGTTAGCGTACGGGTTAGGATTAGGGCACGGGTGAGGGTCAGGCTTCGGGGAAGGGTTAGGGTTAGGGTTCGCGCTAGGGTTAGGGTTAGGGGACGGGGACGGTTTAGGGTCCAGGTGAGGGTACGGCAACGATTTAGGGGGAGCCTGCGTGTGAGGGCGCGGGTTAGTGTTAGCGTACGGGTTAGGATCAGGGCACGGGTGAGGGTCAGGCTTCGGGGAAGGGTTAGGGTTAGGGTTCGGGCTAGGGTTAGGGTTAGGGGACGGGGACGGTTTAGGGTCCAGGTGAGGGTTCGGCAACGCTTTAGGGGGAGCGTGCGTGTGAGGGCGCGGGTTAGTGTTAGCGTACGTGTTAGGATTAGGGCACGGGTGAGGGTCAGGCTTCGGGGAAGGGTTAGGGTTAGGGTTCGGGCTAGGGTTAGGGTTAGGGGACGGGGACGGTTTAGGGTCCAGGTGAGGGTACGGCAACGCTTTAGGGGGAGCGTGCGTGTGAGGGCGCGGGTTAGTGTTAGCGTACGTGTTAGGATTAGGGGACGGGTGAAGGTCAGGCTTCGGGGAAGGGTTAGGGTTAGGGTTCGGGCTAGGGTAAGGGTTAGGGGACGGGGACGGTTTAGGGTCCAGGTGAGGGTACGGCAACGCTTTAGGGGGAGCGTGCGTGTGAGGGCGCGGGTTAGTGTTAGCGTACGGATTATGATTAGGGGACGGGTGAGGGTCAGGCTTCGGGGAAGGGTTAGGGTTAGGGTTCGGGCTAGGGTTAGGGTTAGGGGACGGGGACGGTTTAGGGTCCAGGTGAGGGTACGGCAACGCTTTAGGGGGAGCGTGCGTGTGAGGGCGCGGGTTAGTGTTAGCGTACGGGTTAGGATTAGGGCACGGGTGAGGGTCAGGCTTTGGGGAAGGGTTAGGGTTAGGGTTCGGGCTAGGGTTAGGGTTAGGGGACGGGGACGGTTTAGGGTCCAGGTGAGGGTACGGCAACGCTTTAGGGGGAGCGTGCGTGTGAGGGCGCGGGTCAGTGTTAGCGTACGGGTTAGGATTAGGGCACGGGTGAGGGTCAGGCTTCGGGGAAGGGTTAGGGTTAGGGTTCGGGCTAGGGTTAGGGTTCGGGGACGGGGACGGTTTAGGGTCCAGGTGAGGGTACGGCAACGCTTTACGGGGAGCGTGCGTGTGAGTGCGCGGGTTAGTGTTAGCGTACGGGGTAGGATTAGGGGACGGGTGAGGGTCAGGCTTCAGGGAAGGGTTAGGGTTAGGGTTCGGGCTAGGGTTAGGGTTAGGGGACGGGGACGGTTTAGGGTCCAGGTGAGGGTACGGCAACGCTTTAGGGGGAACGTGCGTGTGAGGGCGCGGGTTAGTGTTAGCGTACGGGTTAGGATTAGGGGACGGGTGAGGGTCAGGCTTCGGGGAAGGGTTAGGGTTAGGGTTCGGGCTAGGGTTAGGGTTAGGGGACGGGGACGGTTTAGGGTCCAGGTGAGGGTACGGCAACGATTTAGGGGGAGCCTGCGTGTGAGGGCGCGGGTTAGTGTTAGCGTACGGGTTAGGATTAAGGCACGGGTGAGGGTCAGGCTTCGGGGAAGGGTTAGGGTTAGGGTTCGGGCTAGGGTTAGGGTTAGGGGACGGGGACGGTTTAGGGTCCAGGTGAGGGTTCGGCAACGCTTTAGGGGGAGCGTGCGTGTGAGGGCGCGGGTTAGTGTTAGCGTACGTGTTAGGATTAGGGCACGGGTGAGGGTCAGGCTTCGGGGAAGGGTTAGGGTTAGGGTTCGGGCTAGGGTTAGGGTTAGGGGACGGGGACGGTTTAGGGTCCAGGTGAGGGTACGGCAACGCTTTAGGGGGAGCGTGCGTGTGAGGGCGCGGGTTAGTGTTAGCGTACGTGTTAGGATTAGGGGACGGGTGAGGGTCAGGCTTCGGGGAAGGGTTAGGGTTAGGGTTCGGGCTAGGGTTAGGGTTAGGGGACGGGGACGGTTTAGGGTCCAGGTGAGGGTACGGCAACGCTTTAGGGGGAGCGTGCGTGTGAGGGCGCGGGTTAGTGTTAGCGTACGGGTTAGGATTAGGGCACGGGTGAGGGTCAGGCTTCGGGGAAGGGTTAGGGTTAGGGTTCGGGCTAAGGTTAGGGTTAGGGGACGGGGACGGTTTAGGGTCCAGGTGAGGGTACGGCAACGCTTTAGGGGGAGCGTGCGTGTGAGGGCGTGGGTTAGTGTTAGCGTACGGGTTAGGATTAGGGCACGGGTGAGGGTCAGGCTTCGGGGAAGGGTTAGGGTTAGGGTTCGGGCTAGGGTTAGGGTTAGGGGACGGGGACGGTTTAGGGTCCAGGTGAGGGTACGGCAACGCTTTAGGGGGAGCGTGCGTGTGAGGGCGCGGGTTAGTGTTAGCGTACGGGTTACGATTAGGGGACGGGTGAGGGTCAGGCTTCGGGGAAGGGTTAGGGTTAGGGTTCGGGCTAGGGTTAGGGTTAGGGGACGGGGACGGTTTAGGGTCCAGGTGAGGGTACAGCAACGCTTTAGGGGGAGCGTGCGTGTGAGGGCGCGGGTTAGTGTTAGCGTACGGGTTAGGATTATGGGACGGGTGAGGGTCAGGCTTTGGGGAAGGGTTAGGGTTAGGGTTCGGGCTAGGGTTAGGGTTAGGGGACGGGGACGGTTTAGGGTCCAGGTGAGGGTACGGCAACGCTTTAGGGGGAGCGTGCGTGTGAGGGCGCGGGTCAGTGTTAGCGTACAGGTTAGGATTAGGGCACGGGTGAGGGTCAGGCTTCGGGGAAGGGTTAGGGTTAGGGTTCGGGCTAGGGTTAGGGTTAGGGGACGGGGACGGTTTAGGGTCCAGGTGAGGGTACGGCAACGCTTTACGGGGAGCGTGCGTGTGAGTGCGCGGGTTAGTGTTAGCGTACGGGGTAGGATTAGGGGACGGGTGAGGGTCAGGCTTCAGGGAAGGGTTAGGGTTAGGGTTCGGGCTAGGGTTAGGGTTAGGGTACGGGGACGGTTTAGGGTCCAGGTGAGGGTACGGCAACGCTTTAGGGGAAACGTGCGTGTGAGGGCGCGGGTTAGTGTTAGCGTACGGGTTAGGATTAGGGGACGGGTGAGGGTCAGGCTTCGGGGAAGGGTTAGGGTTAGGGTTCGGGCTAGGGTTAGGGTTAGGGGACGGGGACGGTTTAGGGTCCAGGTGAGGGTACGGCAACGCTTTAGGGGGAGCGTGCGTGTGAGGGCGCGGGTTAGTGTTAGCGTACGGGTTAGGATTAGGGCACGGGTGAGGGTCAGGCTTCGGGGAAGGGTTAGGGTTAGGGTTCGCGCTAGGGTTAGGGTTAGGGGACGGGGACGGTTTAGGGTCCAGGTGAGGGTACGGCAACGATTTAGGGGGAGCCTGCGTGTGAGGGCGCGGGTTAGTGTTAGCGTACGGGTTAGGATCAGGGCACGGGTGAGGGTCAGGCTTCGGGGAAGGGTTAGGGTTAGGGTTCGGGCTAGGGTTAGGGTTAGGGGACGGGGACGGTTTAGGGTCCAGGTGAGGGTTCGGCAACGCTTTAGGGGGAGCGTGCGTGTGAGGGCGCGGGTTAGTGTTAGC
Organism: Delphinus delphis; assembly: GCF_949987515.2. NCBI lineage: Eukaryota > Metazoa > Chordata > Mammalia > Artiodactyla > Delphinidae > Delphinus > Delphinus delphis. Next base: position 65,121 of record NW_027192732.1, on the reverse strand, counting down.
GTACGTGTTAGGATTAGGGCACGGGTGAGGGTCAGGCTTCGGGGAAGGGTTAGGGTTAGGGTTCGGGCTAGGGTTAGGATTAGGGGACGGGGACGGTTTAGGGTCCAGGTGAGGGTACGGCAACGCTTTAGGGGGAGCGTGCGTGTGAGGGCGCGGGTTAGTGTTAGCGTACGTGTTAGGATTAGGGGACGGGTGAAGGTCAGGCTTCGGGGAAGGGTTAGGGTTAGGGTTCGGGCTAGGGTTAGGGTTAGGGGACGGGGACGGTTTAGGGTCCAGGTGAGGGTACGGCAACGCTTTAGGGGGAGCGTGCGTGTGAGGGCGCGGGTTAGTGTTAGCGTACGGATTAGGATTAGGGGACGGGTGAGGGTCAGGCTTCGGGGAAGGGTTAGGGTTAGGGTTCGGGCTAGGGTTAGGGTTAGGGGACGGGGACGGTTTAGGGTCCAGGTGAGGGTACGGCAACGCTTTAGGGGGAGCGTGCGTGTGAGGGCGCGGGTTAGTGTTCGCGTACGGGTTACGATTAGGGGACGGGTGAGGGTCAGGCTTCGGGGAACGGTTAGGGTTAGGGTTCGGGCTAGGGTTAGGGTTAGGGGACGGGGACGGTTTAGGGTCCAGGTGTGGGTACGGCAACGCTTTAGAGGGAGCGTGCGTGTGAGGGCGCGGGTTAGTGTTAGCGTATGGGTTAGGATTAGGGCACGGGTGAGGGTCAGGCTTCGGGGAAGGGTTAGGGTTAGGGTTCGGGCTAGGGTTAGGGTTAGGGGACGGGGACGGTTTAGGGTCCAGGTGAGGGTACGGCAACGCTTTAGGGGGAGCGTGCGAGTGAGGGCGCGGGTTAGTGTTAGCGAACGGGTTAGGATTAGGGCACGGGTGAGGGTCAGGCTTCGGGGAAGGGTTAGGGTTAGGGTTCGGGCTAGGGTTAGGGTTAGGGGACGGGGACGGTTTAGGGTCCAGGTGAGGGTACGGCAAAGCTTTAGGGGGAGCGTGCGTGTGAGGGCACGGGTTAGTGTTAGCGTACGGGTTAGGATTAGGGCACGGGTGAGGGTCAGGCTTCGGGGAAGGGTTAGGGTTAGGGTTCGGGCTAGGGTTAGGGTTAGGGGACGGGGACGGTTTAGGGTCCAGGTGAGGGTACGGCAACGCTTTAGGGGGAGCGTGTGTGTGAGGGCGCGGGTTAGTGTTAGCGTACGTGTTAGGATTAGGGCACGGATGAGGGTCAGGCTTCGGGGAAGGGTTAGGGTTAGGGTTCGGGCTAGGGTTAGGGTTAGGGGACGGGGACGGTTTAGGGTCCAGGTGAGGGTACGGCAACGCTTTAGGGGGAGCATGCGTGTGAGGGCGCGGGTTAGTGTTCGCGTACGGGTTAGGATTAGGGGACGGGTGAGGGTCAGGCTTCGGGGAAGGGTTAGGGTTAGGGTTCGGGCTAGGGTTAGGGTTAGGGGACGGGGACGGTTTAGGGTCCAGGTGAGGGTACGGCAACGCTTTAGGGGGAGCGTGCGTGTGAGGGCGCGGGTTAGTGTTAGCGTACGGGTTAGGATTAGGGGAAGGGTGAGGGTCAGGCTTCGGGGAAGGGTTAGGGTTAGGGTTCGGGCTAGGGTTAGGGTTAGGGGACGGGGACGGTTTAGGGTCCAGGTGAGGGTACGGCAACGCTTTAGGGGGAGCGTGCGTGTGAGGGCGCGGGTTAGTGTTAGCGTACGGGTTAGGATTAGGGCACGGGTGAGGGTCAGGCTTCGGGGAAGGGTTAGGGTTAGGGTTCGGGCTAGGGTTAGGGTTAGGGGACGGGGACGGTTTAGGGTCCAGGTGAGGGTACGGCAACGCTTTAGGGGGAGCGTGCGTGTGAGGGCGCGGGTTAGTGTTAGCGTACGTGTTAGGATTAGGGCACGGGTGAGGGTCAGGCTTCGGGGAAGGGTTAGGGTTAGGGTTCGGGCTAGGGTTAGGGTTAGGGGACGGGGACGGTTTAGGGTCCAGGTGAGGGTACGGCAACGCTTTAGGGGGAGCGTGCGTGTGAGGGCGCGGGTTAGTGTTAGCGTACGGGTTAGGATTAGGGGACGGTTGAGGGTCAGGCTTCGGGGAAGGGTTAGGGTTAGGGTTCGGGCTAGGGTTAGGGTTAGGGGACGGGGACGGTTTAGGGTCCAGGTGAGGGTACGGCAACGCTTTAGGGGGAGCGTGCGTGTGAGGGCGCGGGTTAGTGTTAGCGTACGGGTTAGGATTAGGGCACGGGTGAGGGTCAGGCTTCGGGGAAGGGTTAGGGTTAGGGTTCGGGCTAGGGTTAGGGTTAGGGGACGGGGACGGTTTAGGGTCCAGGTGAGGGTACGGCAACGCTTTAGGGGGAGCGTGCGTGTGAGGGCGCGGGTTAGTGTTAGCGTACGGGTTAGGATTAGGGCACGGGTGAGGGTCAGGATTCGGGGAAGGGTTAGGGTTAGGGTTCGGGCTAGGGTTAGGGTTAGGGGACGGGGACGGTTTAGGGTCCAGGTGAGGGTACGGCAACGCTTTAGGGGGAGCGTGCGTGTGAGGGCGCGGGCTAGTGTTAGCGTACGTGTTAGGATTAGGGCACGGGTGAGGGTCAGGCTTCGGGGAAGGGTTAGGGTTAGGGTTCGGGCTAGGGTTAGGGTTAGGGGACGGGGACGGTTTAGGGTCCAGGTGAGGGTACGGCAACGCTTTAGGGGGAGCGTGCGTGTGAGGGCGCGGGTTAGTGTTAGCGAACGGGTTAGGATTAGGGCACGGGTGAGGGTCAGGCTTCGGGGAAGGGTTAGGGTTAGGGTTCGGGCTAGGGTTAGGGTTAGGGGACGGGGACGGTTTAGGGTCCAGGTGAGGGTACGGCAAAGCTTTAGGGGGAGCGTGCGTGTGAGGGCACGGGTTAGTGTTAGCGTACGGGTTAGGATTAGGGCACGGGTGAGGGTCAGGCTTCGGGGAAGGGTTAGGGTTAGGGTTCGGGCTAGGGTTAGGGTTAGGGGACGGGGACGGTTTAGGGTCCAGGTGAGGGTACGGCAACGCTTTAGGGGGAGCGTGTGTGTGAGGGCGCGGGTTAGTGTTAGCGTACGTGTTAGGATTAGGGCACGGATGAGGGTCAGGCTTCGGGGAAGGGTTAGGGTTAGGGTTCGGGCTAGGGTTAGGGTTAGGGGACGGGGACGGTTTAGGGTCCAGGTGAGGGTACGGCAACGCTTTAGGGGGAGCATGCGTGTGAGGGCGCGGGTTAGTGTTCGCGTACGGGTTAGGATTAGGGGACGGGTGAGGGTCAGGCTTCGGGGAAGGGTTAGGGTTAGGGTTCGGGCTAGGGTTAGGGTTAGGGGACGGGGACGGTTTAGGGTCCAGGTGAGGGTACGGCAACGCTTTAGGGGGAGCGTGCGTGTGAGGGCGCGGGTTAGTGTTAGCGTACGGGTTAGGATTAGGGGAAGGGTGAGGGTCAGGATTCGGGGAAGGGTTAGGGTTAGGGTTCGGGCTAGGGTTAGGGTTAGGGGACGGGGACGGTTTAGGGTCCAGGTGAGGGTACGGCAACGCTTTAGGGGGAGCGTGCGTGTGAGGGCGCGGGTTAGTGTTAGCGTACGGGTTAGGATTAGGGCACGGGTGAGGGTCAGGCTTCGGGGAAGGGTTAGGGTTAGGGTTCGGGCTAGGGTTAGGGTTAGGGGACGGGGACGGTTTAGGGTCCAGGTGAGGGTACGGCAACGCTTTAGGGGGAGCGTGCGTGTGAGGGCGTGGGTTAGTGTTAGCGTACGTGTTAGGATTAGGGCACGGGTGAGGGTCAGGCTTCGGGGAAGGGTTAGGGTTAGGGTTCGGGCTAGGGTTAGGGTTAGGGGACGGGGACGGTTTAGGGTCCAGGTGAGGGTACGGCAACGCTTTAGGGGGAGCGTGCGTGTGAGGGCGCGGGTTAGTGTTAGCGTACGGGTTAGGATTAGGGGACGGTTGAGGGTCAGGCTTCGGGGAAGGGTTAGGGTTAGGGTTCGGGCTAGGGTTAGGGTTAGGGGACGGGGACGGTTTAGGGTCCAGGTGAGGGTACGGCAACGCTTTAGGGGGAGCGTGCGTGTGAGGGCGCGGGTTAGTGTTAGCGTACGGGTTAGGATTAGGGCACGGGTGAGGGTCAGGCTTCGGGGAAGGGTTAGGGTTAGGGTTCGGGCTAGGGTTAGGGTTAGGGGACGGGGACGGTTTAGGGTCCAGGTGAGGGTACGGCAACGCTTTAGGGGGAGCGTGCGTGTGAGGGCGCGGGTTAGTGTTAGCGTACGGGTTAGGATTAGGGCACGGGTGAGGGTCAGGATTCGGGGAAGGGTTAGGGTTAGGGTTCGGGCTAGGGTTAGGGTTAGGGGACGGGGACGGTTTAGGGTCCAGGTGAGGGTACGGCAACGCTTTAGGGGGAGCGTGCGTGTGAGGGCGCGGGCTAGTGTTAGCGTACGTGTTAGGATTAGGGCACGGGTGAGGGTCAGGCTTCGGGGAAGGGTTAGGGTTAGGGTTCGGGCTAGGGTTAGGGTTAGGGGACGGGGACGGTTTAGGGTCCAGGTGAGGGTACGGCAACGCTTTAGGGGGAGCGTGCGTGTGAGGGCGCGGGTTAGTGTTAGCGTACGGGTTAGGATTAGGGGATGGGTGAGGGTCAGGCTTCGGGGAAGGGCTAGGGATAGGGTTCGGGCTAGGGTTAGGGTTAGGGGACGGGGACGGTTTAGGGTCCAGGTGAGGGTATGGCAACGCTTTAGGGGGAGCGTGCGTGTGAGGGCGCGGGTTAGTGTTAGCGTACGGGTTAGGATTAGGGCACGGGTGAGGGTCAGGCTTCGGGGAAGGGTTAGGGTTAGGGTTCGGGCTAGGGTTAGGGTTAGGGGACGGGGACGGTTTAGGGTCCAGGTGAGGGTACGGCAACGCTTTAGGGGGAGCGTGTGTGTGAGGGCGCGGGTTAGTGTTAGCGTACGTGTTAGGATTAGGGCACGGATGAGGGTCAGGCTTCGGGGAAGGGTTAGGGTTAGGGTTCGGGCTAGGGTTAGGGTTAGGGGACGGGGACGGTTTAGGGTCCAGGTGAGGGTACGGCAACGCTTTAGGGGGAGCATGCGTGTGAGGGCGCGGGTTAGTGTTCGCGTACGGGTTAGGATTAGGGGACGGGTGAGGGTCAGGCTTCGGGGAAGGGTTAGGGTTAGGGTTCGGGCTAGGGTTAGGGTTAGGGGACGGGGACGGTTTAGGGTCCAGGTGAGGGTACGGCAACGCTTTAGGGGGAGCGTGCATGTGAGGGCGCGGGTTAGTGTTAGCGTACGGGTTAGGATTAGGGGAAGGGTGAGGGTCAGGCTTCGGGGAAGGGTTAGGGTTAGGGTTCGGGCTAGGGTTAGGGTTAGGGGACGGGGACGGTTTAGGGTCCAGGTGAGGGTACGGCAACGCTTTAGGGGGAGCGTGCGTGTGAGGGCGCGGGTTAGTGTTAGCGTACGGATTAGGATTAGGGGACGGGTGAGGGTCAGGCTTCGGGGAAGGGTTAGGGTTAGGGTTCGGGCTAGGGTTAGGGTTAGGGGACGGGGACGGTTTAGGGTCCAGGTGAGGGTACGGCAACGCTTTAGGGGGAGCGTGCGTGTGAGGGCGCGGGTTAGTGTTCGCGTACGGGTTACGATTAGGGGACGGGTGAGGGTCAGGCTTCGGGGAAAGGTTAGGGTTAGGGTTCGGGCTAGGGTTAGGGTTAGGGGACGGGGACGGTTTAGGGTCCAGGTGTGGGTACGGCAACGCTTTAGAGGGAGCGTGCGTGTGAGGGCGCTGGTTAGTGTTAGCGTATGGGTTAGGATTAGGGCACGGGTGAGGGTCAGGCTTCGGGGAAGGGTTAGGGTTAGGGTTCGGGCTAGGGTTAGGGTTAGGGGACGGGGACGGTTTAGGGTCCAGGTGAGGTTACGGCAACGCTTTAGGGGGAGCGTGCGTGTGAGGGCGCGGGTTAGTGTTAGCGAACGGGTTAGGATTAGGGCACGGGTGAGGGTCAGGCTTCGGGGAAGGGTTAGGGTTAGGGTTCGGGCTAGGGTTAGGGTTAGGGGACGGGGACGGTTTAGGGTCCAGGTGAGGGTACGGCAAAGCTTTAGGGGGAGCGTGCGTGTGAGGGCACGGGTTAGTGTTAGCGTACGGGTTAGGATTAGGGCACGGGTGAGGGTCAGGCTTCGGGGAAGGGTTAGGGTTAGGGTTCGGGCTAGGGTTAGGGTTAGGGGACGGGGACGGTTTAGGGTCCAGGTGAGGGTACGGCAACGCTTTAGGGGGAGCGTGTGTGTGAGGGCGCGGGTTAGTGTTAGCGTACGTGTTAGGATTAGGGCACGGATGAGGGTCAGGCTTCGGGGAAGGGTTAGGGTTAGGGTTCGGGCTAGGGTTAGGGTTAGGGGACGGGGACGGTTTAGGGTCCAGGTGAGGGTACGGCAACGCTTTAGGGGGAGCATGCGTGTGAGGGCGCGGGTTAGTGTTCGCGTACGGGTTAGGATTAGGGGACGGGTGAGGGTCAGGCTTCGGGGAAGGGTTAGGGTTAGGGTTCGGGCTAGGGTTAGGGTTAGGGGACGGGGACGGTTTAGGGTCCAGGTGAGGGTACGGCAACGCTTTAGTGGGAGCGTGCGTGTGAGGGCGCGGGTTACTGTTAGCGTACGGGTTAGGATTAGGGGAAGGGTGAGGGTCAGGATTCGGGGAAGGGTTAGGGTTAGGGTTCGGGCTAGGGTTAGGGTTAGGGGACGGGGACGGTTTAGGGTCCAGGTGAGGGTACGGCAACGCTTTAGGGGGAGCGTGCGTGTGAGGGCGCGGGTTAGTGTTAGCGTACGGGTTAGGATTAGGGCACGGGTGAGGGTCAGGCTTCGGGGAAGGGTTAGGGTTAGGGTTCGGGCTAGGGTTAGGGTTAGGGGACGGGGACGGTTTAGGGTCCAGGTGAGGGTACGGCAACGCTTTAGGGGGAGCGTGCGTGTGAGGGCGCGGGTTAGTGTTAGCGTACGTGTTAGGATTAGGGCACGGGTGAGGGTCAGGCTTCGGGGAAGGGTTAGGGTTAGGGTTCGGGCTAGGGTTAGGGTTAGGGGACGGGGACGGTTTAGGGTCCAGGTGAGGGTACGGCAACGCTTTAGGGGGAGCGTGCGTGTGAGGGCGCGGGTTAGTGTTAGCGTACGGGTTAGGATTAGGGGACGGTTGAGGGTCAGGCTTCGGGGAAGGGTTAGGGTTAGGGTTCGGGCTAGGGTTAGGGTTAGGGGACGGGGACGGTTTAGGGTCCAGGTGAGGGTACGGCAACGCTTTAGGGGGAGCGTGCGTGTGAGGGCGCGGGTTAGTGTTAGCGTACGGGTTAGGATTAGGGCACGGGTGAGGGTCAGGCTTCGGGGAAGGGTTAGGGTTAGGGTTCGGGCTAGGGTTAGGGTTAGGGGACGGGGACGGTTTAGGGTCCAGGTGAGGGTACGGCAACGCTTTAGGGGGAGCGTGCGTGTGAGGGCGCGGGTTAGTGTTAGCGTACGGGTTAGGATTAGGGCACGGGTGAGGGTCAGGATTCGGGGAAGGGTTAGGGTTAGGGTTCGGGCTAGGGTTAGGGTTAGGGGACGGGGACGGTTTAGGGTCCAGGTGAGGGTACGGCAACGCTTTAGGGGGAGCGTGCGTGTGAGGGCGCGGGCTAGTGTTAGCGTACGTGTTAGGATTAGGGCACGGGTGAGGGTCAGGCTTCGGGGAAGGGTTAGGGTTAGGGTTCGGGCTAGGGTTAGGGTTAGGGGACGGGGACGGTTTAGGGTCCAGGTGAGGGTACGGCAACGCTTTAGGGGGAGCGTGCGTGTGAGGGCGCGGGTTAGTGTTAGCGTACGGGTTAGGATTAGGGGATGGGTGAGGGTCAGGCTTCGGGGAAGGGTTAGGGATAGGGTTCGGGCTAGGGTTAGGGTTAGGGGACGGGGACGGTTTAGGGTCCAGGTGAGGGTATGGCAACGCTTTAGGGGGAGCGTGCGTGTGAGGGCGCAGGTTAGTGTTAGCGTACGGGTTAGGATTAGGGCACGGGTGAGGGTCAGGCTTCGGGGAAGGGTTAGGGTTAGGGTTCGGGCTAGGGTTAGGGTTAGGGGACGGGGACGGTTTAGGGTCCAGGTGAGGGTACGGCAACGCTTTAGGGGGAGCGTGCGTGTGAGGGCGTGGGTTAGTGTTAGCGTACGTGTTAGGATTAGGGCACGGATGAGGGTCAGGCTTCGGGGAAGGGTTAGGGTTAGGGTTCGGGCTAGGGTTAGGGTTAGGGGACGGGGACGGTTTAGGGTCCAGGTGAGGGTACGGCAACGCTTTAGGGGGAGCATGCGTGTGAGGGCGCGGGTTAGTGTTCGCGTACGGGTTAGGATTAGGGGACGGGTGAGGGTCAGGCTTCGGGGAAGGGTTAGGGTTAGGGTTCGGGCTAGGGTTAGGGTTAGGGGACGGGGACGGTTTAGGGTCCAGGTGAGGGTACGGCAACGCTTTAGGGGGAGCGTGCATGTGAGGGCACGGGTTAGTGTTAGCGTACGGGTTAGGATTAGGGGAAGGGTGAGGGTCAGGCTTCGGGGAAGGGTTAGGGTTAGGGTTCGGGCTAGGGTTAGGGTTAGGGGACGGGGACGGTTTAGGGTCCAGGTGAGGGTACGGCAACGCTTTAGGGGGAGCGTGCGTGTGAGGGCGCGGGTTAGTGTTAGCGTACGGGTTAGGATTAGGGCACGGGTGAGGGTCAGGCTTCGGGGAAGGGTTAGGGTTAGGGTTCGGGCTAGGGTTAGGGTTAGGGGACGGGGACGGTTTAGGGTCCAGGTGAGGGTACGGCAACGCTTTAGGGGGAGCGTGCGTGTGAGGGCGCGGGTTAGTGTTAGCGTACGGGTTAGGATTAGGGGACGGGTGAGGGTCAGGCTTCGGGGAAGGGTTAGGGTTAGGGTTCGGGCTAGGGTTAGGGTTAGGGGACGGGGACGGTTTAGGGTCCAGGTGAGGGTACGGCAACGCTTTAGGGGGAGCGTGCGTGTGAGGGCGCGGGTTAGTGTTAGCGTACGGGTTAGGATTAGGGCACGGGTGAGGGTCAGGCTTCGGGGAAGGGTTAGGGTTAAGGTTCGGGCTAGGGTTAGGGTTAGGGGACGGGGACGGTTTAGGGTCCAGGTGAGGGTACGGCAACGCTTTAGGGGGAGCGTGCGTGTGAGGGCGCGGGTTAGTGTTAGCGTACGGGTTAGGATTAGGGCACGGGTGAGGGTCAGGCTTCGGGGAAGGGTTAGGGTTAGGGTTCGGGCTAGGGTTAGGGTTAGGGGACGGGGACGGTTTAGGGTCCAGGTGAGGGTACGGCAACGCTTTAGGGGAAGCGTGCGTGTGAGGGAGCGGGTTAGTGTTAGCGTTCGGGTTAGGATTAGGGCACGGGTGAGGGTCAGGATTCGGGGAAGGGTTAGGGTTAGGGTTCGGGCTAGGGTTAGGGTTAGGGGACGGGGACGGTTTAGGGTCCAGGTGAGGGTACGGCAACGCTTTAGGGGGAGCGTGCGTGTGAGGGCGCGGGTTAGTGTTAGCGTACGTGTTAGGATTAGGGCACGGGTGAGGGTCAGGCTTCGGGGAAGGGTTAGGGTTAGGGTTCGGGCTAGGGTTAGGGTTAGGGGACGGGGACGGTTTAGGGTCCAGGTGAGGGTACGGCAACGCTTTAGGGGGAGCGTGCGTGTGAGGGCGTGGGTTAGTGTTCGCGTACGGGTTACGATTAGGGGACGGGTGAGGGTCAGGCTTCGGGGAAGGGTTAGGGTTAGGGTTCGGGCTAGGGTTAGGGTTAGGGGACGGGGACGGTTTAGGGTCCAGGTGAGGGTACGGCAACGCGTTAGGGGGAGCGTGCGTGTGAGGGCGCGGGTTATTGTTAGCGTACGGGTTAGGATTAGGGCACGGGTGAGGGTCAGGCTTCGGGGAAGGGTTAGGGTTAGGGTTCGGGCTAGGGTTAGGGTTAGGGGACGGGGACGGTTTAGGGTCCAGGTGAGGGTACGGCAACGCTTTAGGGGGAGCGTGCGTGTGAGGGCGCGGGTTAGTGTTAGCGTACGGGTTAGGATTAGGGGACGGGTGAGGGTCAGGCTTCGGGGAAGGTTTAGGGTTAGGGTTCGGGCTAGGGTTAGGGTTAGGGGACGGGGACGGTTTAGGGTCCAGGTGAGGGTACGGCAACGCTTTAGGGGGAGCGTGCGTGTGAGGGCGCGGATTAGTGTTAGCGTACGGGTTAGGATTAGGGCACGGGTGAGGGTCAGGCTTCGGGGAAGGGTTAGGGTTAGGGTTCGGGCTAGGGTTAGGGTTAGGGGACGGGGACGGTTTAGGGTCCAGGTGAGGGTACGGCAACGCTTTAGGGGGAGCGTGCGTGTGAGGGCGCGGGTTAGTGTTAGCGTACGGGTTAGGATTAGGGGACGGGTGAGGGTCAGGCTTCGGGGAAGGGTTAGGGTTAGGGTTCGGGCTAGGGTTAGGGTTAGGGGACGGGGACGGTTTAGGGTCCAGGTGAGGGTACGGCAACGCTTTAGGGGGAGCGTGCGTGTGAGGGCGCGGGTTAGTGTTAGCGTACGGGTTAGGATTATGGCACGGGTGAGGGTCAGGCTTCGGGGAAGGGTTAGGGTTAGGGTTCCGGCTAGGGTTAGGGTTAGGGGACGGGGACGGTTTAGGGTCCAGGTGAGCGTACGGCAACGCTTTAGGGGGAGCGTGCGTGTGAGGGCGCGGGTTAGTGTTAGCGTACGGGTTAGGATTAGGGGACGGGTGAGGGTCAGGCTTCGGGGAAGGGTTAGGGTTAGGGTTCGGGCTAGGGTTAGGGTTAGGGGACGGGGACGGTTTAGGGTCCAGGTGAGGGTACGGCAACGCTTTAGGGGGAGCGTGCGTGTGAGGGCGCGAGTTAGTGTTAGCGTACGGGTTAGGATTAGGGCACGGGTGAGGGTCAGGCTTCGGGGAAGCGTTAGGGTTAGGGTTCGGGCTAGGGTTAGGGTTAGGGGACGGGGACGGTTTAGGGTCCAGGTGAGGGTACGGCAACGCTTTAGGGGGAGCGTGCGTGTGAGGGCGCGGGTTAGTGTTAGCGTACGGGTTAGGATTAGGGCACGGGTGAGGGTCAGGCTTCGGGGAAGGGTTAGGGTTAGGGTTCGGGCTAGGGTTAGGGTTAGGGGACGGGGACGGTTTAGGGTCCAGGTGAGGGTACGGCAACGCTTTAGGGGGAGCATGCGTGTGAGGGCGCGGGTTAGTGTTCGCGTACGGGTTAGGATTAGGGGACGGGTGAGGGTCAGGCTTCGGGGAAGGGTTAGGGTTAGGGTTCGGGCTAGGGTTAGGGTTAGGGGACGGGGACGGTTTAGGGTCCAGGTGAGGGTACGGCAACGCTTTAGGGGGAGCGTGCATGTGAGGGCGCGGGTTAGTGTTAGCGTACGGGTTAGGATTAGGGGACGGGTGAGGGTCAGGATTCGGGGAAGGGTTAGGGTTAGGGTTCGGGCTAGGGTTAGGGTTAGGGGACGGGGACGGTTTAGGGTCCAGGTGAGGGTACGGCAACGCTTTAGGGGGAGCGTGCGTGTGAGGGCGCGGGTTAGTGTTAGCGTACGGGTTAGGATTAGGGCACGGGTGAGGGTCAGGCTTCGGGGAAGCGTTAGGGTTAGGGTTCGGGCTAGGGTTAGGGTTAGGGGACGGTTACTGTTTAGGGTCCAGGTGACGGTACGGAAACGCTTTAGGGGGAGCGTGCGTGTGAGGGCGCGGGTTAGTGTTAGCGTACGTGTTAGGATTAGGGCACGGGTGAGGGTCAGGCTTCGGGGAAGGGTTAGGGTTAGGGTTCGGGCTAGGGTTAGGGTTAGGGGACGGGGACGGTTTAGGGTCCAGGTGAGGGTACGGCAACGCTTTAGGGGGAGCGTGCGTGTGAGGGCGCGGGTTAGTGTTAGCGTACGGGTTAGGATTAGGGGATGGGTGAGGGTCAGGCTTCGGGGAAGGGTTAGGGATAGGGTTCGGGCTAGGGTTAGGGTTAGGTGACGGGGACGGTTTAGGGTCCGGGTGAGGGTATGGCAACGCTTTAGGGGGAGCGTGCGTGTGAGGGCGCGGGTTAGTGTTAGCGTACGGTTTAGGATTAGGGCACGGGTGAGGGTCAGGCTTCGGGGAAGGGTTAGGGTTAGGGTTTGGGCTAGGGTTAGGGTTAGGGGACGGGGACGGTTTAGGGTCCAGGTGAGGGTACGGCAACGCTTTAGGGGGAGCGTGCGTGTGAGGGCGCGGGTTAGTGTTAGCGTACGGGTTAGGATTAGGGCACAGTTGAGGGTCAGGCTTCGGGGAAGGGTTAGGGTTAGGGTTCGGGCTAGGGTTAGGGTTAGGGGACGGGGACGGTTTAGGGTCCAGGTGAGGGTACGGCAACGCTTTAGGGGGAGCGTGCGTGTGAGGGCGCGGGTTAGTGTTAGCGTACGGGTTAGGATTAGGGCACGGGTGAGGGTCAGGCTTCGGGGAAGGGTTAGGGTTAGGGTTCGGGCTAGGGTTAGGGTTAGGGGACGGGGACGGTTTAGGGTCCAGGTGAGGGTACGGCAACGCTTTAGGGGGAGCGTGCGTGTGAGGGCGCGGGTTAGTGTTAGCGTACGGGTTAGGATTATGGGACGGGTGAGGGTCAGGCTTCGGGGAAGGGTTAGGGTTAGGGTTCGGGCTAGGGTTAGGGTTAGGGGACGGGGACGGTTTAGGGTGCAGGTGAGGGTACGGCAACGCTTTAGGGGGAGTGTGCATGTGAGGGCGCGGGTTAGTGTTAGCGTACGGGTTAGGATTAGGGCACGGGTGAGGGTCAGGCTTCGGGGAAGGGTTAGGGTTAGGGTTCGGGCTAGGGTTAGGGTTAGGGGACGGGGACGGTTTAGGGTCCAGGTGAGGGTACGGCAACACTTTAGGGGGAGCGTGCGTGTGAGGGCGCGGGTTAGTGTTAGCGTACGGGTTAGGATTAGGGGACGGGTGAGGGTCAGGCTTCGGGGAAGGGTTAGGGTTAGGGTTCGGGCTAGGGTTAGGGTTAGGGGACGGGGACGGTTTAGGGTCCAGGTGAGGGTATGGCAACGCTTTAGGGGGAGCGTGCGTGTGAGGGCGCGGGTTAGTGTTAGCGTACGGGTTAGGATTAGGGCAAGGGTGAGGGTCAGGCTTTGGGGAAGGGTTAGGGTTAGGGTTCGGGCTAGGGTTAGGGTTAGGGGACGGGGACGGTTTAGGGTCCAGGTGAGGGTACGGCAACGCTTTAGGGGGAGCGTGCGTGTGAGGGCGCGGGTTAGTGTTAGCGTACGGGTTAGGATTAGGGGACGGGTGAGGGTCAGGCTTCGGGGAAGGTTTAGGGTTAGGGTTCGGGCTAGGGTTAGGGTTAGGGGACGGGGACGGTTTAGGGTCCAGGTGAGGGTACGGCAACGCTTTAGGGGGAGCGTGCGTGTGAGGGCGCGGGTTAGTGTTAGCGTACGGGTTAGGATTAGGGCACGGGTGAGGGTCAGGCTTCGGGGAAGGGTTAGGGTTAGGGTTCTGGCTAGGGTTAGGGTTAGGGGACGGGGACGGTTTAGGGTCCAGGTGAGGGTACGGCAACGCTTTAGGGGGAGCGTGCGTGTGAGGGCGCGGGTTAGTGTTAGCGTACGGGTTAGGATTAGGGGACGGGTGAGGGTCAGGATTCGGGGAAGGGTTAGGGTTAGGGTTCGGGCTAGGGTTAGGGTTAGGGGACGGGGACGGTTTAGGGTCCAGGTGAGGGTACGGCAACGCTTTAGGGGGAGCGTGCGTGTGAGGGCGCGGGTTAGTGTTAGCGTACGGGTTAGGATTAGGGGACGGGTGAGGGTCAGGCTTCGGGGAAGGGTTAGGGTTAGGGTTCGGGCTAGGGTTAGGGTTAGGGGACGGGGACGGTTTAGGGTCCAGGTGAGGGTACGGCAACGCTTTAGGGGGAGCGTGCGTGTGAGGGCGCGGGTTAGTGTTAGCGTACGGGTTAGGATTAGGGGACGGGTGAGGGTCAGGCTTCGGGGAAGGGTTAGGGTTAGGGTTCGGGCTAGGGTTAGGGTTAGGGGACGGGGACGGTTTAGGGTCCAGGTGAGGGTACGGCAACGCTTTAGGGGGAGCGTGCGTGTGAGGGCGCGGGTTAGTGTTAGCGTACGTGTTAGGATCAGGGGACGGGTGAGGGTCAGGCTTCGGGGAAGGGTTAGAGTTAGGGTTCAGGCTAGGGTTAGGGTTAGGGGACGGGGACAGTTTAGGGTCCAGGTGAGGGTACGGCAACGCTTTAGGGGAAGCGTGCGTGTGAGGGCGCGGGTTAGTGTTAGCGTACGGGTTAGGATTAGGGGACGGGTGAGGGTCAGGCTTCGGGGAAGGGTTAGGGTTAGGGTTCGGGCTAGGGTTAGGGTTAGGGGACGGGGACGGTTTAGGGTCCAGGTGAGGGTACGGCAACGCTTTAGGGGGAGCGTGCGTGTGAGGGCGCGGGTTAGTGTTAGCGTACGGGTTAGGATTAGGGCACGGGTGAGGGTCAGGCTTCGGGGAAGGGTTAGGGTTAGGGTTCGGGCTAGGGTTAGGGTTAGGGGACGGGGACGGTTTAGGGTCCAGGTGAGGGTACGGCAACGCTTTAGGGGGATCGTGCGTGTGAGGGCGCGGGTTAGTGTTAGCGTACGGGTTAGGATTAGGGCACGGGTGAGGGTCAGGCTTCGGGGAAGGGTTAGGGTTAGGGTTCGGGCTAGGGTTAGGGTTAGGGGACGGGGACGGTTTAGGGTCCAGGTGAGGGTACGGCAACGCTTTAGGGGGAGCGTGCGTGTGAGGGCGCGGGTTAGCGTTAGCGTACGGTTTAGGATTAGGGGACGGGTGAGGGTCAGGCTTCGGGGAAGGGTTAGGGTTAGGGTTCGGGCTAGTGTTAGGGTTAGGGGACGGGGACGGTTTAGGGTCCAGGTGAGGGTACGGCAACGCTTTAGGGGGAGCGTGCGTGTGAGGGCGCGGGTTAGTGTTAGCGTACGGGTTAGGATTAGGGGACGGGTGAGGGTCAGGCTTCGGGGAAGGGTTAGGGTTAGGGTTCGGGCTAGGGTTAGGGTTAGGGGATGGGGACGGTTTAGGGTCCAGGTGAGGGTACGGCAATGCTTTAGGGGGAGCGTGCGTGTGAGGGCGCGGGTTAGTGTTAGCGTACGGGTTAGGATTAGGGCACGGGTGAGGGTCAGGCTTCGGGGAAGGGTTAGGGTTAGGGTTCGGGCTAGGGTTAGGGTTAGGGGATGGGGACGGTTTAGGGTCCAGGTGAGGGTACGACAACGCTTTAGGGGGAGCGTGCGTGTGAGGGCGCGGGTTAGTGTTAGCGTACGGGTTAGGATTAGGGCACGGGTGAGGGTCAGGCTTCGGGGAAGGGTTAGGGTTAGGGTTCGGGCTAGGGTTAGGGTTAGGGGACGGGGACGGTTTAGGGTCCAGGTGAGGGTACGGCAACGCTTTAGGGGGAGCGTGCGTGTGAGGGTGCGGGTTAGTGTTAGCGTACGGGTTAGGATTAGGGCACGGGTGAGGGTCAGGCTTCGGGGAAGGGTTAGGGTTAGGGTTCGGGCTAGGGTTAGGGTTAGGGGACGGGGACGGTTTAGGGTCCAGGTGAGGGTACGGCAACGCTTTAGGGGGAGCGTGCGTGTGAGGGCGCGGGTTAGTGTTAGCGTACGGGTTAGGATTAGGGGATGGGTGAGGGTCAGGCTTCGGGGAAGGGTTAGGGATAGGGTTCGGGCTAGGGTTAGGGTTAGGTGACGGGGACGGTTTAGGGTCCAGGTGAGGGTACGGCAACGCTTTAGGGGGAGCGTGCGTGTGAGGGCGCGGGTTAGTGTTAGCGTACGGGTTAGGATTAGGGCACGGGTGAGGGTCAGGCTTCGGGGAAGCGTTAGGGTTAGGGTTCGGGCTAGGGTTAGGGTTAGGGGACGGTTACTGTTTAGGGTCCAGGTGACGGTACGGAAACGCTTTAGGGGGAGCGTGCGTGTGAGGGCGCGGGTTAGTGTTAGCGTACGTGTTAGGATTAGGGCACGGGTGAGGGTCAGGCTTCGGGGAAGGGTTAGGGTTAGGGTTCGGGCTAGGGTTAGGGTTAGGGGACGGGGACGGTTTAGGGTCCAGGTGAGGGTACGGCAACGCTTTAGGGGGAGCGTGCGTGTGAGGGCGCGGGTTAGTGTTAGCGTACGGGTTAGGATTAGGGGATGGGTGAGGGTCAGGCTTCGGGGAAGGGTTAGGGATAGGGTTCGGGCTAGGGTTAGGGTTAGGTGACGGGGACGGTTTAGGGTCCGGGTGAGGGTATGGCAACGCTTTAGGGGGAGCGTGCGTGTGAGGGCGCGGGTTAGTGTTAGCGTACGGTTTAGGATTAGGGCACGGGTGAGGGTCAGGCTTCGGGGAAGGGTTAGGGTTAGGGTTTGGGCTAGGGTTAGGGTTAGGGGACGGGGACGGTTTAGGGTCCAGGTGAGGGTACGGCAACGCTTTAGGGGGAGCGTGCGTGTGAGGGCGCGGGTTAGTGTTAGCGTACGGGTTAGGATTAGGGCACAGTTGAGGGTCAGGCTTCGGGGAAGGGTTAGGGTTAGGGTTCGGGCTAGGGTTAGGGTTAGGGGACGGGGACGGTTTAGGGTCCAGGTGAGGGTACGGCAACGCTTTAGGGGGAGCGTGCGTGTGAGGGCGCGGGTTAGTGTTAGCGTACGGGTTAGGATTAGGGCACGGGTGAGGGTCAGGCTTCGGGGAAGGGTTAGGGTTAGGGTTCGGGCTAGGGTTAGGGTTAGGGGACGGGGACGGTTTAGGGTCCAGGTGAGGGTACGGCAACGCTTTAGGGGGAGCGTGCGTGTGAGGGCGCGGGTTAGTGTTAGCGTACGGGTTAGGATTATGGGACGGGTGAGGGTCAGGCTTCGGGGAAGGGTTAGGGTTAGGGTTCGGGCTAGGGTTAGGGTTAGGGGACGGGGACGGTTTAGGGTGCAGGTGAGGGTACGGCAACGCTTTAGGGGGAGTGTGCATGTGAGGGCGCGGGTTAGTGTTAGCGTACGGGTTAGGATTAGGGCACGGGTGAGGGTCAGGCTTCGGGGAAGGGTTAGGGTTAGGGTTCGGGCTAGGGTTAGGGTTAGGGGACGGGGACGGTTTAGGGTCCAGGTGAGGGTACGGCAACACTTTAGGGGGAGCGTGCGTGTGAGGGCGCGGGTTAGTGTTAGCGTACGGGTTAGGATTAGGGGACGGGTGAGGGTCAGGCTTCGGGGAAGGGTTAGGGTTAGGGTTCGGGCTAGGGTTAGGGTTAGGGGACGGGGACGGTTTAGGGTCCAGGTGAGGGTATGGCAACGCTTTAGGGGGAGCGTGCGTGTGAGGGCGCGGGTTAGTGTTAGCGTACGGGTTAGGATTAGGGCAAGGGTGAGGGTCAGGCTTTGGGGAAGGGTTAGGGTTAGGGTTCGGGCTAGGGTTAGGGTTAGGGGACGGGGACGGTTTAGGGTCCAGGTGAGGGTACGGCAACGCTTTAGGGGGAGCGTGCGTGTGAGGGCGCGGGTTAGTGTTAGCGTACGGTTTAGGATTAGGGGACGGGTGAGGGTCAGGCTTCGGGGAAGGTTTAGGGTTAGGGTTCGGGCTAGGGTTAGGGTTAGGGGACGGGGACGGTTTAGGGTCCAGGTGAGGGTACGGCAACGCTTTAGGGGGAGCGTGCGTGTGAGGGCGCGGGTTAGTGTTAGCGTACGGGTTAGGATTAGGGCACGGGTGAGGGTCAGGCTTCGGGGAAGGGTTAGGGTTAGGGTTCTGGCTAGGGTTAGGGTTAGGGGACGGGGACGGTTTAGGGTCCAGGTGAGGGTACGGCAACGCTTTAGGGGGAGCGTGCGTGTGAGGGCGCGGGTTAGTGTTAGCGTACGGGTTAGGATTAGGGGACGGGTGAGGGTCAGGATTCGGGGAAGGGTTAGGGTTAGGGTTCGGGCTAGGGTTAGGGTTAGGGGACGGGGACGGTTTAGGGTCCAGGTGAGGGTACGGCAACGCTTTAGGGGGAGCGTGCGTGTGAGGGCGCGGGTTAGTGTTAGCGTACGGGTTAGGATTAGGGGACGGGTGAGGGTCAGGCTTCGGGGAAGGGTTAGGGTTAGGGTTCGGGCTAGGGTTAGGGTTAGGGGACGGGGACGGTTTAGGGTCCAGGTGAGGGTACGGCAACGCTTTAGGGGGAGCGTGCGTGTGAGGGCGCGGGTTAGTGTTAGCGTACGGGTTAGGATTAGGGGACGGGTGAGGGTCAGGCTTCGGGGAAGGGTTAGGGTTAGGGTTCGGGCTAGGGTTAGGGTTAGGGGACGGGGACGGTTTAGGGTCCAGGTGAGGGTACGGCAACGCTTTAGGGGGAGCGTGCGTGTGAGGGCGCGGGTTAGTGTTAGCGTACGTGTTAGGATCAGGGGACGGGTGAGGGTCAGGCTTCGGGGAAGGGTTAGAGTTAGGGTTCAGGCTAGGGTTAGGGTTAGGGGACGGGGACAGTTTAGGGTCCAGGTGAGGGTACGGCAACGCTTTAGGGGAAGCGTGCGTGTGAGGGCGCGGGTTAGTGTTAGCGTACGGGTTAGGATTAGGGGACGGGTGAGGGTCAGGCTTCGGGGAAGGGTTAGGGTTAGGGTTCGGGCTAGGGTTAGGGTTAGGGGACGGGGACGGTTTAGGGTCCAGGTGAGGGTACGGCAACGCTTTAGGGGGAGCGTGCGTGTGAGGGCGCGGGTTAGTGTTAGCGTACGGGTTAGGATTAGGGCACGGGTGAGGGTCAGGCTTCGGGGAAGGGTTAGGGTTAGGGTTCGGGCTAGGGTTAGGGTTAGGGGACGGGGACGGTTTAGGGTCCAGGTGAGGGTACGGCAACGCTTTAGGGGGATCGTGCGTGTGAGGGCGCGGGTTAGTGTTAGCGTACGGGTTAGGATTAGGGCACGGGTGAGGGTCAGGCTTCGGGGAAGGGTTAGGGTTAGGGTTCGGGCTAGGGTTAGGGTTAGGGGACGGGGACGGTTTAGGGTCCAGGTGAGGGTACGGCAACGCTTTAGGGGGAGCGTGCGTGTGAGGGCGCGGGTTAGCGTTAGCGTACGGTTTAGGATTAGGGGACGGGTGAGGGTCAGGCTTCGGGGAAGGGTTAGGGTTAGGGTTCGGGCTAGTGTTAGGGTTAGGGGACGGGGACGGTTTAGGGTCCAGGTGAGGGTACGGCAACGCTTTAGGGGGAGCGTGCGTGTGAGGGCGCGGGTTAGTGTTAGCGTACGGGTTAGGATTAGGGGACGGGTGAGGGTCAGGCTTCGGGGAAGGGTTAGGGTTAGGGTTCGGGCTAGGGTTAGGGTTAGGGGATGGGGACGGTTTAGGGTCCAGGTGAGGGTACGGCAATGCTTTAGGGGGAGCGTGCGTGTGAGGGCGCGGGTTAGTGTTAGCGTACGGGTTAGGATTAGGGCACGGGTGAGGGTCAGGCTTCGGGGAAGGGTTAGGGTTAGGGTTCGGGCTAGGGTTAGGGTTAGGGGATGGGGACGGTTTAGGGTCCAGGTGAGGGTACGACAACGCTTTAGGGGGAGCGTGCGTGTGAGGGCGCGGGTTAGTGTTAGCGTACGGGTTAGGATTAGGGCACGGGTGAGGGTCAGGCTTCGGGGAAGGGTTAGGGTTAGGGTTCGGGCTAGGGTTAGGGTTAGGGGACGGGGACGGTTTAGGGTCCAGGTGAGGGTACGGCAACGCTTTAGGGGGAGCGTGCGTGTGAGGGTGCGGGTTAGTGTTAGCGTACGGGTTAGGATTAGGGCACGGGTGAGGGTCAGGCTTCGGGGAAGGGTTAGGGTTAGGGTTCGGGCTAGGGTTAGGGTTAGGGGATGGGGACGGTTTAGAGTCCAGGTGAGGGTACGGCAACGCTTTAGGGGGAGCGTGCGTGTGAGGGCGCGGGTTAGTGTTAGCGTACGGGTTAGGATTAGGGGACGGGTGAGGGTCAGGCTTCGGGGAAGGGTTAGGGTTAGGGTTCGGGCTAGGGTTAGGGTTAGGGGACGGGGACGGTTTAGGGTCCAGGTGAGGGTACGGCAACGCTTTAGGGGGAGCGTGCGTGTGAGGGCGCGGGTTAGTGTTAGCGTACGGGTTAGGATTAGGGCACGGGTGAGGGTCAGGCTTCGGGGAAGGGTTAGGGTTAGGGTTCGGGCTAGGGTTAGGGTTAGGGGACGGGGACGGTTTAGGGTCCAGGTGAGGGTACGGCAACGCTTTAGGGGGAGCGTGCGTGTGAAGGCGCGGGTTAGTGTTAGCGTACGGGTTAGGATTAGGGGACGGGTGAGGGTCAGGCTTCGGGGAAGGGTTAGGATTAGGGTTCGGGCTAGGGTTAGGGTTAGGGGACGGGGACGGTTTAGGGTCCAGGTGAGGTTACGGCAACGCTTTAGGGGGAGCGTGCGTGTGAGGGCGCGGGTTAGTGTTAGCGTACGGGTTAGGATTAGGGGACGGGTGAGGGTCAGGCTTCGGGGAAGGGTTAGGGTTAGGGTTCGGGCTAGGGTTAGGGTTAGGGGACGGGGACGGTTTAGGGTCCAGGTGAGGGTACGGCAACGCTTTAGGGGGAGCGTGCGTGTGAGGGCGCGGGTTAGTGTTAGCGTACGGGTTAGGATTATGGGACGGGTGAGGGTCAGGCTTCGGGGAAGGGTTAGGGTTAGGGTTCGGGCTAGGGTTAGGGTTAGGGGACGGGGACGGTTTAGGGTCCAGGTGAGGGTACGGCAACGCTTTAGGGGGAGCGTGCGTGTGAGGGCGCGGGTTAGTGTTAGCGTACGGGTTAGGATTAGGGCACG
Organism: Delphinus delphis; assembly: GCF_949987515.2. NCBI lineage: Eukaryota > Metazoa > Chordata > Mammalia > Artiodactyla > Delphinidae > Delphinus > Delphinus delphis. The sequence continues at coordinate 44,602 of NW_027192732.1, read as the reverse complement.
GGTGAGGGTCAGGCTTCGGGGAAGGGTTAGGTTTAGGGTTCGGGCTAGGGTTAGGGTTAGGGGACGGGGACGGTTTAGGGTCCAGGTGAGGGTACGGCAACACTTTAGGGGGAGCGTGCGTGTGATGGCGCGGGTTAGTGTTCGCGTACGGGTTACGATTAGGGGACGGGTGAGGGTCAGGCTTCGGGGAAGGGTTAGGGTTAGGGTTCGGGCTAGGGTTAGGGTTAGGGGACGGGGACGGTTTAGGGTCCAGGTGAGGGTACGGCAACGCTTTAGGGGGAGCGTGCGTGTGAGGGCGCGGGTTAGTGTTCGCGTACGGGTTAGGATTAGGGCAAGGGTGAGGGTCAGGCTTCGGGGAAGGGTTAGGGTTAGGGTTCGGGCTAGGGTTAGGGTTAGGGGACGGGGACGGTTTAGGGTCCAGGTGAGGGTACGGCAACGCTTTAGGGGGAGCGTGCGTGTGAGGGCGCAGGTTAGTGTTAGCGTACGGGTTAGGATTAGGGCACGGGTGAGGGTCAGGCTTCGGGGAAGGTTTAGGGTTAGGGTTCGGGCTAGGGTTAGGGTTAGGGGACGGGGACGGTTTAGGGTCCAGGTGAGGGTACGGCAACGCTTTAGGGGGAGCGTGCGTGTGAGGGCGCGGGTTAGTGTTAGCGTACGGGTTAGGATTAGGGCACGGGTGAGGGTCAGGCTTCGGGGAAGGGTTAGGGTTAGGGTTCGGGCTAGGGTTAGGGTTAGGGGACGGGGACGGTTTAGGGTCCAGGTGAGGGTACGGCAACGCTTTAGGGGGAGCGTGCGTGTGAGGGCGCGGGTTAGTGTTAGCGTACGGGTTAGGATTAGGGGACGGGTGAGGGTCAGGATTCGGGGAAGGGTTAGGGTTAGGGTTCGGGCTAGGATTAGGGTTAGGGGACGGGGACGGTTTAGGGTCCAGGTGAGGGTACGGCAACGCTTTAGGGGGAGCGTGCGTGTGAGGGCGCGGGTTAGTGTTAGCGTACGGGTTAGGATTAGGGCAAGGGTGAGGGTCAGGCTTCGGGGAAGGGTTAGGGTTAGGGTTCGGGCTAGGGTTAGGGTTAGGGGACGGGGACGGTTTAGGGTCCAGGTGAGGGTACGGCAACGCTTTAGGGGGAGCGTGCGTGTGAGGGCGCGGGTTAGTGTTAGCGTACGGGTTAGGATTAGGGGACGGGTGAGGGTCAGGCTTCGGGGAAGGGTTAGGGTTAGGGTTCGGGCTAGGGTTAGGGTTAGGGGACGGGGACGGTTTAGGGTCCAGGTGAGGGTACGGCAATGCTTTAGGGGGAGCGTGCGTGTGAGGGCGCGGGTTAGTGTTAGCGTACGGGTTAGGATTAGGGGACGGGTGAGGGTCAGGCTTCGGGGAAGGGTTAGGGTTAGGGTTCGGGCTAGGGTTAGGGTTAGGTGACGGGGACGGTTTAGGGTCCAGGTGAGGGTACGGCAACGCTTTAGGGGGAGCGTGCGTGTGAGGGCGCGGGTTAGTGTTAGCGTACGGGTTAGGATTAGGGGACGGGTGAGGGTCAGGCTTCGGGCAAGGGTTAGGATTAGGGTTCGGGCTAGGGTTAGGGTTAGGGGACAGGGACAGTTTAGGGTCCAGGTGAGGTTACGGCAACGCTTTAGGGGGAGCGTGCGTGTGAGGGCGCGGGTTAGTGTTAGCGTACGGGTTAGGATTAGGGCACGGGTGAGGGTCAGGCTTCGGGGAAGGGTTAGGGTTAGGGTTCGGGCTAGGGTTAGGGTTAGGGGACGGGGACGGTTTAGGGTCCAGGTGAGGGTACGGCAACGCTTTAGGGGGAGCGTGCGTGTGAGGGCGCGGGTTAGTGTTAGCATACGGGTTAGGATTATGGGACGGGTGAGGGTCAGGCTTCGGGGAAGGGTTAGGGTTAGGGTTCGGGCTAGGGTTAGGGTTAGGGGACGGGGACGGTTTAGGGTCCAGGTGAGGGTACGGCAACGCTTTAGGGGGAGCGTGCGTGTGAGGGCGCGGGTTAGTGTTAGCGTACGGGTTAGGATTAGGGCACGGGTGAGGGTCAGGCTTCGGGGAAGGGTTAGGGTTAGGGTTCGGGCTAGGGTTAGGGTTAGGGGACGGGGACGGTTTAGGGTCCAGGTGAGGGTACGGCAACACTTTAGGGGGAGCGTGCGTGTGAGGGCGCGGGTTAGTGTTCGCGTACGGGTTACGATTAGGGGACGGGTGAGGGTCAGGCTTCGGGGAAGGGTTAGGGTTAGGGTTCGGGCTAGGGTTAGGGTTAGGGGACGGGGACGGTTTAGGGTCCAGGTGAGGGTACGGCAACGCTTTAGGGGAAGCGTGCGTGTGAGGGCGCGGGTTAGTGTTAGCGTACGGGTTAGGATTAGGGGACGGGTGAGGGTCAGGCTTCGGGGAAGGGTTAGGGTTAGGGTTCGGGCTAGGGTTAGGGTTAGGGGACGGGGACGGTTTAGGGTCCAGGTGAGGGTACGGCAACGCTTTAGGGGGAGCGTGCGTGTGAGGGCGCGGGTTAGTGTTAGCGTACGGGTTAGGATTAGGGCACGGGTTAGGGTCAGGCTTCGGGCAAGGGTTAGGGTTAGGGTTTGGGCTAGGGTTAGGGTTAGGGGACGGGGACGGTTTAGGGTCCAGGTGAGGGTACGGCAACGCTTTAGGGGGAGCGTGCGTGTGAGGGCGTGGGTTAGTGTTAGCGTACGGGTTAGGATTAGGGGACGGGTGAGGGTCAGGCTTCGGGGAAGGGTTAGGGTTAGGGTTCGGGCTAGGGTTAGGGTTAGGGGACGGGGACGGTTTAGGGTCCAGGTGAGGGTACGGCAACGCTTTAGGGGGAGCGTGCGTGTGAGGGCGCGGGTTAGTGTTAGCGTACGGGTTAGGATTAGGGCACGGTTGAGGGTCAGGCTTCGGGGAAGGGTTAGGGTTAGGGTTCGGGCTAGGGTTAGGGTTAGGGGACGGGGACGGTTTAGGGTCCAGGTGAGGGTACGGCAACGCTTTAGGGGGAGCGTGCGTGTGAGGGCGCGGGTTAGTGTTAGCGTACGTGTTAGGATTAGGGCACGGGTGAGGGTCAGGCTTCGGGGAAGGGTTAGGGTTAGGGTTCGGGCTAGGGTTAGGGTTAGGGGACGGGGACGGTTTAGGGTCCAGGTGAGTGTACGGCAACGCTTTAGGGAAGCGTGCGTGTGAGGGCGCGGGTTAGTGTTAGCGTACGGGTTAGGATTAGGGGACGGGTGAGGGTCAGGCTTCGGGGAAGGGTTAGGGTTAGGGTTCGGGCTAGGGTTAGGGTTAGGGGACGGGGACGGTTTAGGGTCCAGGTGAGGGTACGGCAACGCTTTAGGGGGAGCGTGCGTGTGAGGGCGCGGGTTAGTGTTAGCGTACGGGTTAGGATTAGGGCACGGGTTAGGGTCAGGCTTCGGGCAAGGGTTAGGGTTAGGGTTCGGGCTAGGGTTAGGGTTAGGGGACGGGGACGGTTTAGGGTCCAGGTGAGGGTACGGCAACGCTTTAGGGGGAGCGTGCGTGTGAGGGCGTGGGTTAGTGTTAGCGTACGGGTTAGGATTAGGGGACGGGTGAGGGTCAGGCTTCGGGGAAGGGTTAGGGTTAGGGTTCGGGCTAGGGTTAGGGTTAGGGGACGGGGACGGTTTAGGGTCCAGGTGAGGGTACGGCAACGCTTTAGGGGGAGCGTGCGTGTGAGGGCGCGGGTTAGTGTTAGCGTACGGGTTAGGATTAGGGCACGGGTGAGGGTCAGGCTTCGGGGAAGGGTTAGGGTTAGGGTTCGGGCTAGGGTTAGGGTTAGGGGACGGGGACGGTTTAGGGTCCAGGTGAGGGTACGGCAACGCTTTAGGGGGAGCGTGCGTGTGAGGGTGCGGGTTAGTGTTAGCGTACGGGTTAGGATTAGGGCACGGGTGAGGGTCAGGCTTCGGGGAAGGGTTAGGGTTAGGGTTCGGGCTAGGGTTAGGGTTAGGGGATGGGGACGGTTTAGGGTCCAGGTGAGGGTACGGCAACGCTTTAGGGGGAGCGTGCGTGTGAGGGCGCGGGTTAGTGTTAGCGTACGGGTTAGGATTAGGGGACGGGTGAGGGTCAGGCTTCGGGGAAGGGTTAGGGTTAGGGTTTGGGCTAGGGTTAGGGTTAGGGGACGGGGACGGTTTAGGGTCCAGGTGAGGGTACGGCAACGCTTTAGGGGGAGCGTGCGTGTGAGGGCGCGGGTTAGTGTTAGCGTACGGGTTAGGATTAGGGGACGGGTGAGGGTCAGGCTTCGGGGAAGGGTTAGGGTTAGGGTTCGGGCTAGGGTTAGGGTTAGGGGACGGGGACGGTTTAGGGTCCAGGTGAGGGTACGGCAACGCTTTAGGGGGAGCGTGCGTGTGAAGGCGCGGGTTAGTGTTAGCGTACGGGTTAGGATTAGGGGACGGGTGAGGGTCAGGCTTCGGGGAAGGGTTAGGATTAGGGTTCGGGCTAGGGTTAGGGTTAGGGGACGGGGACGGTTTAGGGTCCAGGTGAGGTTACGGCAACGCTTTAGGGGGAGCGTGCGTGTGAGGGCGCGGGTTAGTGTTAGCGTACGGGTTAGGATTAGGGCACGGGTGAGGGTCAGGCTTCGGGGAAGGGTTAGGGTTAGGGTTCGGGCTAGGGTTAGGGTTAGGGGACGGGGACGGTTTAGGGTCCAGGTGAGGGTACGGCAACGCTTTAGGGGGAGCGTGCGTGTGAGGGCGCGGGTTAGTGTTAGCGTACGGGTTAGGATTAGGGCACGGGTTAGGGTCAGGCTTCGGGCAAGGGTTAGGGTTAGGGTTCGGGCTAGGGTTAGGGTTAGGGGACGGGGACGGTTTAGGGTCCAGGTGAGGGTACGGCAACGCTTTAGGGGGAGCGTGCGTGTGAGGGCGTGGGTTAGTGTTAGCGTACGGGTTAGGATTAGGGGACGGGTGAGGGTCAGGCTTCGGGGAAGGGTTAGGGTTAGGGTTCGGGCTAGGGTTAGGGTTAGGGGACGGGGACGGTTTAGGGTCCAGGTGAGGGTACGGCAACGCTTTAGGGGGAGCGTGCGTGTGAGGGCGCGGGTTAGTGTTAGCGTACGGGTTAGGATTAGGGCACGGGTGAGGGTCAGGCTTCGGGGAAGGGTTAGGGTTAGGGTTCGGGCTAGGGTTAGGGTTAGGGGACGGGGACGGTTTAGGGTCCAGGTGAGGGTACGGCAACGCTTTAGGGGGAGCGTGCGTGTGAGGGTGCGGGTTAGTGTTAGCGTACGGGTTAGGATTAGGGCACGGGTGAGGGTCAGGCTTCGGGGAAGGGTTAGGGTTAGGGTTCGGGCTAGGGTTAGGGTTAGGGGATGGGGACGGTTTAGGGTCCAGGTGAGGGTACGGCAACGCTTTAGGGGGAGCGTGCGTGTGAGGGCGCGGGTTAGTGTTAGCGTACGGGTTAGGATTAGGGGACGGGTGAGGGTCAGGCTTCGGGGAAGGGTTAGGGTTAGGGTTTGGGCTAGGGTTAGGGTTAGGGGACGGGGACGGTTTAGGGTCCAGGTGAGGGTACGGCAACGCTTTAGGGGGAGCGTGCGTGTGAGGGCGCGGGTTAGTGTTAGCGTACGGGTTAGGATTAGGGGACGGGTGAGGGTCAGGCTTCGGGGAAGGGTTAGGGTTAGGGTTCGGGCTAGGGTTAGGGTTAGGGGACGGGGACGGTTTAGGGTCCAGGTGAGGGTACGGCAACGCTTTAGGGGGAGCGTGCGTGTGAAGGCGCGGGTTAGTGTTAGCGTACGGGTTAGGATTAGGGGACGGGTGAGGGTCAGGCTTCGGGGAAGGGTTAGGATTAGGGTTCGGGCTAGGGTTAGGGTTAGGGGACGGGGACGGTTTAGGGTCCAGGTGAGGTTACGGCAACGCTTTAGGGGGAGCGTGCGTGTGAGGGCGCGGGTTAGTGTTAGCGTACGGGTTAGGATTAGGGCACGGGTGAGGGTCAGGCTTCGGGGAAGGGTTAGGGTTAGGGTTCGGGCTAGGGTTAGGGTTAGGGGACGGGGACGGTTTAGGGTCCAGGTGAGGGTACGGCAACGCTTTAGGGGGAGCGTGCGTGTGAGGGCGCGGGTTAGTGTTAGCGTACGGGTTAGAATTATGGGACGGGTGAGGGTCAGGCTTCGGGGAAGGGTTAGGGTTAGGGTTCGGGCTAGGGTTAGGGTTAGGGGACGGGGACGGTTTAGGGTCCAGGTGAGGGTACGGCAACGCTTTAGGGGGAGCGTGCGTGTGAGGGCGCGGGTTAGTGTTAGCGTACGGGTTAGGATTAGGGCACGGGTGAGGGTCAGGCTTCGGGGAAGGGTTAGGTTTAGGGTTCGGGCTAGGGTTAGGGTTAGGGGACGGGGACGGTTTAGGGTCCAGGTGAGGGTACGGCAACACTTTAGGGGGAGCGTGCGTGTGATGGCGCGGGTTAGTGTTCGCGTACGGGTTACGATTAGGGGACGGGTGAGGGTCAGGCTTCGGGGAAGGGTTAGGGTTAGGGTTCGGGCTAGGGTTAGGGTTAGGGGACGGGGACGGTTTAGGGTCCAGGTGAGGGTACGGCAACGCTTTAGGGGGAGCGTGCGTGTGAGGGCGCGGGTTAGTGTTCGCGTACGGGTTAGGATTAGGGCAAGGGTGAGGGTCAGGCTTCGGGGAAGGGTTAGGGTTAGGGTTCGGGCTAGGGTTAGGGTTAGGGGACGGGGACGGTTTAGGGTCCAGGTGAGGGTACGGCAACGCTTTAGGGGGAGCGTGCGTGTGAGGGCGCGGGTTAGTGTTAGCGTACGGGTTAGGATTAGGGCACGGGTGAGGGTCAGGCTTCGGGGAAGGTTTAGGGTTAGGGTTCGGGCTAGGGTTAGGGTTAGGGGACGGGGACGGTTTAGGGTCCAGGTGAGGGTACGGCAACGCTTTAGGGGGAGCGTGCGTGTGAGGGCGCGGGTTAGTGTTAGCGTACGGGTTAGGATTAGGGCACGGGTGAGGGTCAGGCTTCGGGGAAGGGTTAGGGTTAGGGTTCGGGCTAGGGTTAGGGTTAGGGGACGGGGACGGTTTAGGGTCCAGGTGAGGGTACGGCAACGCTTTAGGGGGAGCGTGCGTGTGAGGGCGCGGGTTAGTGTTAGCGTACGGGTTAGGATTAGGGGACGGGTGAGGGTCAGGCTTCGGGGAAGGGTTAGGGTTAGGGTTCGGGCTAGGATTAGGGTTAGGGGACGGGGACGGTTTAGGGTCCAGGTGAGGGTACGGCAACGCTTTAGGGGGAGCGTGCGTGTGAGGGCGCGGGTTAGTGTTAGCGTACGGGTTAGGATTAGGGCAAGGGTGAGGGTCAGGCTTCGGGGAAGGGTTAGGGTTAGGGTTCGGGCTAGGGTTAGGGTTAGGGGACGGGGACGGTTTAGGGTCCAGGTGAGGGTACGGCAACGCTTTAGGGGGAGCGTGCGTGTGAGGGCGCGGGTTAGTGTTAGCGTACGGGTTAGGATTAGGGCACGGGTGAGGGTCAGGCTTCGGGGAAGGGTTAGGGTTAGGGTTCGGGCTAGGGTTAGGGTTAGGGGACGGGGACGGTTTAGGGTCCAGGTGAGGGTACGGCAACGCTTTAGGGGGAGCGTGCGTGTGAGGGCGCGGGTTAGTGTTAGCGTACGGGTTAGGATTAGGGCACGGGTGAGGGTCAGGCTTCGGGGAAGGGTTAGGGTTAGGGTTCGGGCTAGGGTTAGGGTTAGGGGACGGGGACGGTTTAGGGTCCAGGTGAGGGTACGGCAACGCTTTAGGGGGAGCGTGCGTGTAAGGGCGCGGGTTAGTGTTAGCGTACGGGTTAGGATTAGGGCACGGGTGAGGGTCAGGCTTCGGGGAAGGGTTAGGGTTAGGGTTCGGGCTAGGGTTAGGGTTAGGGGACGGGGACGGTTTAGGGTCCAGGTGAGGGTACGGCAACGCTTTAGGGGGAGCGTGCGTGTGAGGGCGCGGGTTAGTGTTAGCGTACGGGTTAGGATTATGGGACGGGTGAGGGTCAGGCTTCGGGGAAGGGTTAGGGTTAGGGTTCGGGCTAGGGTTAGGGTTAGGGGACGGGGACGGTTTAGGGTCCAGGTGAGGGTACGGCAACGCTTTAGGGGGAGCGTGCGTGTGAGGGCGCGGGTTAGTGTTAGCGTACGGGTTAGGATTAGGGCACGGGTGAGGGTCAGGCTTCGGGGAAGGGTTAGGTTTAGGGTTCGGGCTAGGGTTAGGGTTAGGGGACGGGGACGGTTTAGGGTCCAGGTGAGGGTACGGCAACACTTTAGGGGGAGCGTGCGTGTGAGGGCGCGGGTTAGTGTTCGCGTACGGGTTACGATTAGGGGACGGGTGAGGGTCAGGCTTCGGGGAAGGGTTAGGGTTAGGGTTCGGGCTAGGGTTAGGGTTAGGGGATGGGGACGGTTTAGGGTCCAGGTGAGGGTATGGCAACGCTTTAGGGGGAGCGTGCGTGTGAGGGCGCGGGTTAGTGTTCGCGTACGGGTTAGGATTAGGGCAAGGGTGAGGGTCAGGCTTCGGGGAAGGGTTAGGGTTAGGGTTCGGGCTAGGGTTAGGGTTAGGGGACGGGGACGGTTTAGTGTCCAGGTGAGGGTACGGCAACGCTTTAGGGGGAGCGTGCGTGTGAGGGCGCGGGTTAGTGTTAGCGTACGGGTTAGGATTAGGGGACGGGTGAGGGTCAGGCTTCGGGGAAGGTTTAGGGTTAGGGTTCGGGCTAGGGTTAGGGTTAGGGGACGGGGACGGTTTAGGGTCCAGGTGAGGGTACGGCAACGCTTTAGGGGGAGCGTGCGTGTGAGGGCGCGGGTTAGTGTTAGCGTACGGGTTAGGATTAGGGCACGGGTGAGGGTCAGGCTTCGGGGAAGGGTTAGGGTTAGGGTTCTGGCTAGGGTTAGGGTTAGGGGACGGGGACGGTTTAGGGTCCAGGTGAGGGTACGGCAACGCTTTAGGGGGAGCGTGCGTGTGAGGGCGCGGGTTAGTGTTAGCGTACGGGTTAGGATTAGGGGACGGGTGAGGGTCAGGATTCGGGGAAGGGTTAGGGTTAGGGTTCGGGCTAGGATTAGGGTTAGGGGACGGGGACGGTTTAGGGTCCAGGTGAGGGTACGGCAACGCTTTAGGGGGAGCGTGCGTGTGAGGGCGCGGGTTAGTGTTAGCGTACGGGTTAGGATTAGGGCAAGGGTGAGGGTCAGGCTTCGGGGAAGGGTTAGGGTTAGGGTTCGGGCTAGGGTTAGGGTTAGGGGACGGGGACGGTTTAGGGTCCAGGTGAGGGTACGGCAATGCTTTAGGGGGAGCGTGCGTGTGAGGGCGCGGGTTAGTGTTAGCGTACGGGGTAGGATTAGGGGACGGGTGAGGGTCAGGCTTCGGGGAAGGGTTAGGGTTAGGGTTCGGGCTAGGGTTAGGGTTAGGGGACGGGGACGGTTTAGGGTCCAGGTGAGGGTACGGCAACGCTTTAGGGGGAGCGTGCGTGTGAGGGCGCGGGTTAGTGTTAGCGTACGGGTTACGATTAGGGGACGGGTGAGGGTCAGGCTTCGGGGAAGGGTTAGGGTTAGGGTTTGGGCTAGGGTTAGGGTTAGGGGACGGGGACGGTTTAGGGTCCAGGTGAGGGTACGGCAACGCTTTAGGGGGAGCGTGCGTGTGAGGGCGTGGGTTAGTGTTAGCGTACGGGATAGGATTAGGGCACGGGTGAGGGTCAGGCTTCGGGGAAGGGTTAGGGTTAGGGTTCGGGCTAGGGTTAGGGTTAGGGGACGGGGACGGTTTAGGGTCCAGGTGAGGGTACGGCAACGCTTTAGGGGGAGCGTGCGTGTGAGGGCGCGGGTTAGTGTTAGCGTACGGGTTAGGATTAGGGCACGGGTGAGGGTCAGGCTTCGGGCAAGGGTTAGGGTTAGGGTTCGGGCTAGGGTTAGGGTTAGGGGACGGGGACGGTTTAGGGTCCAGGTGAGGGTACGGCAACGCTTTAGGGGGAGCGTGCGTGTGAGGGCGTGGGTTAGTGTTAGCGTACGGGTTAGGATTAGGGGACGGGTGAGGGTCAGGCTTCGGGGAAGGGTTAGGGTTAGGGTTCGGGCTAGGGTTAGGGTTAGGGGACGGGGACGGTTTAGGGTCCAGGTGAGGGTACGGCAACGCTTTAGGGGGAGCGTGCGTGTGAGGGCGCGGGTTAGTGTTAGCGTACGGGTTAGGATTAGGGCACGGGTGAGGGTCAGGCTTCGGGGAAGGGTTTGGGTTAGGGTTCGGGCTAGGGTTAGGGTTAGGGGACGGGGACGGTTTAGGGTCCAGGTGAGGGTACGGCAACGCTTTAGGGGGAGCGTGCGTGTGAGGGCGCGGGTTAGTGTTAGCGTACGGGTTAGGATTAGGGGACGGGTGAGGGTCAGGCTTCGGGGAAGGGTTAGGATTAGGGTTCGGGCTAGGGTTAGGGTTAGGGGACGGGGACGGTTTAGGGTCCAGGTGAGGTTACGGCAACGCTTTAGGGGGAGCGTGCGTGTGAGGGCGCGGGTTAGTGTTAGCGTACGGGTTAGGATTAGGGCAAGGGTGAGGGTCAGGCTTCGGGGAAGGGTTAGGGTTAGGGTTCGGGCTAGGGTTAGGGTTAGGGGACGGGGACGGTTTAGGGTCCAGGTGAGGGTACGGCAATGCTTTAGGGGGAGCGTGCGTGTGAGGGCGCGGGTTAGTGTTAGCGTACGGGGTAGGATTAGGGGACGGGTGAGGGTCAGGCTTCGGGGAAGGGTTAGGGTTAGGGTTCGGGCTAGGGTTAGGGTTAGGGGACGGGGACGGTTTAGGGTCCAGGTGAGGGTACGGCAACGCTTTAGGGGGAGCGTGCGTGTGAGGGCGCGGGTTAGTGTTAGCGTACGGGTTACGATTAGGGGACGGGTGAGGGTCAGGCTTCGGGGAAGGGTTAGGGTTAGGGTTTGGGCTAGGGTTAGTGTTAGGGGACGGGGACGGTTTAGGGTCCAGGTGAGGGTACGGCAACGCTTTAGGGGGAGCGTGCGTGTGAGGGCGTGGGTTAGTGTTAGCGTACGGGATAGGATTAGGGCACGGGTGAGGGTCAGGCTTCGGGGAAGGGTTAGGGTTAGGGTTCGGGCTAGGGTTAGGGTTAGGGGACGGGGACGGTTTAGGGTCCAGGTGAGGGTACGGCAACGCTTTAGGGGGAGCGTGCGTGTGAGGGCGCGGGTTAGTGTTAGCGTACGGGTTAGGATTAGGGCACGGGTTAGGGTCAGGCTTCGGGCAAGGGTTAGGGTTAGGGTTCGGGCTAGGGTTAGGGTTAGGGGACGGGGACGGTTTAGGGTCCAGGTGAGGGTACGGCAACGCTTTAGGGGGAGCGTGCGTGTGAGGGCGTGGGTTAGTGTTAGCGTACGGGTTAGGATTAGGGGACGGGTGAGGGTCAGGCTTCGGGGAAGGGTTAGGGTTAGGGTTCGGGCTAGGGTTAGGGTTAGGGGACGGGGACGGTTTAGGGTCCAGGTGAGGGTACGGCAACGCTTTAGGGGGAGCGTGCGTGTGAGGGCGCGGGTTAGTGTTAGCGTACGGGTTAGGATTAGGGCACGGGTGAGGGTCAGGCTTCGGGGAAGGGTTTGGGTTAGGGTTCGGGCTAGGGTTAGGGTTAGGGGACGGGGACGGTTTAGGGTCCAGGTGAGGGTACGGCAACGCTTTAGGGGGAGCGTGCGTGTGAGGGCGCGGGTTAGTGTTAGCGTACGGGTTAGGATTAGGGGACGGGTGAGGGTCAGGCTTCGGGGAAGGGTTAGGATTAGGGTTCGGGCTAGGGTTAGGGTTAGGGGACGGGGACGGTTTAGGGTCCAGGTGAGGTTACGGCAACGCTTTAGGGGGAGCGTGCGTGTGAGGGCGCGGGTTAGTGTTAGCGTACGGGTTAGGATTAGGGCACGGGTGAGGGTCAGGTTTCGGGGAAGGGTTAGGGTTAGGGTTCGGGCTAGGGTTAGGGTTAGGGGACGGGGACGGTTTAGGGTCCAGGTGAGGGTACGGCAACGCTTTAGGGGGAGCGTGCGTGTGAGGGCGCGGGTTAGTGTTAGCGTACGGGTTAGGATTATGGGACGGGTGAGGGTCAGGCTTCGGGGAAGGGTTAGGGTTAGGGTTCGGGCTAGGGTTAGGGTTAGGGGACGGGGACGGTTTAGGGTCCAGGTGAGGGTACGGCAACGCTTTAGGGGGAGCGTGCGTGTGAGGGCGCGGGTTAGTGTTAGCGTACGGGTTAGGATTAGGGGACGGGTGAGGGTCAGGATTCGGGGAAGGGTTAGGGTTAGGGTTCGGGCTAGGATTAGGGTTAGGGGACGGGGACGGTTTAGGGTCCAGGTGAGGGTACGGCAACGCTTTAGGGGGAGCGTGCGTGTGAGGGCGCGGGTTAGTGTTAGCGTACGGGTTAGGATTAGGGCAAGGGTGAGGGTCAGGCTTCGGGGAAGGGTTAGGGTTAGGGTTCGGGCTAGGGTTAGGGTTAGGGGACGGGGACGGTTTAGGGTCCAGGTGAGGGTACGGCAACGCTTTAGGGGGAGCGTGCGTGTGAGGGCGCGGGTTAGTGTTAGCGTACGGGGTAGGATTAGGGGACGGGTGAGGGTCAGGCTTCGGGGAAGGGTTAGGGTTAGGGTTCGGGCTAGGGTTAGGGTTAGGGGACGGGGACGGTTTAGGGTCCAGGTGAGGGTACGGCAACGCTTTAGGGGGAGCGTGCGTGTGAGGGCGCGGGTTAGTGTTAGCGTACGGGTTAGGATTAGGGGACGGGTGAGGGTCAGGCTTCGGGGAAGGGTTAGGGTTAGGGTTTGGGCTAGGGTTAGGGTTAGGGGACGGGGACGGTTTAGGGTCCAGGTGAGGGTACGGCAACGCTTTAGGGGGAGCGTGCGTGTGAGGGCGTGGGTTAGTGTTAGCGTACGGGATAGGATTAGGGCACGGGTGAGGGTCAGGCTTCGGGGAAGGGTTAGGGTTAGGGTTCGGGCTAGGGTTAGGGTTAGGGGACGGGGACGGTTTAGGGTCCAGGTGAGGGTACGGCAACGCTTTAGGGGGAGCGTGCGTGTGAGGGCGCGGGTTAGTGTTAGCGTACGGGTTAGGATTAGGGCACGGGTTAGGGTCAGGCTTCGGGCAAGGGTTAGGGTTAGGGTTCGGGCTAGGGTTAGGGTTAGGGGACGGGGACGGTTTAGGGTCCAGGTGAGGGTACGGCAACGCTTTAGGGGGAGCGTGCGTGTGAGGGCGTGGGTTAGTGTTAGCGTACGGGTTAGGATTAGGGGACGGGTGAGGGTCAGGCTTCGGGGAAGGGTTAGGGTTAGGGTTCGGGCTAGGGTTAGGGTTAGGGGACGGGGACGGTTTAGGGTCCAGGTGAGGGTACGGCAACGCTTTAGGGGGAGCGTGCGTGTGAGGGCGCGGGTTAGTGTTAGCGTACGGGTTAGGATTAGGGCACGGGTGAGGGTCAGGCTTCGGGGAAGGGTTTGGGTTAGGGTTCGGGCTAGGGTTAGGGTTAGGGGACGGGGACGGTTTAGGGTCCAGGTGAGGGTACGGCAACGCTTTAGGGGGAGCGTGCGTGTGAGGGCGCGGGTTAGTGTTAGCGTACGGGTTAGGATTAGGGGACGGGTGAGGGTCAGGCTTCGGGGAAGGGTTAGGATTAGGGTTCGGGCTAGGGTTAGGGTTAGGGGACGGGGACGGTTTAGGGTCCAGGTGAGGGTACGGCAACGCTTTAGGGGGAGCGTGCGTGTGAGGGCGCGGGTTAGTGTTAGCGTACGGGTTAGGATTAGGGCACGGGTGAGGGTCAGGCTTCGGGGAAGGGTTAGGGTTAGGGTTCGGGCTAGGGTTAGGGTTAGGGGACGGGGACGGTTTAGGGTCCAGGTGAGGGTACGGCAACGCTTTAGGGGGAGCGTGCGTGTGAGGGCGCGGGTTAGTGTTAGCGTACGGGTTAGGATTAGGGGACGGGTGAGGGTCAGGCTTCGGGGAAGGGTTAGGGTTAGGGTTCGGGCTAGGGTTAGGGTTAGGGGACGGGGACGGTTTAGGGTCCAGGTGAGGGTACGGCAACGCTTTAGGGGGAGCGTGCGTGTGAGGGCGCGGGTTAGTGTTAGCGTACGGGTTAGGATTAGGGCACGAGTGAGGGTCAGGCTTCGGGGAAGGGTTAGGGTTAGGGTTCGGGCTAGGGTTAGGGTTAGGGGACGGGGACGGTTTAGGGTCCAGGTGAGGGTACGGCAACGCTTTAGGGGGAGCGTGCGTGTGAGGGCGCGGGTTAGTGTTAGCGTACGGGTTAGGATTATGGGACGGGTGAGGGTCAGGCTTCGGGGAAGGGTTAGGGTTAGGGTTCGGGCTAGGGTTAGGGTTAGGGGACGGGGACGGTTTAGGGTCCAGGTGAGGGTACGGCAACGCTTTAGGGGGAGCGTGCGTGTGAGGGCGCGGGTTAGTGTTAGCGTACGGGTTAGGATTAGGGCACGAGTGAGGGTCAGGCTTCGGGGAAGGGTTAGGGTTAGGGTTCGGGCTAGGGTTAGGGTTAGGGGACGGGGACGGTTTAGGGTCCAGGTGAGGGTACGGCAACATTTTAGGGGGAGCGTGCGTGTGAGGGCGCGGGTTAGTGTTCGCGTACGGGTTACGATTAGGGGACGGGTGAGGGTCAGGCTTCGGGGAAGGGTTAGGGTTAGGGTTCGGGCTAGGGTTAGGGTTAGGGGACGGGGACGGTTTAGGGTCCAGGTGAGGGTACGGCAACGCTATAGGGGGAGCGTGCGTGTGAGGGCGCGGGTTAGTGTTAGCGTTACGGGTTAGTATTAGGGCACGGGTGAGGGTCAGGCTTCGGGGAAGGGTTAGGGTTAGGGTTCGGGCTAGGGTTAGGGTTAGGGGACGGGGACGGTTTAGGGTCCAGGTGAGGGTACGGCAACGCTTTAGGGGGAGCGTGCGTGTGAGGGTGCGGGTTAGTGTTAGCGTACGGGTTAGGATTAGGGCACGGGTGAGGGTCAGGCTTCGGGGAAGGGTTAGGGTTAGGGTTCGGGCTAGGGTTAGGGTTAGGGGATGGGGACGGTTTAGGGTCCAGGTGAGGGTACGGCAACGCTTTAGGGGGAGCGTGCGTGTGAGGGCGCGGGTTAGTGTTAGCGTACGGGTTAGGATTAGGGGACGGGTGAGGGTCAGGCTTCGGGGAAGGGTTAGGGTTAGGGTTCGGGCTAGGGTTAGGGTTAGGGGACGGGGACGGTTTAGGGTCCAGGTGAGGGTACGGCAACGCTTTAGGGGGAGCGTGCGTGTGAGGGCGTGGGTTAGTGTTAGCGTACGGGTTAGGATTAGGGGACGGGTGAGGGTCAGGCTTCGGGGAAGGGTTAGGGTTAGGGTTCGGGCTAGGGTTAGGGTTAGGGGACGGGGACGGTTTAGGGTCCAGGTGAGGGTACGGCAACGCTTTAGGGGGAGCGTGCGTGTGAGGGCGCGGGTTAGTGTTAGCGTACGGGTTAGGATTAGGGGACGGGTGAGGGTCAGGCTTCGGGGAAGGGTTAGGGTTAGGGTTCGGGCTAGGGTTAGGGTTAGGGGACGGGGACGGTTTAGGGTCCAGGTGAGGGTACGGCAACGCTTTAGGGGGAGCGTGCGTGTGAGGGCGCGGGTTAGTGTTAGCGTACGGGTTAGGATTAGGGGACGGGTGAGGGTCAGGCTTCGGGGAAGGGTTAGGGTTAGGGTTCGGGCTAGGGTTAGGGTTAGGGGACGGGGACGGTTTAGGGTCCAGGTGAGGGTACGGCAACGCTTTAGGGGGAGCGTGCGTGTGAGGGCGCGGGTTAGTGTTAGCGTACGGGTTAGGATTAGGGGACGGGTGAGGGTCAGGCTTCGGGGAAGGGTTAGGATTAGGGTTCGGGCTAGGGTTAGGGTTAGGGGACGGGGACGGTTTAGGGTCCAGGTGAGGTTACGGCAACGCTTTAGGGGGAGCGTGCGTGTGAGGGCGCGGGTTAGTGTTAGCGTACGGGTTAGGATTAGGGCACGGGTGAGGGTCAGGCTTCGGGGAAGGGTTAGGGTTAGGGTTCGGGCTAGGGTTAGGGTTAGGGGACGGGGACGGTTTAGGGTCCAGGTGAGGGTACGGCAACGCTTTAGGGGGAGCGTGCGTGTGAGGGCGCGGGTTAGTGTTAGCGTACGGGTTAGGATTAGGGGACGGGTGAGGGTCAGGCTTCGGGGAAGGGTTAGGGTTAGGGTTCGGGCTAGGGTTAGGGTTAGGGGACGGGGACGGTTTAGGGTCCAGGTGAGGGTACGGCAACGCTTTAGGGGGAGCGTGCGTGTGAGGGCGCGGGTTAGTGTTAGCGTACGGGTTAGGATTAGGGGACGGGTGAGGGTCAGGCTTCGGGGAAGGGTTAGGATTAGGGTTCGGGCTAGGGTTAGGGTTAGGGGACGGGGACGGTTTAGGGTCCAGGTGAGGTTACGGCAACGCTTTAGGGGGAGCGTGCGTGTGAGGGCGCGGGTTAGTGTTAGCGTACGGGTTAGGATTAGGGCACGGGTGAGGGTCAGGCTTCGGGGAAGGGTTAGGGTTAGGGTTCGGGCTAGGGTTAGGGTTAGGCGACGGGGACGGTTTAGGGTCCAGGTGAGGGTACGGAAACGCTTTAGGGGGAGCGTGCGTGTGAGGGCGCGGGTTAGTGTTAGCGTACGTGTTAGGATTAGGGCACGGGTGAGGGTCAGGCTTCGGGGAAGGGTTAGGGTTAGGGTTCGGGCTAGGGTTAGGGTTAGGGGACGGGGACGGTTTAGGGTCCAGGTGAGGGTACGGCAACGCTTTAGGGGGAGCGTGCGTGTGAGGGCGCGGGTTAGTGTTCGCGTACGGGTTACGATTAGGGGACGGGTGACGGTCAGGCTTCGGGGAAGGGTTAGGGTTAGGGTTCGGGCTAGGGTTAGGGTTAGGGGACGGGGACGGTTTAGGGTCCAGGTGAGGGTACGGCAACGCTTTAGGAGGAGCGTGCGTGTGAGGGCGCGGGTTAGTGTTAGCGTACGGGTTAGGATTAGGGGACGGGTGAGGGTCAGGCTTCGGGGAAGGGTTAGGGTTAGGGTTCGGGCTAGGGTTAGGGTTAGGGGACGGGGACGGTTTAGGGTCCAGGTGAGGGTACGGCAACGCTTTAGGGGGAGCGTGCGTGTGAGGGCGCGGGTTAGTGTTAGCGTACGGGTTAGGATTAGGGGACGGGTGAGGGTCAGGCTTCGGGGAAGGGTTAGGGTTAGGGTTCGGGCTAGGGTTAGGGTTAGGGGACGGGGACGGTTTAGGGTCCAGGTGAGGGTACGGAAACGCTTTAGGGGGAGCGTGCGTGTGAGGGCGCGGGTTAGTGTTAGCGTACGGGTTAGGATTAGGGGACGGGTGAGGGTCAGGCTTCGGGGAAGGGTTAGGATTAGGGTTCGGGCTAGGGTTAGGGTTAGGGGACGGGGACGGTTTAGGGTCCAGGTGAGGTTACGGCAACGCTTTAGGGGGAGCGTGCGTGTGAGGGCGCGGGTTAGTGTTAGCGTACGGGTTAGGATTAGGGCACGGGTGAGGGTCAGGCTTCGGGGAAGGGTTAGGGTTAGGGTTCGGGCTAGGGTTAGGGTTAGGGGAAGGGGACGGTTTAGGGTCCAGGTGAGGGTACGGCAACGCTTTAGGGGGAGCGTGCGTGTGAGGGCGCGGGTTAGTGTTAGCGTACGGGTTAGGATTATGGGACGGGTGAGGGTCAGGCTTCGGGGAAGGGTTAGGGTTAGGGTTCGGGCTAGGGTTAGGGTTAGGGGACGGGGACGGTTTAGGGTCCAGGTGAGGGTACGGCAACGCTTTAGGGGGAGCGTGCGTGTGAGGGCGCGGGTTAGTGTTAGCGTACGGGTTAGGATTAGGGCACGGGTGAGGGTCAGGCTTCGGGGAAGGGTTAGGGTTAGGGTTCGGGCTAGGGTTAGGGTTAGGGGACGGGGACGGTTTAGGGTCCAGGTGAGGTTACGGAAACGCTTTAGGGGGAGCGTGCGTGTGAGGGCGCGGGTTAGTGTTAGCGTACGTGTTAGGATTAGGGCACGGGTGAGGGTCAGGCTTCGGGGAAGGGTTAGGGTTAGGGTTCGGGCTAGGGTTAGGGTTAGGGGACGGGGACGGTTTAGGGTCCAGGTGAGGGTACGGCAACGCTTTAGGGGGAGCGTGCGTGTGAGGGCGCGGGTTAGTGTTCGCGTACGGGTTACGATTAGGGGACGGGTGACGGTCAGGCTTCGGGGAAGGGTTAGGGTTAGGGTTCGGGCTAGGGTTAGGGTTAGGGGACGGGGACGGTTTAGGGTCCAGGTGAGGGTACGGCAACGCTTTAGGAGGAGCGTGCGTGTGAGGGCGCGGGTTAGTGTTAGCGTACGGGTTAGGATTAGGGGACGGGTGAGGGTCAGGCTTCGGGGAAGGGTTAGGGTTAGGGTTCGGGCTAGGGTTAGGGTTAGGGGACGGGGACGGTTTAGGGTCCAGGTGAGGGTACGGCAACGCTTTAGGGGGAGCGTGCGTGTGAGGGCGCGGGTTAGTGTTAGCGTACGGGTTAGGATTAGGGGACGGGTGAGGGTCAGGCTTCGGGGAAGGGTTAGGGTTAGGGTTCGGGCTAGGGTTAGGGTTAGGGGACGGGGACGGTTTAGGGTCCAGGTGAGGGTACGGAAACGCTTTAGGGGGAGCGTGCGTGTGAGGGCGCGGGTTAGTGTTAGCGTACGGGTTAGGATTAGGGGACGGGTGAGGGTCAGGCTTCGGGGAAGGGTTAGGATTAGGGTTCGGGCTAGGGTTAGGGTTAGGGGACGGGGACGGTTTAGGGTCCAGGTGAGGTTACGGCAACGCTTTAGGGGGAGCGTGCGTGTGAGGGCGCGGGTTAGTGTTAGCGTACGGGTTAGGATTAGGGCACGGGTGAGGGTCAGGCTTCGGGGAAGGGTTAGGGTTAGGGTTCGGGCTAGGGTTAGGGTTAGGGGACGGGGACGGTTTAGGGTCCAGGTGAGGGTACGGCAACGCTTAAGGGGGAGCGTGCGTGTGAGGGCGCGGGTTAGTGTTAGCGTACGGGTTAGGATTATGGGACGGGTGAGGGTCAGGCTTCGGGGAAGGGTTAGGGTTAGGGTTCGGGCTAGGGTTAGGGTTAGGGGACGGGGACGGTTTAGGGTCCAGGTGAGGGTACGGCAACGCATTAGGGGGAGCGTGCGTGTGAGGGCGCGGGTTAGTGTTAGCGTACGGGTTAGGATTAGGGCACGGGTGAGGGTCAGGCTTCGGGGAAGGGTTAGGGTTAGGGTTCGGGCTAGGGTTAGGGTTAGGGGACGGGGACGGTTTAGGGTCCAGGTGAGGGTACGGAAACGCTTTAGGGGGAGCGTGCGTGTGAGGGCGCGGGTTAGTGTTAGCGTACGTGTTAGGATTAGGGCACGGGTGAGGGTCAGGCTTCGGGGAAGGGTTAGGGTTAGGGTTCGGGCTAGGGTTAGGGTTAGGGGACGGGGACGGTTTAGGGTCCAGGTGAGGGTACGGCAACGCTTTAGGGGGAGCGTGCGTGTGAGGGCGCGGGTTAGTTTTAGCGTACGGGTTAGGATTAGGGGACGGGTGAGGGTCAGGCTTCGGGGAAGGGTTAGTGTTAGGGTTCGGGCTAGGGTTAGGGTTAGGGGACGGGGACGGTTTAGGGTCCAGGTGAGGGTACGGCAACGCTTTAGGGGGAGCGTGCGTGTGAGGGCGCGGGTTAGTGTTCGCGTACGGGTTAGGATTAGGGGACGGTTGAGGGTCAGGCTTCGGGGAAGGGTTAGGGTTAGGGTTCGGGCTAGGGTTAGGGTTAGAGGACGGGGACGGTTTAGGGTCCAGGTGAGGGTACGGCAACGCTTTAGGGGGAGCGTGCGTGTGAGGGCGCGGGTTAGTGTTAGCGTACGGGTTAGGATTAGGGGACGGGTGAGGGTCAGGCTTCGGGGAAGGGTTAGGGTTAGGGTTCGGGCTAGGGTTAGGGTTAGGGGACGGGGACGGTTTAGGGTCCAGGTGAGGGTACGGAAACGCTTTAGGGGGAGCGTGCGTGTGAGGGCGCGGGTTAGTGTTAGCGTACGGGTTAGGATTAGGGCACGGGTGAGGGTCAGGCTTCGGGGAAGGGTTAGGGTTAGGGTTCGGGCTAGGGTTAGGGTTAGGGGACGGGGACGGTTTAGGGTCCAGGTGAGGGTACGGCAACGCTTTAGGGGGAGCGTGCGTGTGAGGGCGCGGGTTAGTGTTAGCGTACGGGTTAGGATTAGGGGACGGGTGAGGGTCAGGATTCGGGGAAGGGTTAGGGTTAGGGTTCGGGCTAGGGTTAGGGTTAGGGGAAGGGGACGGTTTAGGGTCCAGGTGAGGGTACGGCAACGCTTTAGGGGGAGCGTGCGTGTGAGGGCGCGGGTTAGTGTTAGCGTACGGGTTAGGATTAGGGCAAGGGTGAGGGTCAGGCTTCGGGGAAGGGTTAGGGTTAGGGTTCGGGCTAGGGTTAGGGTTAGGGGACGGGGACGGTTTAGGGTCCAGGTGAGGGTACGGCAACGCTTTAGGGGGAGCGTGCGTGTGAGGGCGCGGGTTAGTGTTAGCGTACGGGTTAGGATTAGGGGACGGGTGAGGGTCAGGCTTCGGGGAAGGGTTAGGGTTAGGGTTCGGGCTAGGGTTAGGGTTAGGGGACGGGGACGGTTTAGGATCCAGGTGAGGGTACGGCAACGCTTTAGGGGGAGCGTGCGTCTGAGGGCGCGGGTTAGTGTTAGCGTACGGGTTAGTATTAGGGGACGGGTGAGGGTCAGGCTTCGGGGAAGGGTTAGGGTTAGGGTTCGGGCTAGGGTTAGGGTTAGGGGACGGGGACGGTTTAGGGTCCAGGTGAGGGTACGGCAACGCTTTAGGGGGAGCGTGCGTGTGAGGGCGCGGGTTAGTGTTAGCGTACGGGTTAGGATTAGGGCACGGTTGAGGGTCAGGCTTCGGGGAAGGGTTAGGGTTAGGGTTCGGGCTAGGGTTAGGGTTAGGGGACGGGGACGGTTTAGGGTCCAGGTGAGGGTACGGCAACGCTTTAGGGGGAGCGTGCGTGTGAGGGCGCGGGTTAGTGTTAGCGTACGTGTTAGGATTAGGGCACGGGTGAGGGTCAGGCTTCGGGGAAGGGTTAGGGTTAGGGTTCGGGCTAGGGTTAGGGTTAGGGGACGGGGACGGTTTAGGGTCCAGGTGAGGGTACGGCAACGCTTTAGGGGAAGCGTGCGTGTGAGGGCGCGGGTTAGTGTTAGCGTACGGGTTAGGATTAGGGGACGGGTGAGGGTCAGGCTTTGGGGAAGAGTTAGGGTTAGGGTTCGGGCTAGGGTTAGGGTTAGGGGACGGGGACGGTTTAGGGTCCAGGTGAGGGTGCGGCAACGCTTTAGGGGGAGCGTGCGTGTGAGGGCGCGGGTTAGTGTTAGCGTACGGGTTAGGATTAGGGCACGGGTTAGGATCAGGCTTCGGGCAAGGGTTAGGGTTAGGGTTCGGGCTAGGGTTAGGGTTAGGGGACGGGGACGGTTTAGGGTCCAGGTGAGGGTACGGCAACGCTTTAGGGGGAGCGTGCGTGTGAGGGCGCGGGTTAGTGTTAGCGTACGGGTTAGGATTAGGGCACGGTTGAGGGTCAGGCTTCGGGGAAGGGTTAGGGTTAGGGTTCGGGCTAGGGTTAGGGTTATGGGACGGGGACGGTTTAGGGTCCAGGTGAGGGTACGGCAACGCTTTAGGGGGAGCGTGCGTGTGAGGGCGTGGGTTAGTGTTAGCGTACGGGTTAGGATTAGGGCACGGGTGAGGGTCAGGCTTCGGGGAAGGGTTAGGGTTAGGGTTCGGGCTAGGGTTAGGGTTAGGGGACGGGGACGGTTTAGGGTCCAGGTGAGGGTACGGCAATGCTTTAGGGGGAGCGTGCGTGTGAGGGCGCGGGTTAGTGTTAGCATACGGTTTAGGATTAGGGCACGGTTGAGGGTCAGGCTTCGGGGAAGGGTTAGGGTTAGGGTTCGGGCTAGGGTTAGGGTTAGCGGACGGGGACGGTTTAGGGTCCAGGTGAGGGTACGGCAACGCTCTAGGGGGAGCGTGCGTGTGAGGACGCGGGTTAGTGTTAGCGTACGTGTTAGGATTAGGGCACGGGTGAGGGTCAGGCTTCGGGGAAGGGTTAGGGTTAGGGTTCGGGCTAGGGTTAGGGTTAGGGGACGGGGGCGGTTTAGGGTCTAGGTAAGGGTACGGCAACGCTTTAGGGGGAGCGTGCGTGTGAGGGCGCGGGTTAGTGTTAGCGTACGGGTTAGGATTAGGGGACGGGTGAGGGTCAGGCTTCGGGGAAGGGTTAGGGTTAGGGTTCGGGCTAGGGTTAGGGTTAGGGGACGGGGACGGTTTAGGGTCCAGGTGAGGGTGCGGCAACGCTTTAGGGGGAGCGTGCGTGTGAGGGCGCGGGTTAGTGTTAGCGTACGGGTTAGGATTAGGGCACGGGTTAGGGTCAGGCTTCGGGCAAGGGTTAGGGTTAGGGTTCGGGCTAGGGTTAGGGTTAGGGGACGGGGACGGTTTAGGGTACAGGTGAGGGTACGGCAACGCTTTAGGGGGAGCGTGCGTGTGAGGGCGCGGGTTAGTGTTAGCGTACGGGTTAGGATTAGGGGACGGGTGAGGGTCAGGCTTCGGGTAAGGGTTAGGGTTAGGGTTCGGGCTAGGGTTAGGGTTAGAGGACGGGGACGGTTTAGGGTCCAGGTGAGGGTACGGCAGCGCTTTAGGGGGAGCGTGCGTGTGAGGGCGTGGGTTAGTTTTAGCGTACGAGTTAGGATTAGGGGACGGGTGAGGGTCAGGCTTCGGGGAAGGGTTAGGGTTAGGGTTCGGGCTAGGGTTAGGGTTAGGGGACGGGGACGGTTTAGGGTCCAGGTGAGGGTACGGCAACGCTTTAGGGGGAGCGTGCGTGTGAGGGCGCGGGTTAGTGTTAGCGTACGGGTTAGGATTAGGGCACGGGTGAGGGTTAGGCTTCGGGGAAGGTTTAGGGTTAGGGTTCGGGCTAGGGTTAGGGTTAGGGGACGGGGACGGTTTAGAGTCCAGGTGAGGGTACGGCAACGCTTTAGGGGGAGCGTGCGTGTGAGGGCGCGGGTTAGTGTTAGCGTACGGGTTAGGATTAGGGCACGGTTGAGGGTCAGGCTTCGGGGAAGGGTTAGGGTTAGGGTTCGGGCTAGGGTTAGGGTTAGGGGACGGGGACGGTTTAGGGTCCAGGTGAGGGTACGGCAACGCTTTAGGGGGAGCGTGCGTGTGAGGGCGCGGGTTAGTGTTAGCGTACGTGTTAGGATTAGGGCACGGGTGAGGGTCAGGCTTCAGGGAAGGGTTAGGGTTAGGGTTCGGGCTAGGGTTAGGGTTAGGGGACGGGGACGGTTTAGGGTCCAGGTGAGGGTACGGCAATGCTTTAGGGGAAGCGTGCGTGTGAGGACGCGGGTTAGTGTTAGCGTACGGGTTAGGATTAGGGGACGGGTGAGGGTCAGGCTTCGGGGAAGGGTTAGGGTTAGGGTTCGGGCTAGGGTTAGGGTTAGGGGACGGGGACGGTTTAGGGTCCAGGTGAGGGTGCGGCAACGCTTTAGGGGGAGCGTGCGTGTGAGGGCGCGGGTTAGTGTTAGCGTACGGGTTAGGATTAGGGCACGGGTTAGGGTCAGGCTTCGGGCAAGGGTTAGGGTTAGGGTTCGGGCTAGGGTTAGGGTTAGGGGACGGGGACGGTTTAGGGTCCAGGTGAGGGTACGGCAACGCTTTAGAGGGAGCGTGCGTGTGAGGGCGCGGGTTAGTGTTAGCGTACGGGTTAGGATTAGGGGACGGGTGAGGGTCAGGCTTCGGGGAAGGGTTAGGGTTAGGGTTCGGGCTAGGGTTAGGGTTAGGGGACGGGGACGGTTTAGGGTCCAGGTGAGGGTACGGCAGCGCTTTAGGGGGAGCGTGCGTGTGAGGGCGTGGGTTAGTTTTAGCGTACGAGTTAGGATTAGGGGACGGGTGAGGGTCAGGCTTCGGGGAAGGGTTAGGGTTAGGGTTCGGGCTAGGGTTAGGGTAAGGGGACGGGGACGGTTTAGGGTCCAGGTGAGGGTACGGCAACGCTTTAGGGGGAGCGTGCGTGTGAGGGCGCGGGTTAGTGTTAGCGTACGGGTTAGGATTAGGGCACGGGTGAGGGTCAGGCTTCGGGGAAGGGTTAGGGTTAGGGTTCGGGCTAGGGTTAGGGTTAGGGGACGGGGACGGTTTAGGGTCCAGGTGAGGGTATGGCAACGCTTTAGGGGGAGCGTGCGTGTGAGGGCGCGGGTTAGTGTTAGCGTACGGGTTAGGATTAGGGGACGGGTGAGGGTCAGGCTTCGGGGAAGGGTTAGGGTTAGGGTTCGGGCTAGTGTTATGGTTAGGGGACGGGGACGGTTTAGGGTCCAGGTGAGGGTACGGCAACGCTTTAGGGGGAGCGTGCGTGTGAGGGCGCGGGTTAGTGTTAGCGTACGTGTTAGGATTAGGGGACGGGTGAGTGTCAGGCTTCGGGGAAGGGTTAGGGTTAGGGTTCGGGCTAGGGTTAGGGTTAGGGGACGGGGACGGTTTAGGGTCCAGGTGAGGGTACGGCAACGCTGTAGGGGGAGCGTGCGTGTGAGGGCGCGGGTTAGTGTTAACGTACGGGTTAGGATTAGGGCACGGGTTGGGGTCAGGCTTCGGGCAAGGGTTAGGGTTAGGGTTCGGGCTAGGGTTAGGGTTAGGGGACAGGGACGGTTTAGGGTCCAGGTGAGGGTACGGCAACGCTTTAGGGGGAGCGTGCGTGTGAGGGCGCGGGTTAGTGTTAGCGTACGGGTTAGGATTAGGGCACGGGTGAGGGTCAGGCTTCGGGGAAGGGTTAGGGTTAGGGTTCGGGCTAGGGTTAGGGTTAGGGGACGGGGACGGTTTAGGGTCCAGGTGAGGGTACGGCAACGCTTTAGGGGGAGAGTGCGTGTGAGGGCGCGGGTTAGTGTTAGCGTACGGGTTAGGATTAGGGGACGGGTGAGGGTCAGGCTTCGGGGAAGGGTTAGGGTTAGGGTTCGGGCTAGGGTTAGGGTTAGGGGACGTGGACGGTTTAGGGTCCAGGTGAGGGTACGGCAACGCTTTAGGGGGAGCGTGCGTGTGAGGGCGCGGGTTAGTGTTAGCGTACGTGTTAGGATTAGGGGACGGGTGAGGGTCAGGCTTCGGGCAAGGGTTAGGGTTAGGGTTCGGGCTAGGGTTAGGGTTAGGGGACGGGGACGGTTTAGGGTCCAGGTGAGGGTACGGCAACGCTTTAGGGGGAGCGTGCGTGTGAGGGCGCAGGTTAGTGTTAGCGTACGGGTTAGGATTAGGGCACGGGTGAGGGTCAGGCTTCGGGGAAGGGTTAGGGTTAGGGTTCGGGCTAGGGTTAGGGTTAGGGGACGGGGACGGTTTAGGGTCCAGGTGAGGGTACGGCAACGCTTTAGGGGGAGTGTGCGTGTGAGGGCGCGGGTTAGTGTTAGCGTACGGGTTAGGATTAGGGGACGGGTGAGGGTCAGGCTTCGGGGAAGGGTTAGGGTTAGGGTTAGGGTTAGGGGACGGGGACGGTTTAGGGTCAAGGTGAGGGTACGGCAACGCTTTAGGGGGAGCGTGCGTGTGAGGGCGCGGGTTAGTGTTAGCGTACGGGTTAGGATTAGGGGACGGGTGAGGGTCAGGCTTCGGGGAAGGGTTAGGGTTAGGGTTCGGGCTAGGGTTAGGGTTAGGGGATGGGGACGGTTTAGGGTCCAGGTGAGGGTACGGCAACGCTTTAGGGGGAGCGTGCGTGTGAGGGCGCGGGTTAGTGTTAGCGTACGGGTTAGGATTAGGGCACGGGTGAGGGTCAGGCTTCGGGGAAGGGTTAGGGTTAGGGTTAGGGCTAGGGTTAGGGTTAGGGGACGGGGACGGTTTAGGGTCCAGGTGAGGGTACGGCAACGCTTTAGGGGGAGCGTGCGTGTGAGGGCGCGGGTTAGTGTTAGCGTACGGGTTAGGATTAGGGGACGGGTGAGGGTCAGGCTTCGGGGAAGGGTTAGGGTTAGGGTTCGGGCTAGGGTTAGGGTTAGGGGACGGGGACGGTTTAGGGTCCAGGTGAGGGTACGGCAACGCTTTAGGGGGAGCGTGCGTGTGAGGGCGCGGGTTAGTGTTAGCGTACGGGATAGGATTAGGGGACGGGTGAGGGTCAGGATTCGGGGAAGGGTTAGGGTTAGGGTTCGGGCTAGGGTTAGGGTTAGGGGATGGGGACGGTTTAGGGTCCAGGTGAGGGTACGGCAATGCTTTAGGGGGAGCGTGCGTGTGAGGGCGTGGGTTAGTGTTAGCGTACGGGTTAGGATTAGGGCACGGGTGAGGGTCAGGCTTCGGGGAAGTGTTAGGGTTAGGGTTCGGGCTAGGGTTAGGGTTAGGGGACGGGGACGGTTTAGGGTCTAGGTGAGGGTACGGCAACGCTTTAGGGGGAGCGTGCGTGTGAGGGCGCGGGTTAGTGTTAGCGTACGGGTTAGGATTAGGGGACGGGTGAGGGTCAGGCTTCGGGGAAGGGTTAGGGTTAGGGTTCGGGCTAGGGTTAGGGTTAGGGGACGGGGACGGTTTAGGGTCCAGGTGAGGGTACGGCAACGCTTTAGGGGGAGCGTGCGTGTGAGGGCGCGGGTTAGTGTTAGCGTACGGGTTAGGATTAGGGGACGGGTGAGGGTCAGGCTTCGGGGAAGCGTTA
Source organism: Delphinus delphis (assembly GCF_949987515.2). Taxonomy (NCBI): domain Eukaryota; kingdom Metazoa; phylum Chordata; class Mammalia; order Artiodactyla; family Delphinidae; genus Delphinus; species Delphinus delphis. The sequence continues at coordinate 18,209 of NW_027192732.1, read as the reverse complement.
GGGTTAGGGTTCGGGCTAGGGTTAGGGTTAGGGGACGGGGACGGTTTAGGGCCCAGGTGAGGGTACGGCAACGCTTTAGGGGGAGCGTGCGTGTCAGGGCGCGGGTTAGTGTTAGCGTACGGGTTAGGATTAGGGCACGGGTGAGGGTCAGGCTTCGGGGAAGGGTTAGGGTTAGGGTTCGGGCTAGGGTTAGGGTTAGGGGACGGGGACGGTTTAGGGTCCAGGTGAGGGAACGTCAACGCTTTAGGGGGAGCGTGCGTGTGAGGGCGCGGGTTAGTGTTAGCGTACGGTTTAGGATTAGGGCACGGGTGAGGGTCAGGCTTCGGGGAAGGGTTAGGGTTAGGGTTCGGGCTGGGGTTAGGGTTAGGGGACGGGGACGGTTTAGGGTCCAGGTGAGGGTACGGCAACGCTTTAGGGGGAGCGTGCGTGTGAGGGCGCGGGTTAGTGTTAGCGTACGGGTTACGATTAGTGGACGGGTGAGGGTCAGGCTTCGGGAAAGGGTTAGGGTTAGGGTTCGGGCTAGGGTTAGGGTTAGGGGACGGGGACGGTTTAGGGTCCAGGTGAGGGTACGGCAACGCTTTAGGGGGAGCGTGCGTGTGAGGGCGCGGGTTAGTGTTAGCGTACGGGTTAGGATTAGGGCACGGGTGAGGGTCAGGCTTCGGGGAAGGGTTAGGGTTAGGGTTCGGGCTAGGGTTAGGGTTAGGGGACG